>NC_141693.1:1057155229-1057738781 GCF_964263255.1 Lissotriton vulgaris | reverse complement strand
TCTCTATGATGGCCCCTATGCGCGAAGTACCAGGTTTTTAACGCCAATCACCCTCGTTATCATGTATATGTCCCCTGGACTAAGACAGAACACATTGACTTTTACAAAGACTACCCTGTTATAAGGGAAACCCCTGATGAATAGAGAAAATACTGCAAATCAAACCGCTAACATCGAATAATATAGGCCAAACGTTTTCTTGTATTCTTCCACCTGATTTATAAAAAAAAAATGTAGGAAGGAGAATTTTGAAGACGTAGATTGGACTACAATTAACAATACAGGAGACACATGAAAGGCCTGATAGCCAAGTAACTGATGAAACAGCAGTCTTACCAGGTAAGATGATAGCTAGATTGCAAGAATTAGTGTCCGCAAAAAATAAGACTGGCCTTAGTTAAATAATTGTAAACAAGAAAAGGATGAATATGTAGCAACCCTCTCCTGAATCCTAAAGCTGTTCTCTGCCCATAGTGAGATGGATGCTGCTGATGAGGAGGGCCCAACAAGCACTTTCCAAGAATGTATAAGATTACCCATCCATACCTATGAGCCAACATGGAGAGTAAAACCCCTAACAGAAGTATTGCCCATTGTCCAATACTATGCTGAGAAACAGGCACAGGAAGAACAGACTAAGGATAAGAAACACAAGGAGTTAAAGAGTAAAGTGTTGTTCCAACAGCTACAGCTAGGGAGAGGCAGGTCCACATTCTAGGGACAATGTTGGGGAACAAGGGGATACTCTGCACCAACTTACAGACCCCAGAATCTCCAAGTAGATAATGGATGCCACTATTGTAAGGAACCCCAATCAATGAATAAGAGGATATCCATTGTTACAGAAAGCTAACAGAGGGCGCTCTATGTCACGAGCACGTGCCCAAGGGGGATACGGATATTCTATTAACAGAGTGTTACAACAAATATGCCCAATTATGGCCTTAATGCCAAATATTTTGCTTATGGCACTGCTTACCAGGGACACCAACAAAATTAATTTGACAGACAGGCTAACAGATCCCAGATGGCAACTGTCCCCTTGCCTGATTATGACTTTGTCCAATAGGGAAGCCCAGGAGGGAGTAATGACAGGTGGAGATCCCAGTAGATCGAGGTGGGCCATATATTGAAGCGATGGTCGAAGGTCAAAAGGGGAAATTCCCTCTGGAAACTGGAGCAACTAATCCCTCCATTTCTCGGAAAATAATCCCACATGAACCCCTCTTGGGAAAGTACAATACATCTGTGTGTTTTTCTAATGTCCCCATACATAGTCCTGCCTCCGACCCACTGACATATATCATTGGCCCAATAGCTAACAAACATTCTTTTGTGCTAAAAGATTAATGTGCCCTTAACTAGTTGGGCATAGACTTACTTAAAAAATTGCACGTAACAATAAAAAGAACCGTAGATGGCATGTAGCTTGAATGTACAGAAAAACCTCATTTTCTCACTAATGTCTACTTCACCTGACCCCAAATTACAGTACCTGAATGGGTGTTTGACTAAGTAGACAACAATGTTTGGGCCTCTGGTAAGAATGATGCGGGACATATGACCGTAGCACCTGCACAAATAACAATGAACCGAAATGGTCCTCTCCCATGAGGGCCACAGTACAAAATATCACCTGAAGAAGAACAGGGAATGGAGATAGTGATACAGGACTTACTTAAGAACAGAGGGATAAGACATACAGGGTTCCTTATGCAATAGCCCAATCGTCCCTATATTAAATAATAGTGATGACTCCACTAAGGAAGATGTTTGGAGGTTTGTGCTTTTTATCCGCAGGCACTTAAAGCACAACTAGACACCTTTCAGTTGACACCAACCACCATTCTCCTATAATACATAGAGACCGGATGTATGACGTTACAACGCATGCTTTTACCACGCATGCCTTTACAACACGGTTTTTACAACGCATGCCTTTACAACGCATAGTGCTTTGGGGCGCTGGACAGTGAATAGTTTAATTTACTATTCCAACTCCAGTCCCCGTGGATAGTAGGGAAGGTGTTGGATAGTACATTAAACCTATTCCCTATCCTAGAGCGCCCCCCAGCGCAATGCGTTGTAATGGTTTGCGTTGTAATGCCCGCGTTGTAATGGTAGTGTGTTGTAAAAGTTTCGTTGTAAAGGCTGTTTACCTCCCCTCTTCCCCCGTGTGTAGCGCTCTGTGTACAGCTAACTCAGCCGCAGCCCATTTTCACATCTCAACTCCTTGGTACACATGGCCACAAGGTATCTCCCACTAAATTGCAATTTGTTTAACAGGAGGTTGCCTATTTAGGACACCTCCTTTCGAAAGGGGAAAGGAGACTTTACCCTCAAAGAGTGAAAGTAATATTGAATATTCAACCCCTTACAACACCGCAACAAGCACCAGCCTACTATGGTTTGTCAGAATACTGCTGACAATGGATCTCAAATTTTTGTTTTCTTTCTAATGAGGCACAGGGTCAAGACTGATTTGCACATAGCCATGTCTGAACTGGGGTGGCGTGGTGAGCAAAATAGCGATGGATTAAACCCAGATCTGTGACTTGGGGTGAATGTTTTGCCAATGTGCAACATTCTGTCCATCATCTTGTGTGTTTTGCTGTTCGCCCTGTGTGGGAAGGGTATGCCCAGACGTGGGTCCCGTGCTCACTACGCCACTGGAGTCAAGCTATCCTGGCTGACGACACCTGGTAGCCAGAAACCAGTCCTAGGATGCTTGATTCCTGTCCAGGGAAGACATGGCTTGGCAGTTTGGGCTGGACTGTTCCCATGAGGCACAGGGTCAAGACTGATTTGCATATAGCCATGTCTGAACTGGGGTGACGTGGTGAGCAAAATAACGATGGATTAAACCAAGATCTGTGACTGGGGGTGAATGTTTTGCTGATGTGCAACATTCCGTCCATCATCTTGTGTGTTTTGCTGTTCGCCCTATGTGGGAAGGGTATGCCCAGACGTGGGTCCCGTGCTCACTATGCCACTGGAGTCAAGCTATCCTAGCTGATGATGGCTGATAGCCAGAAACCGGTCCTAGGATGCTTGATTCCGGTTGAGGGAAGACATGGCTTGGCAGTTCGGGCTGGACTGTTCCCTTGAGGCACAGGGTCGACTGATTTGCATATAGCCATTCTGAACTGGGGTAGCGTGGTGAGCAAAATAACAATGGATTAAACCCAGATCTGTGACTGGGGGTGAATGTTTTGCCAATGTGCAACATTCAGTCCATCATCTTGTGTGTTTTGCTGTTCACCCTATGTGGGAAGGGCATGCCCAGACGTGGGTCCCGTGCTCACTAAGCCACTGGAGTCAAGCTATCCTAGCTGATGACGGCTGATAGCCAGAAACTGGTCCTAGGATGCTTGATTCTGGTCCA
Organism: Lissotriton vulgaris; assembly: GCF_964263255.1. Lineage (NCBI taxonomy): Eukaryota > Metazoa > Chordata > Amphibia > Caudata > Salamandridae > Lissotriton > Lissotriton vulgaris. Next base: position 1,057,735,396 of record NC_141693.1, on the reverse strand, counting down.
GGGATGACATGGCTTGGCAGTTCGGGCAGGACTGTTCCCATGAGAAACAGGGTCAAAACTGATTTGCATATAGCCATGTCTGAACTGGGGTGGCGTGGTGAGCAAAATAACGATAGATTAAACCCAGATCTGCGACTGGGGGTGAATGTTTTGCCAATGTGCAACATTCCGTCCATCATCTTGTGTGTTTTGCTGTGGGTAAGGGAAATGCCTTTGCTGATAAAACAGCCAGACAAACAGCACAGAATGTCATGGCATTAACATATGTTTGTAAAGCAAAATTTTCCCTTGAGAAATGTTAACCGGAAGAACCGGTATGTCAGTTAAAAATCATAACAAAATAATAAGTAAATATAAAGAATTCTTACAGTTTATTAAAGTTACAAATGTTAAAAGAAAAGTGGTCCCAGTGGAACCCACTTAACACAAATAAAACATTAAAAGAGATTTTTTACTTTTTTTACTTTCAATTTTGCCAGCAAGATTGAGTCACAGAGAAAGAAAAGACAGTAAGACATAAAATTAGTACAATACTTTTTGTATATTCGGACTCTATTGGTCACATCTAAGCTATGTGCACTTGTAATATGGTATATCAGCAAAAGATGTGGAGATCCGAAATTATACTGAGTGAAGCGTCAACGCGTTTCGGTGGTTTTCCCAAGTTTTGTCCACCTTTATCAAGACACCTTAAATTTTCTGTCGAGGTATTGGGATCAGTATAATTACCCTAGGGAAATGAACATACAATTAGGTTTAATGAATTCATGCATACACAACACAGTATATTGCTTAACCAATGGCAACTGATACGTGACTCTTCATACGTACACCTAATTTTGTACTAATCGGTTGGTTTATTCAAATAACCTTACAATTGAGTTTAATGCATCCATGCAATTGATACGTGGCTCTTCATACGTATAACTACTTTTATATTGGTAAGTTGGTTTGTCCAAGTGTGTTGTTTTATCCGCACTTGTGCACACCATTATTAGTCGTTCGCTGTACATTCATTATAAATCTTCTAGATCAACAATTCTAGTACAATCCATTATAAGTCTTTTAAATCAACAATTCTAATACATGTATATCGGGGGTGACACTGAAAAATTAAGAAAAACCAGGGAACAATGGTATTTCTGTTTTCTTAATACCATCCTGAAAGGCCTGAATACCAGGGAGGACTGGACAAAATGTATCTAGATACCCCCAGGCCATGTAATCTTTCTGAAACCCTGCCCCGTCCTTTTTATTCAGAATCTATAAACACACTGTTTAGAATGTCACTTATACTCTACTACCAGGCAGATATCGCACAACCTCTTTTCCGTGTAGACCTCATCACACACCTATTAGACTATCACTTATCCTATCGCCCTTACAAACTAGTATAAAATTTATCTCCATCATCAGCTATGCGAGAGACATCATGTGAACGTTATAGACTCTCCTGCAGTGGACCACAAGCTGTCCTACAGTCCCTTCGAGTTAACAATGACTACATTTCCATTGTTAAGACATACGACATACGATTTTAAAAAATATATCTTTTTCTCCGTTTATTATGGATCACATTGAACCCTTCTATTCAATCTCGCTAAAAACGACCTTCGGGTTATATCCCATTCAATTTAAGCCCCCCGCATCCTTTATTTCTTGCATTTGGTATCAGTCTTAAACAGTTGTATATTAATCCGGTATGAAATTATACATTTAAACCAACACTACACTTCCTGAAAATCACAAAATATGTTCCCTAGGAAGTCCGCACAACCAGCTCTTCTGAAATAGGACCGATCTCCATGACACACTTCCCTGACCAATCAGAAGACATCCCTCAGCCAACAGGGGAGCCATAATACAAGCCCCACTATGCAAATTTCAAGGTTTCGGGTAGTATCAACCCGATTGGCCAAAATTCAGACCAATCATATGCCGCAATGAGCATATAAACACAGCCAATAGGGGAGCCATAATACAAGCCCCACTATGCAAATTTCGAGGTTTCGGGTAGTATCAACCCGATTGGCCAAAATTCAGACCAATCATATGCCGCAATGAGCATATAAAGACAGCGCTCTCTTTTCCTCGGTCATTTCCCGTGGAACCAGAGAAGCGGACTGTGCTCCAGAAGACTACAGGTAAGCACCGCCATTCGGATAGGTTTTAAAACAATAGCGGCCACTAAACCAACCAGACTCTTTCCCTAACCACTAAAACGCCTTGTTCTTTATTGATTCCTAGGAACAAGGTCCCATACCACGATGAGAGGAGACTAAATGCCTTTGGGTCTATATTTTTAAGATTGATCATAACCAGAGAAGTGAGCAGTCCTATGCAGCAAATTAGGTAAGCCCATACAACTAGGGATAGTTTACAATATTAATAGATCAATAATTTTGACTCCAACTAACCGAAATTAGACTTTCACATATTCTCTTATTTCCTCCTATATTTTTAGAGTAACAGTATTCAATTCCGCAAGGACATGACTTAGGCGCCTCTGGATTTTAATATTTTAAAGAAGACGAATAGCACGCATTGGGCACAATTGTTCAGAATAGACCTTATACCCACGAACCCATATGAACAGGTATGCTGAACTTCCATTAATTAGACAACTTTTTAAGAAAGCACGCTGTAATTAGAAATAGAACAGTGTAAAATTCCCATTTTTCTTATCTGTACTCCATTATTTCCCAAATTACAGAAGCAGCATATGAGTTACATGTTCCCTCCTCACAACTCTAATATTGAGAGCATAAACATGGAATAATCTAGAAATCCAACTTAAGCTCCGTAATCGGACTTCAAGGTAAATATTTTTTGTCATCTCCATATAAATGTGACAGAATAAGATTTGAACGCCAAGAAATTCATCAATCTGGCATACGTTCGTCCATCACAAATTTCATAAATTCCTTCTTCATTATCTTATTAGTATGCTCCCAGATATAGAATCTAATAACTATTTGGGCTCAAAACAACAACCCCTCCTCAAATGTACATGGCGGTGGACAAATATTATTCTTAAATCCGACTACTTTCCGTTCTTGAGGGAATAGGAATACAATCGCTCTTTAATATAGAAAGAGGTTTATAGCAAGAAGCAAATTGCCAAGTATATGACCATATAATGTGGAGGTATCATTAATAACAAATGTTTCGATATACATGTATTAGAATTGTTGATTTAAAAGACTTATAATGGATTGTACTAGAATTGTTGATCTAGAAGATTTATAATGAATGTACAGCGAACGACTAATAATGGTGTGCACAAGTGCGGATAAAACAACACACTTGGACAAACCAACTTACCAATATAAAAGTAGTTATTTTTTTTTTTAATAATAAACTTTATTCGGATTTTAAAGATCCATAAAAGCAGTACAGATAAAAAATCTTCAGTGAAATATAATTACAGATTACTTAAAAACAGCAAAAAGGAGTTTCGGTAATTTATACAGTACTATTATAATTAAAGGTTTTTCCTGTGTCCATATATACATTTCAGAAAGTTAAGAACATGGTAACATGTGGCTTCGGTATCCAAAAGCTGCAAGCTCAACATGGCTACTCGGCATTGTCTAAGACCCCAAGATTTTAAAAGAGTTAGTAACCAAAGTTTGCGGTGTTCCTGATAAAATTTGCAGAACAGAACAGTATGAAGGGTGGTTTGACCTGATATCCCATCGCATGGACATGGAAGTGGATTTGGGTCCCAAACGTTTGGCGTTGGGAAAGCTACCAGTTTGTGAAATATGTTCAGTTTGAATCTTATCAGGAGAAATCGTTCGAAGGTACCAATGTCAAGGTTTAAATAGGGCTGCATTAAAAGGGTAGATTGAACCATTATTGCGTGCTGCACCGACTGTTTCCCAGCTTCTATTTGTAGTCTTAGATTACCCAGATGGTCCAAGGCTCGTTTTTTTAAATTATTTTTTGAGAGTTCTCCAATTTTTTCGGGGTTTGAATAATATTTTTCTATTCCAAGGTCAAGGAGAAAGGTCCGGATATAGGCCAGCCATTTAATTTTTAAAACGTAGTCCAGAGACATTGCATCCGCCAGTATTGTTTTTGTAATGTCGTTTTTATCTGACGCCCAGATACGTCGCCAAAGAAGGAGTGGTTGAATTTTGGCAAGATCTTCGATATATGGTGCCCCCAATTCTAAGTGGCAGGCGTAAGTCGAGGAACTTTTGGGGGCGGATAAGAGGAATCTGAAAAACTTGTTTTCTGCAATTTGCAGAGAGGTGACATCCGTATGGCCCCATAGTCCTGCTCCATATAAAGCTGTAGATTGACATTTAGCTTTGTATATGGTTATCAATTCCCTGGGCGGACGTTTTCCTAGTTTTTGTGTAAACGACACCAATGCGGCTAATGCTCTTTTAAAACAATGTTTTCTGGCTTCTACTGCTGGTTTCCAGGAGAGTTTATTATCTATCATGACTCCCAGATAGCAGTATTCATTTGTAGAGTCTATTTTTTGGCTGCCAAGGTAGATGGAGTTTTGCTGTTTCCTCCCAACCCCAGCCTTCATTACGAAAGTCTTTTTTACGTTTATATGAAGGTCAAGGGTTCTCATGAACTGCGAATATCTATTAAGGGACCTTTGGAGTTCACGGGGGGTTTGTGCAAGGAGGACGGCGTCGTCCGCGTAGAGTAGAGCGGGGATCGGGCGATGTTTGGCCAGTGGAAGATCACGGGCACCCTTCAGGAGCTCGACCTCCAAGTTGTTGGTATAGAGGGAGAAAAGGAAGGGTGCCAGGACACATCCTTGTCTGACCCCACGCTCTACTCTAAAAGACGCCGTCAGTTCCCCCTTTGTCCCGTAGCGGACTCTTGCGGATGGATTGGAATAGAGTTCCCTTAAAAAGTTCAGGAGTGATGGATCTACCCCCATCTGTGCTAAAAGGGACCACAATTTTGTATGGGAGACGCAGTCGAAAGCCGCGGACAAATCTACGTAGGTCATGTAAAGTTTTGCTTTCTTTGCATGCACATATTTTCCAAAGATTATCGATAAATTTAGGGCTTGTTCCACAGTACCTAGTCCTTTTCTAAATCCAAATTGAAGGTCGGATAGGATGCCTCTCTCTTCCGCCCAGTCCTGAAGTCTTTCTAAAATCACTCTTCCTGCTATTTTTCCCAGTGAGTCCAGCAAAGAAATTGGGCGATAGCAGGCAGGGTCCATACGGTTACCTTTTTTAAATATCGGCACCATGATGGACCTTGTCCATGACTCCAGAATTCCTAATTTTGCCGTAGCGGTGCAGACCCTTGTTAAAATCGGTGCCCAAAGTTCTGTTTGGTGTTTAAAAAAGTCTGCCGGGACTCCGTCCGGCCCTGGAGCTTTTCCTTTTTTGGTTGAGTTCAATGCCACAAGAATCTCAGAGATTTCAAAATTTATGTCTATAGGGTATGGTAGGAATGTTTTTTCCTCCTCTTCCGTCTCTTGATCAGAGGTTGGTTTTTGGAAGATGCTGGTAAAGTGTGATACCCAAGTTGCAGCGTCTATAGCAGCTTCGATTTTTGGGCAAGTGTCGTCTGCCAAGAAAGGAGTTCTTATAATTCTCCAGAAGGCTTGAGAGTTTTTTTCTTGGGCACTGGTGTGGAGTTCATGCCACAGCGCTTGCTTCAGTTCCTCTTTCCTCTTTTTCCTAATTTTGTGATATTCACTTCTGAGGGTGGCTATTGTGCGGGGATCCCTTTCGTTTTTGTTTAAGGCTAGCTTCAATTTTGTATGAGCCTTAGTGCACTCTTGGTTGAACCAGCCTTTGGGCCGGGATGGACCGGATTTTTGTGTTTTTGTGAGTAAAACCTTTAGTTTGTCCATAATTTGGGCAAAGTTATTTAGAAGCTCCACGTCCTTAGTTGCTATGTCCAAACAAATTTTGATTTGGGGATAGACTGATCTTATTAACTCTTTGGTGAGTTCCTCTGGGTTTATCCTTCCCCATTTTATTGAGTACCCGTTTACTTTATCCATATTGATATTTTCCTGGGTCAATGCATTGGCTATTATTACTGGAGAACATTGTTGATAGTTTAGTGAGACTTCCAAGGTTAATATTGCATGGTCACTTTGAGGATTCGGTTTGACTTCAAAGTTTTTTATTCTTAGTTGTAAGGATGTTGATATAATTATGAAGTCTACCGTGGTTTTGTAGCCTCTTCCTATATAAGTAGGTGCAAGTGAGTTATCCCCATAGTCCAGAGTGTTTACTATCTGGAGATCCAGGTCGGATAGGAGATCATTCATTTGTCTACCCATTTTGTTATGCAAGAAATGGGTGAGTGAGAGGCCATCTTCTGTCACCATGCCAGGACATTTTCTTTTTGGTTGGGTACAGGCGTGAAGATTGAAGTCGCCTGCCCATATTATTGCGGCCGGGCCTCTTTCTCCTTGTTTCATTCTGAGAGTAGTTAATTTTTCGTGGAGGTGGGCCAGGACTCCCTCAAAGTCCAGTTCATCCAGGTTGTTATAAAAATTAATGATAACCATTGACTCTTTTTTCTGGAGGAAAAGACCAAGGATCTGCAAATTAGATGCCAGTTCTATAACCTTTATTTTAGCGTTTTGGATAGTGTTGGCTACGTAGATGCACAGACCTCCCTTTGGTCTACCTGTGTGTCCCGACTGCGCGAGAGAGGAGTACGTTTTGTACCCCTGCAGGTGATGTTCTTGTAATGACCATGTCTCCTGTATGCATATTATTTGGTGATTATGCATGTGGTGCATGATTGTCCCATCCTCTATTTTTGTCCTTAGTCCAGCGATGTTCCACGAGATCAGGCTCAGGATTGTTGGACTGTCCCTTGAGCTTTTTACTCTTTTTGATTCGTTAAAGATCTCTGGGGCTGGAGGAATCTCTGGGTCTGGGGGGACTAATGGGGAGACCGTGGGTTCCGATAGGTCTGTGTGGATTTGGGAGTGTTCTTGTGGTTGTGGTAGTCAATCGACGCACTCCAAGGCGCTATACCTGTTTGCTAATTGTATGCCATTCCAGCTATCCCAACGTGTAGGGTCACTGTACTTTCTCCAGTGTTCCTGTCCACTCCATTCGTCCCTATCTCTGCCTTGGTGATTAAGGCCTAGTGGGTTGAATGGGGGAAACCGTCCTTGCCGCGGCTGCTGCCATAGGTGAGTGTTGTGTTGCGTGGATTGCTGGGGTTGCCACCACTGTTGGGTGGTATGATATGGGTATTGAGGAGGATGAGCAGGTGGTTGGGTAGCAAGGTGTATAGGTTGAGGAAGTTGGGCGGGTGGTTGCCACTGGAAAACTGATTGTTGTGGAATTTGTGGGAATCGTGGCAAGTGTGGGTGCTGCTGGTATTGATACATATTGTATTCAGAGGAATTTATAGGCCCAGTGTTTAATGGGAGTACGGGAGAGGGAAAATTTTGCCTTGAAGATGGGGGTAGGAAATAGGACAAGGGAAGGGGATTTATTTGGGTGGCTGGTCCTCTGTTGGGTGAATTGCAGATATAATTTGATGCCCCTATCTCCCTAAATTTGATGCTGATGACATCTCCCGCTATTGCCTTCGTGCTTCTGCCAACCCAATCTCCTCTGCGTGCGGAGAAGATATCACCCCTGATGTGAGCGGGTAAGGGTTTGTGGAGTTGGAGCCACTGGGCGCATTTGTTCCTCAGCTCCGCGAAAGTTTCTCTTACACCCTCCTTCAGAGGGGGAACAGCTGTTAACACCACCACGAAGGGAGAAGCTTCCGGGGGTAAATTGATTATTTTGGGCCGAGACTGCTTGGTCTTCAGTTCTGGTGGTTTTTCTAGGGAGGGGGTCTCTGCTGGAATGGTGGTATTTCCTTTTGTTTGTCGGTTGTTTGTTTTAGTTTGACCTGCTGGACCTATTTGTGTAGCAGGGGGGAGATCTACCTCGACCGGAATGTCTTGGGGGGCATCTAGATTACTCCCTTTTTTAGCTAGGGGTTGTGTTACTGCCGCTTTTCTGGTTGGTGAAGTGTGAGGCTTGTTTGTTATACCTGTTATTTGTTTGAGGCTAGATGGTTTTTTTGGGAGTATTTCCTTTGCCCCGTGCGTTGGAGCGGGACCATTCCCGCTTGCCTTACAACTGCATTTCGTATTGATTAGTGACGTAAGTCTGTCCAACTTTGATATTAGGGGTTTGATCTGTGCTGTAATATTAGCTTTGAGGTCTGATTTTAGGTCCATGACCATGTTTTCCACCCAACAGGGGATACCTGCCGAGGAGTTTGGGGTGGGCGTGATCAGATTATGATTCTTTGTTTTTGTTTTAGGTTTTTCCTTGATAATTGGCATAGCCTTAGGGAGGGTGGAGGTGTTTTTCCTTGTTTTTGTTGGTTCTAAGGTCGTTACTGGATCAGGTAGTAAGGGGTTACTAATGGCACTCTGGTCTAATTTTTCAGTCGGTGATTGGCAGGCTTCTAAGTCTGGGGTTGCTTCAAGGTCGACATATGATTGATCAGAGTCTGTTTGGGTTACGGATAAATCTACAGAATTTGGAACAGTCATCGTAGGAACGATAGTTAGTGGCAGTGGTAAAGAGCAATTATTAGCACCCTGGTGAGCAGGGGAATTTGCGGTGGCAAGTGAGCCGAGCGAGGATCGTTTGGCCTGCATGAGGTCCAAGGAGACTCTTTTCTCCAGTAGGATAATACTCTTATCAATGGTGTCGTTTACCCTGGATATGAAAAGGTCTATAGGACCGGTCACTTGTGTCACCAGTGTAGCTTTCTTAGACGTGCTTCTAGTTTTGGGACGCATCGTGATTCTCAGTGATGTACGTCAGAAGTCGTGGGGGCCTGCGGGAACGAAGTAAAGTACAGGGTGACAGGGCCGGGGCCCTCCTCTGCCGTCCTCGAACGGCCTCAAACGGCCCTGTCTTTGCCCAGTCTTCGCCCGTGCTGCGTCCCGCGCTGCGGGAGTAAGATGTTATTAAGTAGGGGGCGTAAAGGGCAGGGGGCGGGCCAGCAGGGAGAGCGGACCGGAAGCTCTTCCTTGGTCTTGCAGGGACTTCTGGGAAATGAAGTCCCCGCACACTCGCAGCCCCGCTGGTTCCTCGCGCCCCTTACCGCCTTGCCGCCGGCGTCCTGCGTTGGTCCTTGAAGATGTTGCCTCTACCAGCGCCCACCAGCGAAGCGGCACCCGCGAAGCGGGTGCGGCGAGAGGTGGGCTGGGAGGCCGGTGCGCTGCTGGGCTGATAGGCTACAGCGTGAGTGATGCCTTCCGCTTCAAAAGTAAGTAAGTAGGTGTCCCACAGGGTAGAGGAAGAGGAGGGCTTTTAACTGGCTTTGATGGGCGGTTAACTGGCTTTGATGGGCGGGGGGCGGGCCAGCAGGGAGAGCGGACCGGAAGCTCTTCCTTGGTCTTGCAGGGACTTCTGGGAAATGAAGTCCCCGCACACTCGCAGCCCCGCTGGTTCCTCGCGCCCCTTACCGCCTTGCCGCCGGCGTCCTGCGTTGGTCCTTGAAGATGTTGCCTCTACCAGCGCCCACCAGCGAAGCGGCACCCGCGAAGCGGGTGCGGCGAGAGGTGGGCTGGGAGGCCGGTGCGCTGCTGGGCTGATAGGCTACAGCGTGAGTGATGCCTTCCGCTTCAAAAGTAAGTAAGTAGGTTTCCCACAGGGTAGAGGAAGAGGAGGGCTTTTAACTGGCTTTGATGGGCGGTTAACTGGCTTTGATGGGCGGGGGGCGGGCCAGCAGGGAGAGCGGACCGGAAGCTCTTCCTTGGTCTTGCAGGGACTTCTGGGAAATGAAGTCCCCGCACACTCGCAGCCCCGCTGGTTCCTCGCGCCCCTTACCGCCTTGCCGCCGGCGTCCTGCGTTGGTCCTTGAAGATGTTGCCTCTACCAGCGCCCACCAGCGAAGCGGCACCCGCGAAGCGGCACCCGCGAAGCGGGTGCGGCGAGAGGTGGGCAGGGAGGCCGGTGCGCTGCTGGGCTGATAGGCTACAGCGTGAGTGATGCCTTCCGCTTCAAAAGTAAGTAAGTAGTTATACGTATGTATGAAGAGCCACGTATCAATTGCATGGATGCATTGAACTCAATTGCAAGGTTATTTGAATAAACCAACCGATAAGTTTTTTTTTTTTTTATCCTCATATTGCGATAACTGTATGATTGCGGAGTATCAGGTATCTGCCTCTAGTTTCTTTCCGACACTGCCCCTCGATCTCTCTTGCCTGGGGAGTTTTGTCGTCCTCCTGATGATCTTTAGAGGAGTTTCCTTTACCCGTTACATACCATTACCTCTGATTTTAGAGCGAGGGGAGCTAGTCACATTGACTACTCAACAAGTACCATACTTGTCCACCAGAGGATGTATCGCGTTAATCATAGGACTTGTGTTTTGGTCTTACTTGGGGTTTAAGAAATTTTCGAAGCTTTCCCAGAACTTAAATCTCTTACATGTGTTTCCCTTCCTATCCAGTTTATTGATTCTTATGGCCGAATTCAACCAGCCTGCATGAGTTGGCCTGGAGGACCCTATCAAAACTTGGGAAAACCACCGAAACGCGTCAACGCTTCACTCAGTATAATTTAGGATCTCCACATCTTTTGCTGATACACCATATTACAAGTGCACATAGCTTAGATGTGACCAATAGAGTCCGAATATACAAAAAGTATTGTACTAATTTTATGTCTTACTGTCTTTTCTGTCTCTGTGACTCAATCTTGCTGGCAAAATTGAAAGTCAAAAAAGTAAAAAATCTCTTTTAATGTTTTATTTGTGCTAAGTGGGTTCCACTGGGACCACTTTTCTTTTAACATTTGTAACTTTAATAAACTGTAAGAATTCTTTATATTTACTTGTATTTTGTTATGATTTTTAACTGACATACCGGTTCTTCCGGTTAACATTTCTCAAGGGAAAATTTTGCTTTACTGGTTTGCCAACCCCACTTCCCTTGACTACAGTTAAGGGGTACCTCTCGTATTCACTCCCATTAACATATGTTTCCCATCAAATCTCTATTGAAGAGAAAGAAAGTGCATATGACTTCAGTGATAAGAGCAAAGCAGATTTTCAAAGAAAAGCAACTAAAGAAGAGTTACAAAAATGGCAACAATATGGTACTCTGGTAAATCGGTATTGGAAGGATCAACATGGTTATCGATTCATGATACCAGACAAACTGGTATATCCTATGACATTGATGATGTACGGCCTTCCCATTTGGGAAGAAATGGCATTGTAAACAGCATGAAACTGTTTTGGGAAAACACTCCTATACGGAAATGTGCAAAATATGTAAAAGTTGCATGGTGTGCGCACAATATAATGATGGTAATGGAATTCCTACCCCTACAGGACATTTTGCACCTGCTGAGGCACCCTTCGAACTTTGAAGATGGACTTTATTGAGCTGCCTCCTACAAATAGGTATCGGTATATACTGATTGTGGTATGTATGTTCAGCAAGTGGATTAAAGGCTACCGTACTAAGCGATGCAATGCTAGGACCTCAGCTAAATACTTACTGAAAGAATTATTTCCGCGCCTTGGTTTGCCTCGAATTATTTCAACTGACAAGGGGTGCACTTGCTCAACAAGGTAATGGAATTGATCTGTAAGGAAATGAGAGTACAACAGAAATGTTATTGTGTATATCACCCCGAAGCAGCCGGTGCCACTGTAAGGAGAAATGGTACCCTGCAGGCCAAGATAGCTAAAATATGCATAGAATCCAGGTGGATACCTTGACACTTGCAATTAAAAGTATGCAAACTACCCCAGATACTATAACATGTCTCAATCCACCTGAAATAGTGGCTAGATGCCCCCTCACCTGTTGGGGGGTCTCAAAAGCATTGCTAACAACGCAAATAACTGATAACTGATCCGAGAGTATTTTGTTGAATTGACAAAACATGTTTCTGCCATAAATAAACTGGTGAAAGACACCTTGCCATTGACTCTGCAGGGTCCTGGACACAATCTTCAACTGGTAAATGAGCGAAGGTAAAGAACTTTCAGAGGTCTAATTGCCTACTACCCTGCTGGAAGGGTACCGTACAAGTTATGCGAGCAAGGCAAACAGGCGTGAAATATACAGGATATAAGAATTGGATTAATGAGTCATATGTGAAAAGAGCTCCCTTGCCTCAGACCTTGCCACCAGCTGCAGCACACAGAATTGCCCAACGACTGTGCCACCTCACCCCATCAACGATGCTGGTCCTCGATACAACTTTCACCCATGCCTTACAGTAAGTACATCTTCCTGACCCAACCAACAATAGTTTACTATAGTGTCCAGAGCTGCGAAGTACTGTGACCTCTCACTGCCTAGTGAAGGTGAAGAAAAAGGAACAAATGGGCCCAAGTGCTCCAGAGGAACAATTAGGATGGAAAGGAACCATGTTGACAAAGAACTTGTGCATACCATTTGCCCTGATCATCATTACTACCCTAACAGTCGTTGTCATCTACTTGTACGATCTATACTCCCCAAATTTCTGTGTATAATAGTAACAAGCTTACTGGATTTCTCTGTAACCACCATTCAAAAGAGTATTATGAAAACGTTGCCAAAGAAATTATGAACACCTATCATAAGGAATGAATTGTCTCAGATTGTTGGATTTGTCTAAAACGTTCTTCTGTAAAACAACACGGGATGCCTTTGCTGAGTTTGACGCTTAATTAGTTTTTTTGGGAGGGGGGATGTAAATATGTTTATTGAGTTTGTCCACATATAAAATCCACATATCTCGTACAATTCCAGAAACCGTGGTGAGAGAGGGGAAGTCAACCATGCGCTCCTCATGTTCTGCCATTAAGATATACAGTAGAATATGCTCAAAAACGACAACAAAATCAATATTCTTGTTTAACCCGTTTACCGCGGCGGTGCGGTGGGTTTAATGAGTGGGTGGGGCCGCGTCGGGCGACGGACGTGCGCAACAGTACGAAGGTAGTGCGTGCAACTACCGTTGGCCGACAGAAGTACGCAAGGGGTTAAACATAAACAATGTAAAAAACATAAACAATTCTAAACCATATGTGCGTGTGTCCAGCCCCCAACCACCCCACCAACCCCACAGATCCCTGTCTGCTTCCTGGTTTCCCACCAGGACCACCTCCAATCAAGTGGCCTTCATTATGGTTTATGGACAAATGCTCCACTCTCATGTCTCCCATACCCCAGGTCATGTGTATGAATCCAATGGTCAGGTGTTCTAAGTGCTCCCCAATCCCATGTGGTTCCCCAAAAGGCAACAAGCGCTTTCATGGGGGGGGGGGGGCGTTCATCAGACCTCGCTTCAAACTTCTTTAAGTATGCATCCCTGCAGCCCAGTGGGACCTCCCCTCTTGGATGTATGACGTTACAACGCAGGCTATTACAACGCCTGCCTTTACAACGCGGTTTTAACATCGCATACCTTTACAACGCATAGCGCTTAGAGGTGCTGGATAGTGAAAAGTTTAATTTTCTATTCCAACTCCAGTCCCCGTGGACACTAGGGAAGGTGTTGGATAGAAAATTAAACTTATTCCCTATCCTAGAGCCCCCCCCAGCGCAATGCGTTGTAATGGTTTGCATTGTAATGCCCGCGTTGTAATGGTAGTGCGTTGTAAAAGGTTCGTTGTAAAGGCTGTTTACCTCCCCTCTTCCCCCGTGTGTAGCGCCCTGTGTACAGCTAACTCAGCCGCAGCTCATTTTCACATCTCAGCTCAGCAGCGGCTCAAAGAAGAGGCCGCAGCCAACTTCCAAGTCATGGCTATGCATCGCAAGAATCAAAGCTAAGTTCTGAAATTGCAGGAGGCCCTTCGTCTTCCTAGAGATATAATGTGTCTAGTAGACGCCGGACAGGGTCCAGCGGAAACAGACAACCCGTCACCTTCACTACACTCTGTATCACTTGCAGCCAGAAAGGGGATATCACCGTACTCGACCACACCATGTGCACAAAGTTTGTGTCAGCTGTCCCACACCTATAGCACTCACTGCTCGGGTAATATACTCCCAATTCTTTTTGGGGTCAGACAGGTGTGGTGAAGGCAGTTGAATTGAATAAGCCAGAACCGAGCATTGTGTGTCACCTGTCGAACCAACTGAAGGCAATGGCCCACAACTCGTCCACTATAATCAGTTTTCAGTGCAGTCTTCCACCAGTCCTGAAGCACTTCAGTTCCAACAGTAGAGTGCCACTGCAAGTCAGTGTATAAGTGAGTAATAGCCCTATTGCATTACACTTCAGTCAATAGCGCCTCCAATGGAGCCCAAGTTTGGTGCCTCATGTCTTGTGCAACATCCCTCTGATGGTCGAGTAGAGCAGTAACTGCTCCGGTCCTAGCTCAGAGTATATCGTCAGGTATTCGAAGGTGTGTGAACCCTCGTCCGACGTCACATCTGCCCATGCTTGTATACCTGCCTCTGCCCAGTTCCTAGTCCGGTACGTCACAAGTAGGTTTGCACACTCCGGCATCGCCCATATGGGGAGGCTGGGCCATATGGTGTGGACTTTGCACCACAGCGTATGAACAGCTTCCAAGAGTACAGGGCCATCTGCAGCAATATACTGTCAGATTTCCTGGGTGGAGTAACATCCAGACAACCTTTGCATTGGCCATTGAAGCTGGGCCACAGTGTAATATAGCTCATAATTGGGAGCACCCAGTCTGACATCTTCCAAGGGGACGGAGAGATTACCGACGGCTACTCGCTTTCTACAGTCTCCCCATATTAGGGCTTACAACAAGCCTTGCAGATCCCTAAAGAATGGCTTCCACATGATCATCAGGATGGCTTCAAAGAAGTACAGTAGCTTGGGCAGCGCCAACGTTTTAGAGATGGCAATCTTGCCCATCGGTGACAGTGGTAAGCTGGTCCAAAAGGGAGTGAGAGGCAAATTGAGGCTATCGCCGTGCCTAGGTTTCCCTCTATTAAGTTGTTTTCCCCATGGTATGCCTGAACCCCCCAGATATGTGATGGTCTTGATGCTCCACACCAACCGGTTCGCGAGAGAGTCGCTCTCTGATCATCCATTACTGGTGTCAAAGGAAATAAACAGGACTTGTCCCAGTTAATGCGGAGTCCTGACACTCATCCAAAGTTTTCCAGTTCCAACATTACTCCCGGAAGCACATCCGGGTCTGGCCTGAGGTACACTAGTGCATCGTCAGATTATAATGATATGGCCTGCAATTGCCCCAGTACCTTAAGGCCCCACTGCAGTGTCTGTTCCCACAGCAGTCTTCATCGCCAGAGCAACTAATACGTGGGACAGGGTGCATACGTCTTGTCCCCCTGCCAATCTGAAGAGGGTCTGAGATCACTCAGGGACAAGCTGCGTAGGACGTCACATTGAAGGGGGTCTCATCGAGGTTTCGTGAGTACCAGTTAGGAGTTCATCACCTTCCGTGAATGCAGGCGGAAGGCTGCTATGGAACTACTGGGGGATTCTGTTCTCAGCTGCCAAGCTAGCAAACAGACAGCCTTCGCTCCCCATTCATGTTGTCACTGGAGCTATGTTTTGTAGTCAAAGTTATACAACCTTCAGAGACGTTCCCCATATTCCTGTCTTAGCTCTACCAGTATTGTCTGACAGTTCCTGAGGATCACACCCTGTTTCTCCAGTAACTTAATGCGGTCCTCTGTGGTAAGTACTTCCGCCAAGAGGACTTTCCTTACCTCATACACATTTTTCATGCACGGCCCCCCATAGGACCACTTTAAATGCATCCCATTCAATCAGGGCATCCAAGGCAGATTCCTTGTTTTCCTGAAAGTACTGCTCTATGGTTTTGCCATCTGTGCACAGAACCCTGCGTCATTTAGAGCAGTCATGGATAGGCACCAAGTAGGGATTTCCTGCCTGGGCCTACTCCATGCAAACAATACCATCAATAGGTTGTGGTAGGAGAGGGTGAACCCTAAGTATTCAGCTCATGTGAACTGAAGGACCAGGTCAAGGGAGCTAAATACCATGTCTAGTCGTGAGTGTAATGCATGCCCTGCCGAGTAATGAGAGTACTTCCTGTCCTCAGGGTGCAACAGCCTCCATACATCCCTCATCTGTTTGTTGTGCGCCCACGTGCCTAACTATTAGGAAACAGTGCCAGACTGTGCCTCTGGAAACGGGGCAGTAGATCTGTCTGTTGTAAGATCCAGGGGCCATATTTATGAAGGCCTTGCGCCACCGGGGCGTCACTTTTAAAATGGGAAAAAGTGACGCACTGGTGGCGCAAGGCCTTCGTAAATGAGGCCCCAGGACTCAATTAAAGTCTCCACACCAGAGAGAAGATGCTGCATGGTCAGTCAAAAGGCTGGGCTTCAGGGATGTACAGAAGGTTGCCTGTCCTACATTCAGAGCATATACCACCACCAGTGTCAGTGGTACCCCATCCAGCAATCCCCACACTACCACAAATCGGCCCTCAGGGTCTATTCTAGTATGGGAGACTGCGTACAGGACACTAGGGGATACCCACACCAGGACTCCTCTGGCAAATCCCAGAAAGGTTTTGACAAAGACCCCACCCTGCCAGTGTCTGCATAGTTTGGAAAGTTCTGCCCTGTTAGGTGTGTCTCCTGCAGACATGCGAAGAGTACTTGAGTCATCGACTAGGCGTAAACACTGTGCCACTTAACATATGTACCTATACCTCTCACGTTCCACATAAGCAGTCTATAGTCTTGTGAAACCATGATAAATCTATATGCCTAGTCTCCCAAGGGATTCTGTGATAGCGGAGTAAGAGGGGGTGGTTTGCCACACACAGCAGTACACACATGTAATTATAAGAAACATTTCAACAGAACTCCCCTCCCCAGGCCGACTCACAATGGTGCTGTATCTGGCCACAAACCGTGTAAAAACTATTAACCAAGATAAGGTTCCTGTGGATAGTGTGGTGTGTCGTATGGCAAAAACAGTGTACTGTGAGACATCCCATGTTACTCCTAGTGCCTCTCCAGGAGTGGTACCCTCCCCACCCCACCTCACCAGTCTAATATATCAAGTTCCCAAACACGCAGCTGAAGATATAAGGACAGTCAGTGACAGCCACTACTTCAGGAAGTGAAAAGAAGTCACCAGTGCAGGCTGCATTACAGGAGATCTGCTGTCATCGAAGAGACTTGGGGGCCCCCCAATAAGGTCTTCAGGAGTTCATACGAGAGGGAGCCACACTCACTCCACCTCAGCCACCACCTGCGCCCTCTCATGTGCTGCCTTGTCCTTTGATGCCTGACCCGAAGCCTATGCACCGATCAATGTCTGTTCTTCATCATCTTCCAGCCCCATCTGTCTAAGTCTGGTCCAAAGGTGGTCTCTCTCCCATGGCCTCCAGCCACTCCCAGGTCTCCCCTGCCGATTGAAAGAGGCACGCCTTATCCTGCTCAAGGACCATGAGCTTGGGCGGGGATATTAGTGCATACTCGAGCTCAAGATGCAGAAGCCTTTCTTTTGCTGAGTAGTAGGATGCTCTCTGCTTCTGTACGTTTACCATGTAGTCCTGGAAAATCGTTTCTGTGTGATTTTACACCTGCCATGAGATTTTGGTTTGGGAACTTTGCAGAATGTTATCCCTGTTGTGGAAACTGGGGTCTGGTTGGTATTGGGTGTGCCCGCTCCACCGAGAAGGTGGATGTCTTGCCTCCCAGTACTGTTGCACCAGTCATTGTTCCATGTACAGGTCCATGTTCGGGCCTTCAATCTTCTGAGGCAGTTCCACCACCCCAATATTATTGCACCGCGAGTGGCCTTCCGCATTGCCCACCTTGCGTCACAGCATGTCCACTTCTTGTGCAAGGCCTCGGTCTGTGCCTGTGCTGTGGTCATGGTGGGTTGAAGCTCAGTTATGGTGGTCTCATGTATGGCTACTTTCGACTTTAATTTGTGGTGCTCCTCTTACATGATACCCATGTCGATTATCAGCGAGTCCAACTTCGATTCCAGAGACGTTTTCAAATGTTCACAACGGCAAGGAGCTCAGTGAATTTAGCATTAGTGTCCTGCAGCATATGCTCTTCTTTGAGAGGCGCCCCGGTTAGGCAGACCTTGTGTCAGCCAAGGGTAATGGTTGTCCCTCTCCTGCATTGACCCCCTTCTGCTTTACAATTTTGGCACCTCAAGTATTGCCCAGGGTGTGTCCGGGACCATCTATCGATCACTCCTTACACCTCTGATGGTCGCATCCCATGTAATTTCTCCTCCAAGGGCCCCCCAAATCCAGGTAATAATTCAGGCCTCCGTTTGTCTGGTTCAGAAGAGGGGCAGCCTTCCCTGCAAAAGGTAAGCCACAATCAATCTTGGAATGCTGTCCTGCAAGGTGATGCAGAGGTCTAGTCGAGAGCACAAACATGTAGAGAGTCACAGCAGTAGAGCGTTATCAATACCCCAATGACATGCAGCTAGTCCAACTTGGCAAGTCTCCTCAAGCGTACCGCTGTTCCTCCATGCAATCTGCAGGGACAGCGCTACGCTTGAGGAGCCTTGCTTTGTGTGTTTCACTCAACGGAAACGAGAGTCACTTGAAGAAAATCCTTTCGGATTGCGCTTACAAGATTGCTCTTTCCGCTTGGATACTTACTAAGCCCATGAATAAGCTGCTATTCCTGTGTCTGTGACCTGGAAGTTTTTAACAATTCTTGTGATTCGCCTGGTTCAAAGCATTTGTTTGACCAGACACAAGGGTCAATCATAACTCTCTACTCATCGTCCTGAAGATGGTCTTACGGACATATATGCCACTAAGACCGAAACGTTGACAAGCTCATCTATTTCTCCAGTGATTTATTTTTCAAGGAATTGTTTTCTGTTCTTTTCAGATTCATTTCCGTTATGTCAGTATTCTGAAATAGATGCTCACACTAATGACTCGAAGGTCTCAATTCTTGTATATCATTCATCAACCTTGGTCTTTATGTTTTGTTATAATCCTTTGTACCCCTTTTTGTTTGTTCACACTTTGCAGAGACAGCATCCACATAGGCTACGGCAAACAAACAAACTATAGGGATTATCCTGAAAGAAGGGAAAGACCATCTTCAGGCCCATCTCACTAATAAAATGTTGACTGCAAGATATACATGAAGATCCTAACATTTAGACTGGAGAAAGTCAAACATGAAAGTATCCACCCTGCCAAGACAGGATTCCTGAAAGGTAGACTGGCTGCTGATAACTGCAGAATGTTCTGCCATGTAACTGAAAAGACAAAACCTTTGAAGTCTCCACAGTCACCCTGGCCTTGGAAGCAGGAACAACTTTCAATAACATTTCCTGTACATTCTTACAGACAGTTCTCCAAAAAGTACGAACTACACAAAGACTTTACCCACATGATTTTGACACTCTACTATAACCTGGAAGCAAAAGTGAAAATCAATAGGTATATTTCCCAAACATTTTGACTGATGCAGGGCACACAACAAGGGTGTCCCCTATCCTCACTGCTCTTTCTACCAGTCATTGAACCATTGCTACTCTCCTTAGGAACCAGCACTAAAATCAAAGGGATACTATTTCTGTTGAGTAAACATCTGGTTGCGGCCTATGCCACAGACTTATTAATCTTTACAGAGGACGTGGACAAATGTATTCTAATCATTATGGAAGCAATAAATAGGTACTCTTTGGTGCCCGTATACTCCCTGAAAAGTGAAAAAAGTGAAGTATTACCATTAAATGTTCAATGTATCTCTGCAATAATAGGCTTCTCAGAATTAAAGTGGCAACAACACTCTCTTAAATACTTATGGATCTGGTTCAAAAAGTGACTTAAAATATTCAATAGCCTTAAATAAAGCAGGATGCTAACAAAATGAAAGACTTACTGACCACGGGGCGCTCCTTTGTCTGTACCCCTGTACACTGTACCTTGTATATACAAACTCTTCTTTTCAATAAAAAATTACTGAAATAAAAAAAAAAGAAAAACTCAGAATGAATAAATCCAAAGAAGGCTCCTATATTTTCAAAGATGTCAACTAGCCATCTTAGCTGCTCAGGTAGCATGGTGGCTCTCACAAAACACCCAGAACTATCCTCTCTGGCTACAGATAGAATCTCAATTAATATATCCGTTGCCATTCCTTAAAATGCTTAATTCAGTCTCATATTTTCAGAATTTAAACAGTTTCAATTCTAATTATTCACAATAAAATAATTGTTGTTACTCCTTTGTCTGCTACATCTAATAAGCAGTGGTAGAGGCCAGTAGGTCTGGCTTGTTTTAAGTATACGTGTTAGTTGTGTTGTGTGACATTTCGATGAAATAACAAAACACTCACAGAAAGGCGCCCCAATACTCCTCAGATGTGTGAAACACATGATTTTAATTTACAAGTTTTCTGCAACGACCTTAATTTCACACAACATACTTCTTGCAAAGGACTCATAGTTATGCTTCTTTGGTCACGTCCCTTTTAGATAGATGCTCCCGTCTTACCCCCGATTTTTCGTCCCTCTTAAAACACTGTATATTCGTGTAAATTGATAGATGAGATACTTAGCAGCTCACGGTGACTAACACAGGAAACCTCATTACGTTCCAGGAGCAGCCGTCTTGATAATGACGAAGCTGGGCGGCGCGCGCCGTTTAGGTGTAGCCGCGAGACAGCCAGCTGTAAATGTGTCAGACAGCCGCCTGCAGGTACAGCGCCGTCCTCGCGCGTGTCTGACTAGAATTACAATTAACGACGTTATACCCAACGCGCAGGACAACTGCGACTGCAAGCTGCCGCTCCATTGCGAGACGAGGCGTCTCCTCGCCCCGCAAAAATAATAGCTCACTGGAGTAAGGTAACACCAGCGTCCTGGAGCACAGGAGGCACATAAACAACATATGCTGGACTGAAAACTGCGGGTTATTGCTGCTGTTATGATGAACCGTTCCTCTGCAGAGATTAACAAAATCGTAGACGCCATTACCGAACTGCCTTAGCAAGCAATAACCCGTCATTTCATTACACATCATGTTTCGTCCATAGAGGGCTGTAAAGGAAAAATGAGAGAAAAATCTGGAAACTATTCTCGGCAGACCATGCTCTGGTACAGCAGCTGATCTTTCCTAAATGCCACTCGCGGTATTTTGTAGGCCTTCTATATAGTTACCCTCATAACAGAATATAGTTGCATCACATATTTGTCAACAGTTTTTTAATTTAATTCCTTCTTGTGCTTTACAAAAGTTCTTGTCCAAACCCCTGGTATATGATGGCAAATTATAGACAAGGAATGCTAACAATGGTTTTGTCTTCCACCAAGAACTTCTAAGTGACTCAAACAGACCAGAAACAACTTGATTTGTCAAAGAGGACTTTTAAAAACCTGAGATGTAATACGTTGTGTTATTGATTAGCATCGCATCTACATATTTAAGTTAGGTCTCACCCCCAAACCAACCAGGAAATAGATTAGTGAATATCGGTAGCTAGCTCTCGCCTGAGTAGGACCACTAACAGAACGCCGCAGAACAAAGGGGGGGAACGGCAACTACGCAACCAACCCAAAGTTATGGGACGTCCAAAGGCAACCAGGGGACCCCAGCTCCCCAACCAGACAATATCGAAGTCCCCAATCCAAGAAGCCCAGGACGCAAATCCAAACTCCACTACTACCATGTCAGACAAACTTGACAGGGTCCTAGCGGCCATAGAGTATTCACTTGTCACCATGGTGGAGCAATTTGGTACCCTAGCCAAAGATCTCAACCTGTTGCGGGACGACCACCGGAGACTAGCGGGGAAGGTAGCAGATAGTGAAAAAGCCTTATCCACACTGCAACCCTAGGCCAAAGCACACCAAGACTCCATGAAATATTTGCAAGCCCTAGTAGCAATATTAAATCCATGCTGCGCCCTTCCAGGGAGCAGCATGGAGCGCCCTTCCAGCCAGATCGGGACCCCTTGCTCAGGTCGCCATACCGGCCGATCACTTTGCTCACAGCGGACTGCAAAATATTGGGTAGGATCTTAGCCGACAGACTCACAGGGGTGCTTCCCCACCTACTACACTCCGACCAATGCAGGTTTGTGGCCGGGAGGAACACCTCCCAGAACATTTGCTGGCTATTCCATGTCCAGGACAGTGTACGTGGCCAGTTCCCGCATGCTGCGTGCCTAGTGCTGGACCTTGAGAAGGCCTTCGACACCTTGGCGTGGCAGTACTTATTTGTGGTTTTGCGGCGGGTGGGGATAGGCCCTCACCTTATGGCATACATCAAACTGCCTTATACTGACCTCACAACGCGGGTCTGCATAGGTCGACGCATTTCGCCCCCTCTCCGGCTGACCAGCGGAACACGTCAGGGATGCGCATTATCCCCCTTACTGTTTGCCCTCGAAATGGAGCCGCTAGCAATTAGGCTCAGGGAGGGAGATGAACTCTGGGGCATTCCACTAGAGGGTCGTACCCATAGTGTATCTTTATACGCAGACAATCTACTAATCTATATTAGGGATGTCACCATGGACCTCACTCCGCTTTGGGCCACACTGGATGACTTCGGGAGATTGGCGGGACTGAAAGTGAATTGGGGAACCTGCACATTTTAAATCTTCTGGAGGGAGTGGAAGGAAAAGATCCCATTGAATATGCAGAAACCTGGCATCGGTCCTTCACACACGCGAGGAACTTACTGCTTTTTTCTCGGCTGAGAGGGGCACATGTGTCGGCAAGACGACTGCCCTCAGGCTCACTCCCACAACCCATGTTAGTAAAGCTCCTCCACTGTCGTGACAGGGATGACATACTCCGATCTGCCAGACAGAATAGCCCCATCATGGTGGAGGACAAGCAAGTCAGGCTCTTCCCTGACTACTCCAAGGCAGTGCAACTGAGAAGGTCGTCATTCCTTGAAGTGAAGAGGCTGCTGAGGTACCAGAATGTCCAATATTCCCTGCTGTTCCCGGCGCGACTCAAAATTATTTATAATGATGCCACAATCTTCTTCATGGACCCGCAGGAATCTTTGGACTGGATGGAACTGAACCTACAAACTAATCTAAACCATTGGAACACCTGCACGCTCAATCCTAAAACCTCCAGGTCCCCAAGACGCAGAGCAAAGAGCCCCCGAAGCCAACCAGAAACGCAGCTGCAGAACAAGACACTGAAATTACCGGATCTGGAGCAAATCATAGCGGAGCGTCGAAAGGCTATCCAGGTGGCAGCGGAGCTGGGACTGAATTTCTCAGCCTATGACAATGAAGATAGTCCACACATCTTCACGCTCGAAGAAGACACCAACAAATCCAGTAACTCTGACAGGAACTCAAGGACTTTGACAACAGTCACTCCGCAAGCAACGGACACACTTATATAAAGTTCACTCGTAACAATATGCACATTAAACCTCCATACTAGTAAAGCTTCCTCACCTAGCCCACCGACACATAATGCACGTCATGGACGATCACGTCACAAATCCGCTTGTACCCACGGCCCCTACTCACCACACAAGCAGGCCAAATGGGACCCATCCACGTGGAGGTTTCGGAGGTACGCGTGAGTCAAACTCACTCCCTTCACGAAACACTAGACGGTACTCGTTAGTACCAGTTTGGATGTGCTGTCCGTTGCAGCAGATACCTATTATTGTGTTTTAAACACTAAATAGTTATGGTTCAACCCCTTGGCGCACCCCGATTCCGCACCCACCGCGACAGGAAGGGCTACAGCACTTGCAGGCACACCCAGGGCTCACACCTGGCATACCCAACCCCACCCAAGGAGCACCAATCAGGACACCCGGGACCCCCCACCACTGTGCGATTCACAAACCACCATGACTCCTCCGACAGACATTACATTTCTCACTCTAAACGCACAGCTCGGAAGAGTTAAACTATCCATGCGAACATCAAACGCCAGCAAGCTCAGGTCATACTTTTACAAGAAATTCACCTCACAAAGGGGGAACTTGAAAAGTTTCAAAAGAGATGGCGAGGCACATTCTGCACCACGACCTTCTCACCGTACGTACAGGGAGCACTTATTTGGCTCAGGCCCGGGATCCCTTCTTAGAGACCGATAGAAAGATAGACACCGAAAGGAGATACGCTCTGCTGAAGTGTCTACTAGACGGCCAACCAATATTAATCGGAAGAATCTATGTACCCAACACAGAGCAAATAGCGTTATGGGAGACCTAATCGAACATCTTGGCCCAATTTACCATCTCACCGGGGATCTTGGGAGGGGACTACAACTGCGCATTAAATCTCAATCTAAATAGATCCCACCCTCCCGGCCCGACCTCATGCGCTCACGCACAAATAGCCCGCTTTCGAGGATGGTCATATCACTGGTCGCTGACAGATGCATGGCGGCACGCGCACCGACAACTAAACTCTATTCTTTCCACTCCATCCCTCATGGTCTGCGAGTACGGCTGGACCAGTTTTTGTGTACGCACACAATTCACTCCATGATCAAACACTCAGACTACCTGGGTGGGGTGCTATCGGACTACGATGCACACGTCATAACCCTCAAATGGCGCCTGCCTCTGCCACCAATCCCCACCTAATTGCCTTGAGGACCCGGTATTCCAACATGAACAAAGGGAAAACATACAGAACTATTTCTCTGACAACGCAAATACCACAGACTCCAAGGCACTAGAATGGGACGCACGCCTTTAAGTTGGTCATGAGGGGAGCCAGCATTAGGCAAATCACGGGAGTGCGTAAAACACTAGAACAGATAATACAACAGCTAAGCGTTTAGCGCAACTACCCAAAGATGCAGACAAACACGCGATCTCCCCTACACAATTAGCAGAAGCCAAGAACAAGTATGCAGAAGCCTGCGCAAGATACAACTTTTGTGCCTATGCCGCCAGAGTCCACAGAGAGGGGAACCGAGCCAGAACCTTGGTTGCCTGCCTCATCCGGCAGAACCTAGACACACAACCTATTGCAACATAAGAAATGCGGCAGGCGACGTCATAAACACGCAGGCGCAGATTATGCTAACCTTCCACAAGTACTACAAAGACTTGTATAGAGAGTCGATGCCTGACAGGGAAGAGCACAGCCATAACGTTTTACACTCCATCACCATGACACAGGTGGTAGACGACGACAGGACCTCCCTAGACGAACACCTCATGCCGGCAGAAATTAAAAGTGCGACCCATCACCTAGCCAAAAACAAAGCCCCAATCCATGACGACTTCCCACTAGAATACTACTATACATTCTCCTCCCAACTAGCCCTGAAGTTAGACATAGTCTACAAAGCTGCCTTAAAAATGGGAACACTCCCTAAGCCCATGCGTGAATCTACACTGGCGATGTTCCCCAAGCCAGATCGGGACCCCTTGCTCAGGTCGCCATACCGGCCGATCACTTTGCTCACAGCGGACTGCAAAATATTGGGTAGGATCTTAGCCGACAGACTCACAGGGGTGCTTCCCCACCTACTACACTCCGACCAATGCAGGTTTGTGGCCGGGAGGAACACCTCCCAGAACATTTGCTGGCTATTCCATGTCCAGGACAGTGTACGTGGCCAGTTCCCGCATGCTGCGTGCCTAGTGCTGGACCTTGAGAAGGCCTTCGACACCTTGGCGTGGCAGTACTTATTTGTGGTTTTGCGGAGGGTGGGGATAGGCCCTCACCTTATGGCATACATCAAACTGCCTTATAATGACCTCACAACGCGGGTCTGCATAGGTCGACGCATTTCGCCCCCTCTCCGACTGACCAGCGGAACACGTCAGGGGTGCGCATTATCCCCCTTACTGTTTGCCCTCGAAATGGAGCTGCTAGCAATTAGGCTCAGGGAGGGAGATGAACTCTGGGGCATTCCACTAGAGGGTCGTACCCATAGCGTATCTTTATACGCAGACAATCTACTAATCTATATTAGGTATGTCACCATGGACCTCACTCCGCTTTGGGCCACACTGGATGACTTCGGGAGATTGGCGGGACTGAAAGTGAATTGGGGAAAATCTACTATCTACCCCCTTCACCCGATGCACCCCTACGGGAAATAAACGCGGGGGAGGCCAGACTGGCGTGGAACGGGCATGCCCCAAGATACCTGGGAATTAGATTATACCACACCCCGAGAGATCTCCTCAAGGGCAGTGGCTACTGAGAGGTATTAAAAACCAGATCAATTTCTGGCGAATGTTACCCTTAAAAAAAAAATAAAAAAAAAAAAAGTGCCAGAAGTCTGAGTTAGCTGGAACCTATAAAGTGTCCCTTCTGTAAGACAAAACCAACAGGTTAATGTACAAGAAAAAACACTCCAATAATGTGAATGTAGAACCACACAAGAGAGGATGCTCAGAAAGAAGACTAAAAAGTGCTTGAAAAAAATACCCATCAGCCCACTCAATAGCGGAACTTCGTCATCTGGGTTTGTATGGTTGAAATAGTGGTATCCAGTATGCCCTTCCTCAGGACAGACCCGGGGCTAGCAAACCTGGGACCACATGATTGACCCTCAACCATAGAAGATGAGCGAGTACAGGCTGTAGGGGCAAAAGTTGCAGTGCTTAAGAGAAAAGTAAAGAAAAGGAAAATTGTGATCCAAGTGTACTAAAAATACCTATCTTGATGTCATAAGTATAACTTTATTGGGTCTGTCCATCAAGGTGGTATGATTAAAAGCAGAGTGATAATAGCATGCAAGGAATTGCTATTTAACAAGATTGTAAGTTGGTCGACATGTTTCAGCCTGGGTAGGCTTTCTTCAGGACCTATGATTCACTACTGCAACACTTACTTTCTATACTGTGAGAGAAACCTGTAGAACAAATCCAATCTCTTGAATCAGAGAATTAGTATATCCTCTCCTGTGTGGAAAAAAACAAATAGACATAAACCCCAGTTAGAGTTCATGTTCTCAGGACTATCTTATGTCCTTATCAACCTTTTAGTTCTATTGTATTCAACTCACCCAATTTGTAGGGAGGAAACACCTCACCTCACCTGGCGCCCGCTCAGGGTAAAGGAGGCCACGCACTAGAAATATATAAAAAAAAATTATGTAAAAAAACACTTAACTAATTCATCTCTAAAATGAGGACTTCTTGTTAGAAAATCCAAATATTTTATTTCAACAGTGACAAATGAAAGGCAGGTTAGAAAGCCAAAGGCAGGATGAGACTCTTCCTATCTGGGTTAGGTCCGCCATACCTAATGCAGTCTGCAAACTTCACACGGTCAGAGTCTAGGTTATTATCCGACCTCGAAGCGCCACGACTGCCCACATAGGACAGCGCCTCCCAAGTTGTGTAAAAGATTTTTCATCCAATAAGTTCTTAATCCCAAATTTTAGTTCTGTCTAACTAGTAAAGCGCTCAGATATCTGCAAAGATCTTGTTCGCGCTATATAAAACTTTGAAAATAAATAAATAAATAAACTGGACTAGCTGAAAAGAGCTCCTATTATAAAGAAAACTGACTCAATGCTGTCTTCAATAAGGCTCCCAATTCCTTGCGCAGCTGATCTACCCCTTCGGTTCTTATCCAGAGCGCTCTCACCTCTCCGTTGTTGCCTCGGTCTTTGTACTGAGCCGATGGGGAGGTGGAGACGCTGTGTGCTAAACCGCGTGATATACGGCTCATGCGGACCTAAGAGAGAGCCGGATTCAGTGATGTGCTGATTGGATACTCATCAACCACTCGTATTTCTCCGTTCTCAAAGCTATCCAATGCAGCCGCGGCTCACATGCAGAGCTTTAAATGGCAAGTTGTAAAAACCCATGGGGTAAAAAACTATGTAATTGGACCATTCACAAAAGCCGGAAATATAGATACCGGAACAATAGTAACAACCCGCTTTATTTACATACGAGTCATTCCCAGAAACCGGAAATAAAAGTACCGGAAATGTAGTCCAAACCCACTTTGTTTACATACGAGTCAACCACGTAACGGCTGGGATGTCCGCTATACGTGACCTTAAATTTGCATAGTTTATTGTAAATGACGGGCAGATTAGAGGGCAACCGTAATCTGACTTCAAACAAGGTAGCGGAGTTTGTAATTCACTTACTTGTGTTAACTCCTGCGGGATAATCATTTGGTCAGTTCGACCAGAACCGGAAAAACACATGTCAAAATAATGTGCACTCGTTGGGGAAAAGGGTCAATTCTGAGACTAAGCATACATAAATGTACCGTTTAAACATAACTCTGAGTCAGACATTATGTCGAATTTCCTTCTGTTGATATCCAGGCGTGACCTAGGTTAGTATGGCAACTATCTACATGACCGATATTTAAGCTCACAGAATCTAACTGTAGCGTGGATGTTAGGTTGTGTAGATCATTAAGACACAACAGTCTGTGTATCTACCTGTGTGCCCTTGGTGTGTCATACATATCCGATGTTCAGGCCCCGCAATCCAATAATTGCATCGTGTATAGTTGAGTGTCAATCGATATAATTAGACACCACACACTGTGTATCCGTATGTGTGTATTGGGTATGCAGTGAGTACGTTGTAGTCCCCAGCCGATCTACCTTCACAATGTTTCTGAGACAAAAATAGAATCCCATTAGCAAACTGAGTGCGTGTAGTAGGTGCAGACTCCCAGTGCTTCCCTTCTATTTTATTGAGAAAATTGGTAATCGTCTGGTTGCTAACCCTAGACAGAGTACGTTGGACTGAGTAAATTCCGTAATAGTATCTGTTAAGACAGGTACTAACAGACATCTTCACTCGAAGTCGTGACTTGTCATTGTAGTTTACAGCGTCTTTAAAAAGTGCGATGCACTGTGATGGAGAGAACGTCTTCCCTTATAACTAGGAGAGTGCAGGTGACAAGATCCTTTTTATAGGGATCCAAAAATTGGAGTAAAAGGAAGGTCACAGTGATTTTTACCCCAATCATATAAGGCCAAGGAATTTGAACTTGGAAAAAGGTTTACAGTTGCATCCAAGGGATCTCGTCGTTCAATCCTTCCGTGTCACTTCTAAGTTTGAACACCCATCTCTGTTCTTTTCTTAATAGAAACTGAGAAATGTCTGTGATATGGTTGGGTATAAATGGTTGTTCCAAAATTACCCACTCAAGGTCTTCTGCCTGGTGTTTCTCAGTCAAAAAATGGGAAGTGAGCCGAGTCGCCTGCTTACTGCGCCTGATTGTACTCTTATGTTCTTGTATGCGCAATTTAATTTTCCTCGTCGTCATCCCAATGTATCTCAAGCCGCATGGGCAAGTGATTAAATACACGACTTTCTCACTATTGCAGTTCGTGTGGCACTTGAGCAACCACGGTCGGTTGGTGCCTATGTCAACTGACACGGTTTTCTTTGTTTGCGGGCACACCGAGCAATTCCCGCATGGATGATGACCTTGTACCGGAGGGAGATTCCACAAAGTAGGTGTGGAGTCCTCCGTGCTTTGTCGGGGTCTGGTGTGAACCAATTCATCCTTCAGGTTCGCCTCTCTTTTGAATGAGAATAGTGGTAGAGGAATGTTCTCGCCAGAGCTATTCAAAATCTTCCACTTCTGCCTTATGATTTTCTGGAGTTTGGACGAGGAAGTGTTGAAGGTAGTGACGCATACCAATTTGTTCAATGGTGGTTTTACCACTGGGGGTTCTAGGAGTGACTCGCGATGATTATTTGAGGCACGTTTCAGTGATTTTCTGATTAGATGGCCAGGATAACGGCGCATCTTCAATTTTGTAGAAAGATCTTTTGCCTGAGAATGGAAGTCTGCAATATCTGAACAGTTCCTCCTCACCCTCAGGAACTGTCCAAAGGGGAGGTTTTCTCGTAAAGACCGAGGATGGTAACTATCAAATCTCAGTAATGAATTCCGCGCCATAGGTTTCCGATATAAAGAGCTAGCTAGATGCCCATCTTGTGGAAAGATCAATAGGTCCAAAAATGGGAGTTTAATCTTGCTATGCTCTAAGGTGAACCTCAGGTAAGGATTTTGACTGTTGAGCCATTCATGAAAAGCCTGTAGAGAGTGTTCATCTCCACGCCATACCACCAGGATGTCGTCAATGTACCTCTTCCACACCACCAAATGTTGATGATGTGGATTGGTGGACGTGAGGATACATTGAGTTTCAAACTGGTGGACATAGAGGTTTGCCAAGCTTGGCGCAAATTTGCTGCCCATTGAGGTCAAACATCTAGTAGAAGAAGCTAGTACAGAGGGATGGATCACACCACAAGAAGCCGTATACTTGGTGGCAAGATTTCCAACTACCCCTTACTTCTACACATTACCCAAGATTCATAAGCCGACCAGACCACCTCCAGGCCGGCCTATTATCTCGGGTATTGGTTCTCTATTGGAACCCTTA
The DNA here is from genome assembly GCF_964263255.1 of Lissotriton vulgaris. Taxonomy (NCBI): domain Eukaryota; kingdom Metazoa; phylum Chordata; class Amphibia; order Caudata; family Salamandridae; genus Lissotriton; species Lissotriton vulgaris. Next base: position 1,057,705,136 of record NC_141693.1, on the reverse strand, counting down.
TCGTCATTTGTTGATGTTTTCTTACATCCTCTTGTTAAAATGATGCCAACATATCTCCAGGACACCAAAGACGTCTTACGTCTACTGCCAGAGGTAGAGTTTAATACAGATTCTGACATATTAGTAAGCTTTGATGTAGAATCCCTGTATACCTGTATACCTCAAAGAGATACTCTACAAACGATCCAGGAACTCCTGGAGAAGTCTTCTCTTGAGAGCATGACACCTGTTCATTTCATAACAGAATTAGCAAGGATTGCCATGACAGAGAATTTTTTCGCCTTTGAGGATTCCCTGTATCTCCAGAGGTCTGGGACCTCAATGGGCAGCAAATTTGCGCCAAGCTTGGGAAACCTCTATGTCCACCAGTACTACTACTACTACTACTTCACAAATGTGAACTACTACTTCACAAATGTCCCAGTGATCCCTTATTCCATGAGCTAAATTCCTTTCTCATATCGCTGATATGGGGAAGAGGACACAGCAGAGTGGCTCTAGCGACATTGCAAATTCCATTAGACTGAGGCGGTCTAGGCACCCCTTCCTTTGAAGCCTACTTCCTCGAGGAGCAGCTGCAATGGCTCTCACGCTGGATGGCCGGGGGTCACCTGGAGGAAACAGATACACAATCAGGGCCTCTGACGGTCCCAGCGATACATCGAGTCCTCCTCCTGGGTAGCAAACTGAATCCAACCAATCCCATTCTGGTGAAGGCGGCCAGATCCTGCATGCTAAGACTTTGTCTTTATCACGCTACACCGCTATACTCCCCACTCCTGCCAATGGCGGGCTTCCCCAAGGGGCGCAAACACTATACATCCTGAGACCTGCAAACCTGGACAGAATACGCGCTCACGGAGATGGAGTCGCTGTTCAAGGAAGGACAGCTGACCTCCTTTGAAAGCCTGACTGAAGGTAGTTGGCCCCCAGCTGGTCAGTTACTCCTTCACAGACAGCTCATATCTGACTGTAGGAAAACTTGGGACTTGGCGAACGGAGAACCAAAAACTCTCCCCATACTGCACGCAATACGGAATATGGGTGCAGGGCGCCACCTTTTCCCATGGATCTATAGATCCATCATAGACCTCACAAACACACCGCTGACACGGCTCCGATCAAAATGGTAGGAGGAATTTGGTCGAGCACTGCACGAAAATGAATGGCTCACAGCCCTAGAGCACCATAAGAAAGTTTTGCACAGCCAGCGTTTTAAAAACATTCAGTTCAACATACTACACGGAGCCTATCGCACACCGGCACGGCTCAAACGTTTTTATCCCGCAACACAGTTCTAATGCCCACGCAGCCCACTACCCAACGCCACATTTGTGTATATGCTATGGACATGTCCCACACTGCAGACCTACTGGACAGAAGTACACACCATAATACTGACAATCACAGGCCGGACGTGCCTAGACACATGGGGGGCCAGCGCCCTGGAGATATTTAAACGCCAGAAAAAGAAAAAGATAGAGACCCGATATGCGGTACTTGCCCTACTCCTAGCGAAATAAAGCATCACATTATATTGGCGCTCACCTACAAAACCGCCAATAGAAGCATAGAAGGGAGCAGTCCTGAAATGGGGCACGACAGAAGGAGACACAATGAGACTAGAGGAGGCACGCGGAATGCAGCGTCACCCTATATCCATTGAGTGGACGATGCTCCTCCATGGTTTTAAACAGGTACACATAACCCCCAGGGAACCCCCGGCAGCCACTCAAATGGCGTCAAGCTCCACAGCGTCCACACCTCACAAACAGTTGCATGAGTATGTCCTACACCTACTCTCCCACCCCTACTTGAGCTCCACGCGCGCCCCGGTGGAAGTGATACACCTGGAGTTACTAAGACCAGCGAAAACAACATGGTGCCATAAGCCCTGAAAACCCCCACCCCTAACCCCATTCCCCAAGTTATACCCTCAGTTGGTTTATTGAAAATGACACCTACAGTTATGCCACAACAACAGCAGAGATACACTAATGAAGCTCAAGAACCAAACAGTTCACTATAAGACCCAGACCTCTCTTAAACATGCATGCAATTTACACCAGGCACTGCACACCCAGACACTCAACCAACTCAACCGTACTTTATTCTGGCAATGTCATGCACTAAAAGAAAAACAATCGCAAATGATGAGGTAAGATGTATACTCTGTCTGAATCTGAAAAATTCAATAAAAAGGTTTACACAAAAAAAAAGTTGGGTCTCACCCCCATATTGACATCATTTGTGAAGGTGCAAGAAGATCGGAGTCAGGCGGGAACAAACACCTTTTCTTACCACACTCCCCTCATGCTCTCACTCCTCACCTCACTCCTACTCACCTCAGCCCCTCACTGAAAAATTAAAAAAAATGTCATTACCTGGCACACACACACACACACATACATATATAGTATTTATTGATTCCATATGATGTGTCAGAGATGAAATATAAGATCATTTATGATGTAATACAGAGGTTCATTTAGTCCACCTGATGTGAGGTTTAACTGCTGCAGAGGAACTTTTAGGATAGAATTATTTATATATTTATAATATTAAGGATTGATTTTAGAAATCATTAAGGGGAAAGTATAATTTTATACTTCTGGATATTTATAGTGATTTTTACTAAAGGATCATCCTGAAATGTGAATGTATTTATTACTGTCCTGGAGCTGTTTTGCACATTTGAATCTCATAGCAATTTTGCACAATAATGATAGTCACCTTGCTGACCGCCCAAAATATCTGAGTGTTTTAAAACATTTTTTTTATAATTTACTCACTTGAAACAAATTTCACTGATTTTGGTTATGCACTTGGACAAATTTTATGTTTTGGATGTAGTTGTATATCGAGTATAGGATGCATTTATGCTGGTATTTTAATGTGATATATTGAATTTCACAACAAGATTCCTTATGTAAAATCTTGAGGAATTTAGATGTTTTATGGTCATAATTTTTACATTAGGTTTCAATAATTGACCTGAAAAGAGCACTTATACTTGAGATATCTCTTCTAGGTCATTGTAAAGGTTGCACTGCACTAGCACTTTAAATAGCGAGAGAAAAAGCCATTGAGTTGTCATGTGATCAAGGGAGGGATCTCCCAAAACGAGTAGTGGCGGCCCTGGCGAAATAAAAAATATTTGCACTTTAAAATCGGGTCCACGCTCGTCTGTTTTCATGCAGAAGAAGGGAAGGCAGGTATTCGAGTGATATATATATATATATATATATATATATATGTATATATATATATATATATATATATATATATTACCTACTGGTGGTCGCCAGTATGTAGTTATAGTTAGGACCTAGTTTCCATAGGAAATCCGCAACATTTTATTGGGAATAACTTTGGTGCCGGTTGTTGAATCCTCAGGAATTTCTCAAAGTAGATGGCCCGCTCCGCTCCATCCCTGAAAGTCTCGGGAAGATTCATCAAGCGAGGACCGAGAAAAAAGGGGGGTCCCAAAACGTGTTTTCCCCATGTTAATTTCCATAGGACGATTAGACAAGGCTACAGCCCAAACCGCTGAAATGGTAGGGTCTGGTACGCAGATCACACTTTTGATTAAATGGTGTAAATCCCTCCAGTAGTTCCTGAGAAAATCAAAAGAAAAATATATATATCTGGGCGGAGCCTAACCACACATCTCATCGTGAGATCTGATTGGCTGCCAGCATTTCATCCAAGAAGTGTTGGCAGCCATCTTGGGACCAATATACATGATAGCACCGAATTAAAAAGCATTGCAGTTCATAGAAGTTTTTAGGACTTTAGTTACATTATAAATCATTTGTTGATGATACTGATGGAGCAAGTATTCGCACGATAAGCGACTTGCTTGTATCAAGAACCTCAAATAACGTTAATAGACTAATTCAACTTGTTTGTCTTACTAATATTGCACATTTTACACTACACGGGGTGTCCCAGTGACGCTTGCCTATGTGTTTATTAACTGTAATACGCTTGCACTTAAAATGGTCGCTGCTTTGCGGGAATTTAGTCTGCGCATGAGTCGGTCATACCTATGTGATGTGACGCACTCGCGGTTCTGGAGGGAACTTGTTGCTCATGCGAAGTACTGCTAAAATGGCCGCTTTTGTTTTCTCACATGCTCCGTGCTTCCATTGCCGCTTTCGCAAAGCTGTCTGTTTTGCTTAATTCCTAATGCTATAGTTATTATAAAGTAAGGGGTGTAGTATAGCCAATCACGGTATACAGTGTATTCATGTTTTCTGTGTTTCTAAATTGTTTTCGCTTACTTTTCATGTATCATATTCCTTGGGCCTGGGAGGCGCTTGCTACTCCATCTTTGAAGCCCGTATGGTACCAGTCATGTGATGGGGGAAAAGAAAGTCATGCAGCAGTGGAACCCAGCCAGCTGGCAGCCAAAGCCAAGATGCTCCTGGGAACCGACCTGTAACCCAGCAGGACGAAGCCGAACTGTACCTGCATTTGCAACATTTGTTTAAAACTACTGTGTACCCTATTGTATTCTATAAATCTTATGCCATGGGAACAGGAATGTAAAGGGGTGGGTTCGGAAATTGAATATTAAGCCTGAGAAAGTCTAAATTTTAGGTGATGTGATGACCTAATCTCCTCCTTTGACCAATCCGAATTTAGGGAACCTTTCACTTGCAACATTAGTGGGTGGTACACTGACCCGGAAACAGTATAACTAGCCTAGGTTTAGCTAGAGAATTTGTCCGACTTGTCTGAATAGCTGACCTGTCACTGACCCAACAAACTCTGTAGGTGATTGATACAGAGAGCTGCGGAGCACTCTGTCCGTAATTTCCACAGACTCAGTCGGGGTTTGGGAAACCTTAAGTGCCGGCGAAGCACTTTGCTGAGAGATTCGAAAACCCAATCGGGGTTATTGGCAGATTCCTTGCAGAGAGGGGGTAGCGCAGGCGTTGTATCCGAAGCTGCAGGTGTTGGTCGTACCTTTTTTGTGAGCCCAGTCCTGACCTGAATCCTGGGGTTATCCTGTCCTGACTGTCCATGAGCTGTACCTGCTCGCCTACTGGCAACCTAAGTCCTTGAGGGTCCTTTCCCGCCTTTTCCAACTGACCCGTGGCCAGGATTAGTCTTCGATCTGTCCTAGGTAAATATAATTTATGTGGGTGTTTGTCGTTCCTAAACCTTCGCCTAACGTCCTGAATAAATATACTTGCACATGTTCCTTTTTCTCTCCCAATGTTCTATAAATTAGATTTTCGTGCATCTTGTCTATTAGCATGTTCCACTTTCTTCCTACCCTTAGTCAAATGCAGAATTGTTTGCATATATAGTTTGTTCCATTTTTACCCTCCTTTTAGAGAATAAGCACATCTGGATGAATCAAATTGCATACGTTTCGTTTCTTATGAACCGTTAGTGACTTTCGAAAGTCTGCTTTGATTAGTATGTTCCCTTTTTTTACCCGCCTTTAGTGAAGTTGTGAAAGTCTGATGATCTAAAATAGCGTGTTCCTTATTTTTCCTTTCCCTTTATTTTTCATTTCTAAATGTTTTTTACTCTCATTCATAGCTATACTATAGTTCTAATTCTAGTCATAGATAGTTTGATCTATGTAAATTTGTGGCTCATGGCATACGATAAAGAAGATAATCAGATAAAGGTGTTTAAAACTTCTTGTGTCTGTGGTCATTATATAGAGTACACCCGTTATTTCAATGTTTCATGGTATTTTTGGTGTTGTCTACTTACTCCCACAGCTATCTCCTGATCCATTGTGATCATAGGTACCTGTTTCAAGGATTGCTAAGTCAGGTACACGGAAATAGAAAGAAGTGAAACTGAATTACTGATGAGAGTGTGTAGGTTACCTGATTAAAATATATACATGAAAATTTATTTATATGGGCCCAAGGGTGCATAGTGTTTGGTCGGGTGATCTGCGCGCTCTATCAGTAATTTTCTGGTAGCAGTAGTATGGTTAGGACTAGTTAAGATAGGTAGATAAGTTACTTGCTGATGAACTGTGAAAAATAATAAGTGCTGCTAAAAAAAAAATTTTTTATTCCTGCTAAATCTATCGATCAAAAATACATTTGCTTTGGAATGTTATGAAATATTTTTGAAATATTTTGATGAAATGCTGCTGTATTATTAAATGTATTAACAAACTCGTTAGTGATCGTTATATGTTTGTCTGGAATCTCCGGAGGCAGAATAGCGGGTGGTGAGTAGAATCCACCTTGCGCTGAGGTCAGTGACTCGAGGAAAATTAGTGCATGGTTAGGCGGAGCTGGAAGCGCTAATTAGGGTTTTCTATATGAATAGATGAATAAATGATAGCAACGAGTTCGCTATTAAAACTTCAGTTGTGATATAACCTAGTAAGGGTCACACGAGGAAGGAGAAGTAGGTTCGTCGGAGCTTGAGTGATAGCAAAGGAGTTCGCTAGTGAAACTTTAGACTTAGTATATATCCCGAAAAGAGTGGATGAGTCAAAGAAGTAGCAGGTTCTCTAATGCTTGTGTGAAGGGTAGGCAGAAGGGGTCTATCCGCAGTATATGAAAAGTAGATAGAAGAGGTTTACTTGCAGTGAAACAAATCTTTCTTTCTAGACACTCGAGTACAGTGGCGAATGTTATACGTTGTGAATTAAATAGAGCACTTGCACTTTAAGAAAGAAAACAAGTTTCAGTTACCTTGTGAAGGAGAGAGTCAGTTGCGGAGCTGCGCTGACATCACTCTGTGCCGCGCTGGTATTGGTCAGAACAGCGGGTGTGTAACGGAGCAGGTATTGTAAAGGAGGGGTGAGTGCTGGAGCGTGAGAACGCGTCTCACGAACAGGCCGCGCACCCATTGGTTGAAATTAATTACAATCACAGTGTTGATTGGTTGTAGAAATTTACAAAACGCCCTAGCATTGGAAGAAAACAGTAAACATAAGTACGAATTTTTTTAAATTTAAGTTTCACAAATATATGTGGTATTCGGTTAATCCAGAGACTCGACCTGATCCAAGATACCTAGGGTTTGCGAAAGATCAGTGGAAAGGTCGTAGAATAAACAGAATGTACGGAAGCAAGAGAAAAATGACTTTCGTAGACAAAGTTAAAAACTACTTCAAGAAGGATAAACCTATCAAAACCAGAGAGGGTATAATCATTCCACCACCTAATACTCCTGCATCTTTCATGTTATTTGACAAAGGGTATAATACCTGCGTATGGTTGAAAAATTGGGTGGAATATACCAAAGATGACGGAGTTTTAGCATTTCCCTTAGACGGTACCTTTAACGGTAGAATTTTGTTTAATTTAAGGACCCGAATGAATGATTTACATCCCAGACCAAGATTGACGCAATATGAGGCCCTAGAAGAATGGGAGATAGAGGCGTTTGAGCGAGACAGACTGATAAGGGGTTAGCAAAATTTTATCCAAAGGCACAGAGAGAGACCAAAGAGAAAAAAATGAAACAGTGGAGACAGAATATGATGGTGGAAGGGCTGTTCCCAGTACGTACTGTAGATGAACCTGTAGGAGGAAAAAGGACAGAGAAAACCCGACACTTAATGACTGCGGGTGATTCAGAAGATGAATACCTGGAGGATTTATTAATGAAAAATCCACCACCATATGATGAGGAGTCTAGGTCTTTGAGTTCGAAAAATCCATTCTTTAGGCCTTCCAGTAATAGAAGGGCCAGCGCATCTGATACGACAGGTCCATGTTACAGGCCTAGTGGTAATGAGGGATCAAGCATGCCCGATACAACTGTTCCATGTTATAGACCGTCCTGTGGTGAGGGATCAGGTATGACCATTCCGACTGCACCAAATCTTTACCCTCCTTTAATTCCACAAGTAATACATGAAACCTCAGTAGAAAAGGTTTTACAGGAACGAGAAAGAGAAGCTTTAGTAAAGCAGAGAAATTAACTCATTCAGAAAATATCCCAGTTAAATTCAAGTCCCGAAGCTCTGACAATCCCAGTAACTATTGGCCCAGTTGTCCCTCTATATGGGGATAGACAGACTAGTCCAAAGACTCCAGTTATTACACCAGCTGTGGTGCAGCCAAGAAAAGAGCCAATAATAGTTGATGACCAGGCAAGTGAATGCGAGTCTGTAATTTCCCTAATTGATTTGCCCATAAGGGAACCCGAAGGCAGTGGACAGAGAAAGAACACTCAGACTAGTGCAAGAGAAGTTCTGATAGAGTCAGTCAGGTACTAGAGTCAGTCAGGTACTAGAAGTGCCACAGTAGTGACTCCGGAAGAAATAGATCAATGGACCCGAGAATTAGAAAAAATAAATCCTCAGCCTAAACCATTAGATATTTACAAATTAAGAATAGAATTGGAAGAACTGATGGCTGGGAATGTGGGACTAAACAGGCTGAACACGCTTAGTGAGGAAGAGCTCCTGTTTATTTGCAAAAGTATTACCAGAAACACCAGAGTGTTCCATGAGAAACTAATGGACGCAGCAGCTAATATGGGAATAGACGTCAGCAGATCCAAAGTATTGCAAAAGCCCTACAGAGCAGAATTTTCTGACAAAGATTTAGAAAACATGAACGTGTCCGGGAAAAAGGTGCAGATAAGAGAATTGCTGAACCTGTTACAAAAATGGGGAGATTTAGAAAAATGGAAAGCCAGGTGGGCAAAGAAAAAGGAGGACAGTAGATCAAGACAAGTGTCTTCTGAATATGTCCTGAAAGAAGCTGACAAGGCAGAAACATTGTATCCTATGAGAGAAGTGCCAGGTGGAGGATATGTACATGTTCCATGGTCCAGACAGGATATTGTGTCATTTACAAATTATTTCCCAAAATTACGAGAGAAACCTGTAGACTGGTACAGACAGGTCGAGAGATTTGTTAAAGTGCAAAAATGCCTCCTGAAAGATCTAGATGGGTTCTTTGACACTGTAGTTCCAGTAGATTTGTGGACAGAATGTAAAATTGCTGTTGATTGGCCAAGTGAAGAATATGCCAGAGACAAAAAGACAGGAGCTCCTTCAGTGGAGGTGATGAGGAAGTATGACTAGGTAATACTGTACTTGAAAGGAAAGGTGCCTGCTACAGAAACTGATTGGACCTGCATAGATAGAACTAGCCAAAATCGTGATGAAACTGTACATTCATATTATGAACGACTGTTACAGGTGTTCAAAACATACAGTGGATTAGATAACATTGAGATGAAGGACATGACCCATTTTATTTATCGATTCATGTTAGGGCTGAGACCTGAAATTTCTCAATGGATCAAAGACAATAAAATCTGTTGGCAAGCCAAGCCCATTGATGAGGTTTTGAAATATGCTAAATATTGTGAAGATGAGCTGGAAAATAAACGAAAAGAATTAAAAGAAAAAGTTATGTGGGCACAAGTAAAATTAGCAGAGCGCCAAGAGCAGCAGTTAAGTAAAGCGAATAATACCCAGAATCAGAACTCTGGGGGTGGAGGGAAGCCCAGAGTAAAAATGAGCAGAGAAGAAGCCCGAAAGAAATTTCCCTGTCATGGGTGCGGAAAGATAGGGCATTGGAGGGACGAGTGTAAGGCTGTGCAGAATGATGATGTCCACATTAATGATTTAAATCCGCAGGTGCAGAATGAGGGACCACGAAAGGCACAGCAACAGGTAAAACAGCAACAGTTGCCTCGTGCACCTAGGCCAAACTATAGGAGCAGAGCACAACAGGGTGAGGAAGCATAGGTTTGGGAAGGAAGGGAGGATAGACATGCAGCAACTTCGCAATTCCTGTTGAATGATACATTCCTCTGTGATGAACCTTACTGACGGTGCCTGAGGGGGGAGGACGAGGAGTGCGTGCTTGGCGCCTCCTTGCCGGTAGACCAGTCAGGGCCTTACATTGAAGGAAAGGTTGAAGGAAATGACGTCACCTTTCTGTTGGACACTGGTGCTACCCGTTCTACTGTGAGAACAGCAGATGTTCCAAACCTACCCCTTTCGGGAGAAGCAATCCAAGTAGTGGGTATTTCTAATCAATTAATTAGTACCCCAGTTACAGAGCCCATGGAGATCATATTAGGAAACTTCAAAGAAATGCACAAATTTGTTGTCTGTGATTCAAGTCCTGTGAACTTACTAAGACGTGATTTGCTGTGCAAAATGAACTGTACCATCTTTTGCACACCAAAAGGTGTGGAAATTCAGACCCCAGATGTAGATGGAATTTATAAATTAATGTTAATAAGGCCTGACTCAGAAATTAAAAGACTGACAATACAAGACTTACCTGAAGAGCTCCAACAGACAGTGAAACCAGAGGTATGGGATTTTACTGGAAAAGATGTAGGATTAATGGCAAATGTTGACCCAATTAAAATAGCCATAAAAGAAGATGCAGTTTACCCAAATACCAAACAGTACAAAATGAGTGCAGAAGTAAAAGCAGGGGTTGCCATCGAAATAAAAAGATTGTTAGAAGCAAACATCATACAGGAGGTAATGAGCAGTCCTTGTAATTCACCCATAATTGGAATCAAGAAACCGAGTGGTAAGTACAGGGTAGTGCAGGACATGCGCAAGGTAAACAAAATTGTCGTTCCTTGCTGTCCTATTGTTCCAAACCCTGCAGTGATTTTGTACCAAATTCCATGGAATGCTGAATGGTTTACTGTCATTGACCTATGTCACGCATTCTTTTCAATCCCATTGCATCCAGACAGCAAATTTCTTTTCTCATTTGAATTCGACAGTCATGTCTACGTCTGGAATTGTATCCCTCAGGGGTACACAGAGAGTCCTTCAATCTTTAATCAGATTCTGAAAAAGTGCCTTGAATCATTGGTCTTACCTGGAGAATCAGTCCTGGTGCAATACATAGACGACCTCTTGGTGGCATCCAAAAGTCGGAAAGACTGTGTTGTTGACACCATTGCCTTACTGAACCATTTAGAGGAAGGAGGGCATAAGGTATCACCAGACAAACTACAGTTCTGTACCTCTTCAGTGAAATATCTGGGGCACCAGATAGAGAAAGGTATCCGGAAAGTAACCACAGAAAGAATTAGGATAATCGAAACATGCATCTACCCAATACTCAGAAAGAGATCAGAATGTTCCTTGGGGTTGTAGGATACTATAAATCTTATGCCATGGGAACAGGAATGTAAAGGGGTGGGTTCGGAAATTGAATATTAAGCCTGAGAAAGTCTAAATTTTAGGTGATGTGATGACCTAATCTCCTCCTTTGACCAATCCGAATTTAGGGAACCTTTCACTTGCAACATTAGTGGGTGGTACACTGACCCGGAAACAGTATAACTAGCCTAGGTTTAGCTAGAGAATTTGTCCGACTTGTCTGAATAGCTGACCTGTCACTGACCCAACAAACTCTGTAAGTGATTGATACAGAGAGCTGCGGAGCACTCTGTCCGTAATTTCCACAGACTCAGTCGGGGTTTGGGAAACCTTAAGTGCCGGCGAAGCACTTTGCTGAGAGATTCGAAAACCCAATCGGGGTTATTGGCAGATTCCTTGCAGAGAGGGGGTAGCGCAGGCGTTGCATCCGAAGCTGCAGGTGTTGGTCGTACCTTTTTTGTGAGCCCAGTCCTGACCTGAATCCTGGGGTTATCTTGTCCTGACTGTCCGTGAGCTGTACCTGCTCGCCTACTGGCAACCTAAGTCCTTGAGGGTCCTTTCCCGCCTTTTCCAACTGACCCGTGGCCAGGATTAGTTTTCGATCTGTCCTAGGTAAATATAATTTATGTGGGTGTTTGTCGTTCCTAAACATTCGCCTAACGTCCTGAATAAATATACTTGCACATATTCCTTTTTCTCTCCCAATGTTCTATAAATTAGATTTTCGTGCATCTTGTCTATTAGCATGTTCCACTTTCTTCCTACACTTAGTCAAATGCAGAATTGTTTGCATATATAGTTTGTTCCATTTTTACCCTCCTTTTAGAGAATAAGCACATCTGGATAAATCAAATTGCATAAGTTTCGTTTCTTATGAACCGTTAGTGACTTTCGAAAGTCTGCTTTGATTAGTATGTTCCCTTTCTTTACCCGCCTTTAGTGAAGTTGTGAAAGTCTGATGATCTAAAATAGCATGTTCCTTATTTTTCCTTTCCCTTATTTTTCATTTCTAAATGTTTTTTACTCTCATTCATAGCTATACTATAGTTCTAATTCTAGTCATAGATAGTTTGATCTATGTAAATTTGTGGCTCATGGCATACGATGAAGAAGATAATTAGATAAAGGTGTTTAAAACTTCTTGTGTCTGTGGTCATTATATAGAGTACACCCGTTATTTCAATGTTTCATGGTATTTTTGGTGTTGTCTACTTACTCCCACAGCTATCTCCTGATCCATTGTGATCATAGGTACCTGTTTCAAGGATAGCTAAGTCAGGTACACGGAAATAGAAAGAAGTGAAACTGAATTACTGATGAGAGTGTGTAGGTTACCTGATTAAAATATATACATGAAAATGTATTTATATGGGCCCAAGGGTGCATAGTGTGTGGTCGGGTGATCTGCGCGCTCTATCAGTAATTTTCTGGTAGCAGTAGTATGGTTAGGACTAGTTAAGATAGGTAGATAAGTTACTTGCTGATGAACTGTGAAAAATAATAAGTGCTGCTAAAAAAATTTTTTTATTCCCGCTAAATCGATCGATCAAAAATACATTTGCTTTGAAATGTTATGAAATATTTTTGAAATGTTTTGATGAAATGCTGCTGTATTATTAAATGTATTAACAAACTTGTTAGTGATCGTTATATGTTTGTCTGGAATCTCCGGAGGCAGAATAGCGGGTGGTGAGTAGAATCCACCTCGCGCTGAGGTCAGTGACTCGAGGAAAATTAGTGCATGGTTAGGCGGAGCTGGAAGCGCTAATTAGGGTTTTTTATATGAATAGATGAATAAATGATAGCAACGAGTTCGCTATTAAAACTTCAGTTGTGATATAACCTAGTAAGGGTCACACGAGGAAGGAGAAGAGGGTTCGTCGGAGCTTGAGTGATAGCAAAGGAGTTCGCTAGTGAAACTTTAGACTTAGTATATATCCCGAAAAGAGGGGATGAGTCAAAGAAGTAGCAGGTTCTCTAATGCTTGTGTGAAGGGTAGGCAGAAGGGGTCTATCCGCAGTATATGAAAAGTAGATAGAAGAGGTTTACTTGCAGTGAAACAAATCTTTCTTTCTAGACACTCGAGTACAGTAGCGAATGTTATACGTTGTGAATTAAATAGAGCACTTGCACTTTAAGAAAGAAAACAAGTTTCAGTTACCTTGTGAAGGAGAGAGTCAGTTGCGGAGCTGCGCTGACATCACTCTGTGCCGCGCTGGTATTGGTCAGAACAGCGGGTGTGTAACGGAGCTGGTATTGTAAAGGAGGGGTGAGTGCTGGAGCGTGAGAACGCGTCTCACGAACAGGCCGCGCACCCATTGGTTGAAATTAATTACAATCACAATGTTGATTGGTTGTAGAAATTTACAAAACGCCCTAGCATTGGAAGAAAACAGTAAACATAAGTATGAATTTTTTTAAATTTAAGTTTCACAAATATATGTGGTATTCGGTTAATACAGAGACTCGACCTGATCCAAGATACCTAGGGTTTGCGAAAGATCAGTGGAAAGGTCGTAGAATAAACAGAATGTACGGAAGCAAGAGAAAAATGACTTTCGTAGACAAAGTTAAAAACTACTTCAAGAAGGATAAACCTATCAAAACCAGAGAGGGTATAATCATTCCACCACCTAATACTCCCGCATCTTTCATGTTATTTGACAAAGGGTATAATACCTGCGTATGGTTGAAAAATTGGGTGGAATATACCAAAGATGACGGAGTTTTAGCATTTCCCTTAGACGGTACCTTTAACGGTAGAATTTTGTTTAATTTAAGGACCCGAATGAATGATTTACATCCCAGACCAAGATTGACGCAATATGAGGCCCTAGAAGAATGGGAGATAGAGGCGTTTGAGCGAGACAGACTGATAAGGGGTTAGCAAAATTTTATCCAAAGGCACAGAGAGAGACCAAAGAGAAAAAAATGAAACAGTGGAGACAGAATATGATGGTGGAAGGGCTGTTCCCAGTACGTACTGTAGATGAACCTGTAGGAGGAAAAAGGACAGAGAAAACCCGACACTTAATGACTGCGGGTGATTCAGAAGATGAATACCTGGAGGATTTATTAATGAAAAATCCACCACCATATGATGAGGAGTCTAGGTCTTTGAGTTCGAAAAATCCATTCTTTAGGCCTTCCAGTAATAGAAGGGCCAGCGCATCTGATACGACAGGTCCATGTTACAGGCCTAGTGGTAATGAGGGATCAAGCATGCTCGATACAACTGTTCCATGTTATAGACCGTCCTGTGGTGAGGGATCAGGTATGACCATTCCGACTGCACCAAATCTTTACCCTCCTTTAATTCCACAAGTAATACATGAAACCTCAGTAGAAAAGGTTTTACAGGAACGAGAAAGAGAAGCTTTAGTAAAGCAGAGAAATTAACTCATTCAGAAAATATCCCAGTTAAATTCAAGTCCCGAAGCTCTGACAATCCCAGTAACTATTGGCCCAGTTGTCCCTCTATATGGGGATAGACAAACTAGTCCAAAGACTCCACTTATTACACCAGCTGTGGTGCAGCCAAGAAAAGAGCCCTTAATAGTTGATGACCAGGCAAGTGAATGCGAGTCTGTAATTTCCCTAATGGATTTGCCCATAAGGGAACCCGAAGGCAGTGGACAGAGAAAGAACACTCAGACTAGTGCAAGAGAAGTTCTGATAGAGTCAGTCAGGTACTAGAGTCAGTCAGGTACTAGAAGTGCCACAGTAGTGACTCCGGAAGAAATAGATCAATGGACTTGAGAATTAGAAAAAATAAATCCTCAGCCTAAACCATTAGATATTTACAAATTAAGAATAGAATTGGAAGAACTGATGGCTGGGAATGTGGGACTAAACAGGCTGAACACGCTTAGTGAGGAAGAGCTCCTGTTTATTTGCAAAAGTATTACCAGAAACACCAGAGTGTTCCATGAGAAACTAATGGACGCAGCAGCTAATATGGGAATAGACGTCAGCAGATCCAAAGTATTGCAAAAGCCCTACAGAGCAGAATTTTCTGACAAAGATTTAGAAAACATGAACGTGTCCGGGAAAAAGGTGCAGATAAGAGAATTGCTGAACCTGTTACAAAAATGGGGAGATTTAGAAAAATGGAAAGCCAGGTGGGCAAAGAAAAAGGAGGACAGTAGATCAAGACAAGTGTCTTCTGAATATGTCCTGAAAGAAGCTGACAAGGCAGAAACATTGTATCCTATGAGAGAAGTGCCAGGTGGAGGATATGTACATGTTCCATGGTCCAGACAGGATATTGTGTCATTTACAAATGATTTCCCAAAATTACGAGAGAAACCTGTAGACTGGTACAGACAGGTCGAGAGATTCGTTAAAGTGCAAAAATGCCTCCTGAAAGATCTAGATGGGTTCTTTGACATTGTAGTTCCAGTAGATTTGTGGACAGAATGTAAAATTGCTGTTGATTGGCCAAGTGAAGAATATGCCAGAGACAAAAAGACAGGAGCTCCTTCAGTGGAGGTGATGAGGAAGTATGACTAGGTAATACTGTACTTGAAAGGAAAGGTGCCTGCTACAGAAACTGATTGGACCTGCATAGATAGAACCAGCCAAAATCGTGATGAAACTGTACATTCATATTATGAACGACTGTTACAGGTGTTCAAAACATACAGTGGATTAGATAACATTGAGATGAAGGACATGACCCATTTTATTTATCGATTCATGTTAGGGCTGAGACCTGAAATTTCTCAATGGATCAAAGACAATAAAATCTGTTGGCAAGCCAAGCTCATTGATGAGGTTTTGAAATATGCTAAATATTGTGAAGATGAGCTGGAAAATAAACGAAAAGAATTAAAAGAAAAAGTTATGTGGGCACAAGTAAAACTAGCAGAGCGCCAAGAGCAGCAGTTAAGTAAAGCGAATAATACCCAGAATCAGAACTCTGGGGGTGGAGGGAAGCCCAGAGTAAAAATGAACAGAGAAGAAGCCCGAAAGAAATTTCCCTGTCATGGGTGCGGAAAGATAGGGCATTGGAGGGACGAGTGTAAGGCTGTGCAGAATGATAATGTCCACATTAATGATTTAAATCCGCTGGTGCAGAATGAGGGACCACGAAAGACACAGCAACAGGTAAAACAGCAACAGTTGCCTCGTGCACCTAGGCCAAACTATAGGAGCAAAGCACAACAGGGTGAGGAAGCAGAGGTTTGGGAAGGAAGGGAGGATAGACATGCAGCAACTTCGCAATTCCTGTTGAATGATACATTCCTCTGTGATGAACCTTACTGACGGTGCCTGAGGGGGGAGGACGAGGAGTGCGTGCTTGGCGCCTCCTTGCCGGTAGACCAGTCAGGGCCATACATTGAAGGAAAGGTTGAAGGAAATGACGTCACCTTTCTGTTGGACACTGGTGCTACCCGTTCTACTGTGAGAACAGCAGATGTTCCAAACCTACCCCTTTCGGGAGAAGCAATCCAAGTAGTGGGTATTTCTAATCAATTAATTAGTACCCCAGTTACAGAGCCCATGGAGATCATATTAGGAAACTTCAAAGAAATGCACAAATTTGTTGTCTGTAAATCAAGTCCTGTGAACTTACTAGGACGTGATTTGCTGTGCAAAATGAACTGTACCATCTTTTGCACACCAAAAGGTGTGGAAATTCAGACCCCAGATGTAGATGGAATTTATAAATTAATGTTAATAAGGCCTGACTCAGAAATTAAAAGACTGACAATACAAGACTTACCTGAAGAGCTCCAACAGACAGTGAAACCAGAGGTATGGGATTTTACTGGAAAAGATGTAGGATTAATGGCAAATGTTGACCCAATTAAAATAGCCATAAAAGAAGATGCAGTTTACCCAAATACCAAACAGTACAAAATGAGTGCAGAAGTAAAAGCAGGGGTTGCCATCGAAATAAAAAGATTGTTAGAAGCAAACATCATACAGGAGGTAATGAGCAGTCCTTGTAATTCACCCATAATTGGAATCAAGAAACCGAGTGGTAAGTACAGGGTAGTGCAGGACATGCGCAAGGTAAACAAAATTGTCGTTCCTTGCTGTCCTATTGTTCCAAACCCTGCAGTGATTTTGTACCAAATTCCATGGAATGCTGAATGGTTTACTGTCATTGACCTATGTCACGCATTCTTTTCAATCCCATTGCATCCAGACAGCAAATTTCTTTTCTCATTTAAATTCGACGGTCATGTCTACGTCTGGAATCGTGTCCCTCAGGGGTACACAGAGAGTCCTTCAATCTTTAATCAGATTCTGAAAAAGTGCCTTGAATCATTGGTCTTACCTGGAGAATCAGTCCTGGTGCAATACATAGACGACCTCTTGGTGGCATCCAAAAGTCGGAAAGACTGTGTTGTTGACACCATTGCCTTACTGAACCATTTAGAGGAAGGAGGGCATAAGGTATCACCAGACAAACTACAGTTCTGTACCTCTTCAGTGAAATATCTGGGGCACCAGATAGAGAAAGGTATCCGGAAAGTAACCACAGAAAGAATTAGGATAATCGAAACATGCATCTACCCAATACTCAGAAAGAGATCAGAATGTTCCTTGGGGTTGTAGGATACTGTAGACAGTGGATTGTGGGATTTGCAGTTCTAGCAAAACCATTAATAAAAATGACAAAGAAAGGAGCAAAGGACCCAGTGGAGTGGGATGAAGAAAGCATGTCAGCTTTTACAAAATTACGAGAATGTCTGTGTACAGCTCCTGCATTAGGGATGCGTGATTATTCGAAAGAATTTGCATTGTTTTGTGACACACGAGACAATTGTGCATTGTCAGTCCTAACCCAAGCACATGGGTTGACTAGACGCCCAGTGGCATATTTTTCTGCTACTTTGGATCCAGTGGCTGCTGGATTGCCTGGATGCCTGAAAGCAGTAGCTGCAACTTGCATGAGTCTTGAGCAGAGTGAATCCATCATTATGGGACATCCTGTAACTGTGTATGTTCCACATGCAGTTGTAATCTTACTGACCCGAACTAAAACCCAGTATCTCACACCTAGTCGGCTGACTAAGTATGAAAGAATTCTGGTGGGTGCAGCAAATGTAACCATTACGCGATGTAACATATTGAATCCAGCTACCCTATTACCAAATTCACTCATTGCAGAAGTAAAGGGAGAGGTCGAGCATGATTGCATTGACCTGACCGAGTTCAGTACAAAACCACGCCCAGACATTAAAGAAATGCCCCTGCCTGTTGAAGACCACAAACTGTTTGTAGATGGCTCGTGTCTAAGACATGAGGATGGAGGCCTAAGTGCTGCCTACACTGTGTGTACATTAGAACGCGCAGTAGAAGCGTCCTATTTGTTTGGAGTCAAGTCTGCACAAGTAGCCAAATTGGTTGCATTGGCAAGAGCCTGTAAAATTGGGAAAAATAAGAGAATAATTATATACATGGATAGCCAGTATGGTTATGGGGTTGTGCATGACTTCGGCAAATTGTGGCTGCAAAGAGAGTTCCTGACTTCTTCAGGCACTCCTATCTGAAATGGAAAGATTGTACAGGAGCTACTGGAAGCAATCCAGTTTCCAAAAGAATTGGCAGTGGTCTAGTGTGCTGCTCACAAATCTGGCAATGACAATGTGACAGCAGGTAATCGATATGCTGACCAACTGGCCCAACATTGTGCAAAATATAAAATGTCAGTCAATATCAAATTGGGGGGCGGAAACAGCTGCCAACTTATGGTGTTTGAGGATGTACAAACGTGGGAAGAACTGAAAGAATTGCAAAATGCAGCAGGACCAAAGGTGGAGAAAGTTTGATTGTCAGAAAAGGAATGAGGATGGTGTCATGGTTTACACTGATGGTATGCCTGTATTGCCTGACAGCTTGCTTGCTCCTATGACTCGGCAAATTCATGGGGATGCACATATAGGCAGGGATGCAATGGGTCGTGTCTTTAGACAGACATGGTTCAATTCGAAATTCAGGAACATTGCAGAGGCACTCTGCCAGAGGTGCTTGACCTGTCAACAATACAATCCTGGAAAGAAAACAGTAGTTTTACCAGGTACAATTGGAAAAGCAGACGGTCATTTTATCAGATTGCAAATTGACTTTATTCAGTTACCCCCTGTAAAGGAATGAAGTACGTACTTGTCATTGTCTGTCTGTTTTCAAAATGGGTAGAAGCTTATCCAGGAAAGAAAAATGACGGCATTACTGTAGCCAAATTGTTACTGAGGGAACTGATACCTAGGTACGGTTTTCCAGTCACAATTGAATCAGAGGTGGGCATTTCCAGAATGAAATAATAGGCCAAATCTGTGAAGCATTCAAAATTACCCAAAAACTGCACTGTGCATATCGCCCAGAGGCTTCTGGAGTGGTAGAACAACTGAATGGCACTATCAAATCAAGATTGGGAAAAATGTGTGAATCCACTGGAATGAATTGGATAGACGCTTTGCCCCTTGTCCTGATGGGAATCAGAGGCATTCCAGATCGGAAGACAGGCCTGAGCCCCCATGAGATACTGATGGGAAGAGTAATGCGACAAGCATGGGTACCAGGACACAAACTGATAAGCATTTCTGATGATTTGGTGCTAGAGTACTGCAAGCAACTGGGTGACCAAGTGCGTTCTATCTCTCACCAGATTGGGGAAGACGCCGTCGCCAGGCCAGCAACTCCAGCCTATAATCTGAACCCGGGTGATTGGGTTGTACTAAAGAAACACACCCGGTCGAGTTGCCTCGCAACGAAGTGGGGAAAACCAAGACAAGTGATTCTTGTTACCACAACAGAGGTGAAGTGTGCTGGTGTGTCAAAATGGATCCATGCCAGTCATACGAAAAAGGTGACAGAAGACGAAGAAACTGAGGCGGAAGGTTGTGCAGCTGAGGGGTCTCCTGAAGTTGGTCCTGAAGTAGCTGATGACGAACAACCGAGCACCAGTCAGGATGAGTGGGTCCCAGTAATCGACCTGACACTCGATCCAATAAGAACCAGAAGGCAAACCTACTTAGATAGAGAGTGGGATAGTGAGGACGAGACAGGAATAGAAGAAGATAATCAGATCATCCAAATCCATGTCAAATCTGATAATGAGGAAGGTCAGATAGGGACAGAACAGGTTATCGACACACCTCCAAGAACTCCTGAGATTGAAAAGAGATAAATAGAAAATAGGGCGGAAGTTCAAGCAGAAGAAAATCAAACGCTCGAAGTGCTTGAACAGGATCAGATAGAAATAGATAAATGTGTTCAGGAAGAAGAAATTGAAATAAAACAAAGCCAAATCCAGCATACACCCCACCAGGCCAGCTTAGTGACCAGGCAGAAGAAACAGACCCAAGACCTGGAACTAGTCAGACAGATAGGGAAGAAGAAACCATTGAAGCCGATGTGCCACAACTGAACAAAAACAAAAGAGCACTTGAAGAAAGCCAAATTACAGTGCCAGTCAAAAGATTCAAGAAGAAGAATAGAGAACCAAGGTTCATAAAAAGACTGAGACTAAGACTAAAGACCGTAGAGGAGAAACTTGAGCAAAGGAAACAGGCCTCCAGTAAAGCAGAACAGTCTGGAGCAAAGCCTAAGAGAAGAAGTGCCCGAATAAAGAGACTGAACAGTAAATATCAGAATCCTGAATGGACTTATCTGGTGTTGGAAGAATTTGAGAACCTTGATATAAGTGACGAAAGTGATGAAGAATTGATTGCTAACCAGAGTACTGAAGAAGAAGAACCAACCTGAAGTTGCTCTGTGTAAGAAACCTGTATAAAGTTACAAAGAGGGGTTAAAAAACTTCTTTTGAGCCAAAATGTCTGATTCCAATGTGAATGGAAAGCCTAGACGTAGTTGTTGTAAAACATGCTGCCAAATATGTTTATGTAGTGTAGCACTAGTGCTGATACCATAGATAGGACTGACTATAACCATTCCTTCTATGATGAGCAAAAACCCAAGTCTGTACCCCAATAATAACCTACCGGATGACACTGTAGAATCACACACTAGAAGTACACCACAAAGTATAGACGTACTAGACAGACCACTTAGCCTGAAACAAGCCAAACTAGATTTAGGAGCACCAGATGAGGAAGAATTGCACTTTAACAAGATTAAGAACAAAACTCATTTAAATGTTTTCGCAAACCTACTAGTACATTATGTAGAGATGATGGAAATAGACGACTGTTATGTCTGCATGAAGCTACCCACTTCAGTAGCTGAAGGTGTGACTTACCACCACTTGCCTTTAACCTATGGAATTTCCTGTAGTATACTAACTAGCTTATTTTACAGAAGAGGACCGTTACAGAATTACTACTCAAACCTTGATGTGACATTTTCTGAAATTCCTGTTCGAAGAAACCTGAGCCCTGTACATACGACTCGAGGTGTAGCTAAATACATGGGTGATTATTTTCTAACTGTAGGAAAAATTAACATAGATGACACACACAAAAATAACTTGACTTGTTCTCTACATGAAAAGGAGAAAGAATTTCTGGATATGGTAGAAAAGAGAAGAGAAAGTTTCCAAAAGAAAGCAAAAGACAAAACTCAGAAAGTTCCTAAATGGGCAGAAAATATAGGGAGCCACTCAAATGGTGGAGCAAATGCTGCCATGTTATTGGATTTCGAAAAGAAAGGGAAACTTTGTCTTCACAGAGAAATGACTAGTTACTATAATAACATATTCATTGGTTCCAGTGAATGCGAACATACTTACAAGGTAATTGGGGGTTGGGGATTCAAAGATGGGTCAGAGTCAGTGTTTCCTGGAATTAATTTTATATGTGGAAACAACGCTTATTTCAAATTGCCGGACCATTGGTACGGAAGTTGTTACTTTGGTATTGTCTTCCCAAAGATATACCATGTGGGGAAAAGCACTGGAAGCACTGAAAAGTCTAATAAATTAGCACGCACTAAAAGAGAAAGTGCCGGAGAAATAGTGGGAGATATTTTTAGTGCATTGATACCTGCAGTGGTAGTGACTCTGAATACACACAGAATTTGCAAATTGTCAACAGTAGTGGATCAGTTATCTACTGACACTGCTGGAGGTTTCCTGATGGTCAATACCGAAATGGTTGCGATCAGATCTGTGGTTTTACAAAACAGGCTTGCTCTTGACACCTTATTAGCAAAAGAGGACGGAGTCTGTAGAATGTTGAAAGCGCAACATTGTTGCACTTACATACCTGACAAAAGTGTGCAGATCAAAAGGTATGTGAGGAACATTACAAATTTGGAAAAAGAGCTTAAACCACTGGAGGTTGACAGTGCCTGGAAGAGACTAACTGATGGTCTCTCCTCTGTAGGTCATTGGTTTTCAAACTTAGGGAAAAGTCTTTTGAGTAAAATACTGATGCCAATCATGGGGATAAGTATAGCAGTGTTTATCATATTCATTTGTTGTAAATGTCGCAAACATCAGAAAAAGTACACTGTGAACAAAAGAGGAGTGAAGAGAAATGTGGATGAGTTAGAATTAGAGGAACGGAATAATCAGATTTATAAAAGGGTGAAAAATTCTCACACTAATAAAGAAGCAAAAGAAAAGCTGAATCGAATGTTTGAAGAAATTGAACTGGGAAAAATGTGAAAAGTTGTCATCTGGTTCCATTAATAGTGATGATAGTAAATATCATCAAAGAGGGGATTGATGGAGCAAGTATTCGCACAATAAGCGACTTGCTTGTATCAAGAACCTCAAATAACGTTAATAGACTAATTCAACTTGTTTGTCTTACTAATATTGCACATTTTACACTACACGGGGTGTCCCAGTGACGCTTGCCTATGTGTTTATTAACTGTAATATGCTTGCCCTTAAAATGGTCACTGCTTTGCGGGAATTTAGTCTGCGCATGAGTCGGTCATACCTATGTGATGTGACGCACTCGCGGTTCTGGAGGGAACTTGTTGCTCATGCGAAGTACTGCTAAAATGGCCGCTTTTGTTTTCTCACATGCTCCGTGCTTCCATTGCCGCTTTCGCAAAGCTGTCTGTTTTGCTTAATTCCTAATGCTATAGTTATTATAAAGTAAGGGGTGTAGTATAGCCAATCACGGTATACAGTGTATTCATGTTTTCTGTGTTTCTAAATTGTTTTCGCTTACTTTTCATGTATCATATTCCTTGGGCCTGGGAGGCGCTTGCTACTCCATCTTTGAAGCCCGTATGGTACCAGTCATGTGATGGGGGAAAAGAAAGTCATGCAGCAGTGGAACCCAGCCAGCTGGCAGCCAAAGCCAAGATGCTCCTGGGAACCGACCTGTAACCCAGCAGGACGAAGCCGAACTGTATCTGCATTTGCAACATTTGTATTAAAACTACTGTGTACCCTATTGTATTCTATAAATCTTATGCCATGGGAACAGAAATGTAAAGGGGTGGGTTCGGAAATTGAATATTAAGCCTGAGAAAGTCTAAATTTTAGGTGATGTGATGACCTAATCTCCTCCTTTGACCAATCAGAATTTAGGGAACCTTTCACTTGAAACATTAGGGGGTGGTACACTGACCTGAAAACAGTATACCTAGCCTAGGTTTAGCTAGAGAATTTGTCCGACTTGTCTGAATAGCTGACCTGTCACTGACCCAACAAACTCTGTAGGTGATTGATACAGAGAGCTGCGGAGCACTCTGTCCGTAATTTCCACAGACTCAGTCGGAGTTTGGGAAACCTTAAGTGCCGGCGAAGCACTTTGCTGAGAGATTCGAAAACCAAATCGGGGTTATTGGCAGATTCCTTGCAGAGAGTGGGTAGCGCAGGCGTTGCATCCGAAGCTGCAGGTGTTGGTCGTACCTTTTTTGTGAGCCCAGTCCTGACCTGAATCCTGTCGTTATCCTGTCCTGACTGTCCGTGAGCTGTACCTGCTCGCCTACTGGCCACCTAAGTCCTTGAGGGTCCTTTCCCGCCTTTTCCAACTGACCCGTGGCCAGGGTTAATCTTCGATCTGTCCTAGGTAAATATAATTTATGTGGGTGTTTGTCGTTCCTAAACCTTTGCCTAACATCCTGAATAAATATACTTGCACATGTTCCGTTTTCTCTCCCAATGTTCTATAAATTAGATTTTCATGCATCTTGTCTATTAGCATGTTCCACTTTCTTCCTACCCTTAGTCAAATGCAGAATTATTTGCATATATAGTTTGTTCCATTTTTACCCTCCTTTTAGAGAATAAGCACATCTGGATAAATCAAATTGCATAAGTTTCGTTTCTTATGAACCGTTAGTGACTTTCGAAAGTCAGCTTTGATTAGTATGTTCCCTTTCTTTACCCGCCTTTAGTGAAGTTGTGAAAGTCTGATTATCTAAAATAGAGTGTTCCTTATTTTTCTTTTCCCTTTATTTTTCGATTTCTAAATGTTTCTTACTCTCATTCATAGCTATACTATAGTTCTAATTCTAGTCATAGATAGTTTGATCTGTGTAAATTTGTGGCTCATGGCATACGATGAAGAAGATAATTAGATAAATGTGTTTAAAACTTCTAGTGTCTGTGGTCATTATATAGAGTACAACCCGTTATTTCAATGTTTCATGGTATTTTTGGTGTTGTCTACTTACTCCCACAGCTAGCTCCTGATCCATTGTGATCATAGGTACCTGTTTCAAGGATTGGTAAGTCAGGTACACAGAAATAGAAAGAAGTGAAACTGAATTACTGATGAGAGTGTGTAGGTTACCTGATTAAAATATATACATGAAAAATTAATTATATGGGCCCAAGTGTGCATAATGTTTGGTCGGGTGATCTGAGCGCTCTATAAGTACCATACTCATTTTAGGAATTGAGGTGTGTTCTAAGGTGATTTTACCATGTGAAAAAGCCTTCTGCTGGGATATCATGAATCATGTTTAAAAGAAAACTATTATCTCATGCTTTTCCCACAGTGGTTTGGAAGGGGATCTATAAGCTAAACTGAAAGCATATTTTCTGTAAATTCACACTATCTTTCTCAGTCATGTGAGAATGAAGTCTGACATTCTCAGTAAAACATGTACATCCAACAAGGACAGAGACTGTCAGTTGATTCCTCTGTGTTCTACTGCAGCTTCCCAGAATGTTCTAAAGAACAACTAGAGCGCTAACAGTCCTACTTATTACAAAGGTATGGAACACCTGAAGCCACCTTGATTGGAATAAAGTGGTAACTCTTACAACATTTAATTTAAAAAGGAACAAAACGAGGGGGTATATTTTGCCATAGAAAGTATAATTAGTGCTGCAGAAAGAAAAATTAGGGCACAATTTAAGTGACTTCTCAAATCCTCTTCTATTTCATAAAAAAATTCTGACATGCAGTCTCCCAAGATGGCCACCAGAGACAAAAGAGCCCAAATGTAGCCCAAATATCACCCAGATGTAGCCCAAGTATAGCCCAATGACAGAATGTCCCAGAGTGTTCTAAAGAACAACTAGAGCGCTACCAGTCTTACTTATGACAAACGTATGGCACACCAGAAGCCATCTTGATTGGAATGAATTGGTAAGTCTGAAAACATTTAATTTAAAAAGGAACAAAATGAGGGGGTTCATTTTGCCATAGAAAGTATGATTAGTGCTTCAGAAAGAAAAATTAAGGCACATTTTGAGTGACTTCTCAAATCCTCTTCTATTTCATTAAAAAAATTCTGACATGCAGACTGAAACATGCACTTTGAATACCAGCAGCAAACTTCCCTGGTGAGCAGTAGCTTTGCTACAGTGATCTAATGAACAACTAGAGTGCTAACATTCAGAATTTATGGCAAATGTGTGACACATCTGAATGCCTTCTTGATGGAACCAAAGTAAACAAGCATTAAAAATGCAATAGATCTCGCCCTCGTTTAAGTTAAAGTCATTCTGTTTGTAATGAGGTGGCTTTTTAGCTTTGCTTTTATTAGTGTTTTTCAAACTTTCATGTAAATAACATGCATATGTATGCATATATGTATATGTATGCATGCATTTATATTTGTATTTATATAGATATGCAGATTATATATGTTTATATATGTATGTATATATATATATATATATATATATACACATACATATATATAAATGCATATGCATATATATGCATATATATATATATATATTACCTACTGGGTGTCGCCAGTAGGTATATATAGTTAGGATTTTTTTCCTATGGGATTTTTGAAAATTCTATGTCGAATAACTTTGGCGTTTGTGAACGGAATTGGCTGAAATTTTCAGGAAAATGGCACATTTCGTTTCTGAGCAGCCCCTGAAAATTTGGGGGGGTTTCGTAAAGGGGGGCCGAGAAAAAAGGGGGGTCCCAAAACGCGTTTTTAACATTGAGTTTTCCATAGGGCGGTTGGACTCACTTTTAGCTCGAACGGCTGAATGGATTTACACGAAACTTGGCAAAATTGTAGATATGGTTTGCCCGACGTGCCTTTGCTATGTCTCAATGTATGTGCTCCAGTGGATTTTGAGAAATTAACGTTTTAAAAAACAGATATATCTGTGACAGCGCTCCGGTTAGCGCTCCGGTTCGCGTACCTGACGCGTAACGGAACTTCGCGAAGCGAAGCTGATTGGCTCTCCGGTGTCTGTAAACATTCTAAACAGTCCGGAGCGGCCGCCATCTTGTGTCTCGGTAGGATCGAGACACAAGAGGTGGCAAAAACAAAGGGGGAAATGAGCATAAGGGGGCAGAGTACATCCTCCCTGACCCCCTAGGTTTGATGAGGGGGCTTTAAAAGGGCCTCGTGGGGTTACAAAATAATAATTTTTATATCGTTTTTTTTGCGGGGGGAGCGCTCGGTACGCGCACCGGGAAGCGGTCCGGGAAGCGTAATATTGGGAAAATAGGATGAAAGAATGTTCAAATATTGTATGTTTATTGATTGTTATTTTTTTTTTTTTTATTTATTTTATTTAAGTACCAACATGTAGGTACAAATGCAGAGTCTAAAAATAAAAATACATTGTTTCCTTTGTAGATATCTTGCAGGTTGTTTCAGAAGTTATTGTGGTATATGGAATTCATAGCGTAGTCTGTCAGGAAAGCAGAAACACAATGGAGGCAGGACATGATAAAGAGATGTTAAATACACATTGGAGATGATATAGTGGAAGAAAGGAAGTAACTATGAGCAAACTTAAAGTTGCACAGTATATTTAAAGTCTGATTTTACATTATAATCAATTTGCTACTAGTTTAAAAAACACATATAAAAATGAATAATGTCTCAAACAATTTTTGAATTATTATATATAAATTTATTTTTCTGATTTGTTTTCAAAATTAAAAAGAACTTCTAATAATTCTTGGTCAGATTTTGTCTCTTTTTCAATTAAGAAATCCACAGCTTCAACACATTGCAGAAGTTCTATGTCCATTGATTCATCAAAGAATTCTGAATCATTTTCTGTGTCTTGGTTGCATTCTGCAACAATTTCCAAGTTATTTTTTTGCTCTCCTTCCATTTCTGTGCTGTAAAATTAATTTAAAAAAAATATATCAGTACAGATAGGGCACTGTTGGGTTTAAGTACAGACAGGTAGTTTGGTTTTTTTAAACAGTGATTTTTTCGTTGGGCAGTGTATGGTATCAGACTGGAAGTAGAAATATCAAAAAATGTATGTGATAAAGTATAAGTCAATTCTAATTATACAAGACAAGCCTAACTCCATCCATAACTAAAACAGAGAAGTCTATTTTATTCTATAAGTATTACAGAGGGATAGTATATAACTATCAGAAAATGTTTTCCTAATTAACTTAAAGTACAGAACATACTTCAGTTTTTAAAATAACATCTTACCTTTCAAATAGAAGTTTAAGTTATCAGTTGAAATGTACTTGATATGTACTTCAGGAAGTAGTAGTTAAAATGGCTGTGTTTCTCTCTCTTTCTTTATATATATTCAGGTACATAACCAATCAAATGTCATGAAATAATAGAAGATATTGAAAGTAGCATTTTGATTGGTTGACAATTCTAACACTTCATAAGTGTTTTGGTTAGGTAATTTACCTCAGGATCTTTATTCAGGCTTACAGCATAATTTTCTCAATTAAATTCCATCAAATTTGGGGAAATGGTAGGGACTGCTATGTAGTAGGGGCTATTCTATATTTGATGAAAGTGTCTGTAGTGGTTTTTCTGTAAATTACTTTCCCACCTTTTTTTATCGAGCGCTTACCGGTGCGCTCCCCGGTACGCGAACCGGCAGCGTTACGGGAGTCCTCCATTTTGAGTATTGGTAGAATTGAGACACAAAATGGAGGACAAACAATGTTCGGAATGGGTAGAAGGGGGCATGGTAGACACTTTCTGACCCTCTAGGTTTTCGGAGGGGGATTAGGATGCTGATACATGCAAAAATAAAGAATTTTTTTTTTAAAAAAATTTGCGGGGGGAGCGCCCGGTACGCGCACCAGTAAGCGAACCGGGGAGCGTACTTTGGTGAAAAAAAAAAAAAGAATACATTTTACAGCTTTTGATATTTGCTATTAAAAAAACATTGAAATTCACTGAAAAAACCATAGGTTATAGACCATATATAGTTAGGAATTAGCATTTACAAAACCTTGAAAATTCACTGAAAAAACCATAGGTTATAGACCATATATAGTTAGGGATTAGCATTTTCAAAACCTTATTTTACTCGCACAAAACCATTGAAATTCGCATATATAGTTAGATGCACTAACTATATATCGCGCACCCACAATCCACTGCTGATGATGTCACATATTACATCATTCATGACATGGTCAGTGACATCACTGATGACATCACTGATGACAACTCAAATGACATCACTGACAACATCACTAATGACAAATAAAATGACATCACTGATGACATCATCCAGTGGCTGTATGTTTCTGTAAAGTTAAAATATGTCTTACATATTGAAGAATGAGTGGATGTATAAGTGTCTGGATGAAGGATTTAGTAGATACATGACAGACTGTATGAGAGAGTGATTAAATGTGTCTCACTGAGTGCATGGGTTAGTGACTAAACTGTCTTAATTTGTGCATCATTATGTCTGTTGTTCTGTAAACTGCTGCATGTGTTGATCAGTAGCTATATGAGTAACTATATGGGTAATTGATTGGTTGCCCAAGTATTTGTATGGGAGAGTGAGTGTGTGTGTGTGTGGGTGGCTGGGAGGTGTGTGACTCTGTGCATAGATTTGTGAACAGTTGATTCACTAAATGTATGGGTTCAAAACTGCATGTGGAAACAGCTGTATGGGTGGTTGACTGTGTGCATGAGTGTATTGGTGAGTAAATGGATATCTCAGTGCTATATGTCAAAGTAAGTACATTTGTAAAACACAGTACATGTGAGAGTTGACATATATAAATAACTGTGTATAAGAGCCAGTGAATGTGTAAGTGGCTGTATGGATCATTGTAAACTTGTATCAGTGATTGTATAAGAGAGTAAATATGTGTTAGAATATGTTTGAATAAGTAAGGTGTGTATAACTGTATAGTTGAGGAAATGGAGGTGTGATTGATTCTTTGCATGACTGACTAGGTGTATGAGTAACTCCATGGATGAGTGACAATTTGTGAGTGTCTGTTTACACTGAGTGTATCTAAGGTTATATTAGAGTCTGAAGAGGTTCATCGTATTATCACATGAACGATGTCATCAGTGATGGTGTCAGTGATGTCATTTGAGTTGTCATCAGTGATGTCATCAGTGATGTCACTGACCATGTCATGAATGATGTAATATGTGACATCATCAGCAGTGGATTGCGGGTGCGCGATATATAGTTAGTGCATCTAACTATATATGCGAATTTCAATGGTTTTGTGCGAGTAAAATAAGGTTTTGAAAATGCGAATCCCTAACTATATATGGTCTATAACCTATGGTTTTTTCAGTGAATATATATATGTGTGTATATGTGTGCGTGTAGAGAGAGGTAGAGATGTAGAGGTGTAGAGGTAGAGAGGTAGAGGTAGAGAGGTAGAGGTAGAGAGGTAGAGACTAGTAGAGAGAGAAGTAGAGAGAGGTAGAGAGGTAGAGAGTAGAGCGTGAGTAGTAGAGAGCAGTAGAGAGAGTAGCAGAGTGAGTAGTAGAGAGTAGTAGGGTGAATAGTAGAGTGAGTAGTAGAGAGTAGTAGAGAGTGAATAGTAGAGAGTGAGTAGTAGAGAGTAGTAGAGAGTAAGTAGTAGAGTGAGTAGTAGAGAACAGTAGAGAGGGAGTAGTAGAGAGTACTAAAGAGTGAGTAGTAGAGAGTAGTAGAGAGTGAGTAGTAGAGTGAGTAGTAAAGAGTAGTAGAGAGTGAGCAGTAGAGAGTGAGTAGCAGAGAGAGACAATAGTAGAGAGTAGTAGAGAGTGAGTAGTAGAGTGAGTAGTAGAGAGAGAGTAGTAGAGAGTGAGTAGTAGAGAGTGAGTAGTAGAGTGAGTGGTAGAGTGAGTAGTAGAGAGAGAGTAGTAGAGAGTGAGTAGTAGAGAGTGAGAAGTAGAGAGTGAGTAGTAGAGAGTAGTAGAGAGTGAGTAGTAAAGAGTGAGTAGTAGAGAGTAGTAGAGAGAGTAGTAGAGAGTAGAGAGTAGTAGAGAGTGAGTAGCAGAGAGTAGTAGATAGTGAGTAGTAGGGAGTGAGTAGTAGAGAACGAGTAGTACAGAGTAGTGGAGTAGTAGAGAATGAGTAGTAGAGAGTGAGTATTAGAGAGTAGTGGAGTAGTAGAGAGTGAGTAGTAGAGAGTAGTGAAGAATATTCCAAAGTTTGGCACAGCACCACTTGCACAACAAGTCCAATCAAATCATATCACTTAAAGTCCTTATTGAAGCGCTGAATCTTGGTGTATATTCAAATGCTTTTATTTTCCTTACGTTTATGTACCACAGCCAGCCGACACTTTTCGTTCTTTACAACAGAACTTCTTCAGGGCGTTCTTATTTCCTTCAAGTTATGTCGGTATCCTGTTGTCATATAACTAGATATTTCTTCCAAATGGTAGACGAGTCGTAAGTACATTCTTATTCAAAGTGACTAGGTATCAATTTTACCCACACAATTCGGGCAGACTTGAGAAATTTATAGCATCCTCAAAGTCAGTCTTTCAAAAATTCCAAAGTATAGGACAAGATAATCCAAATCCAAATGTTTCTCATTCGTTCGGAATATCGGCGTTTGGGCAGATATGACCCACGGACACGGTTTATGACTTTTCTTGAGAAACATTTGGATTTGGATTATCATGTCCTATACTTTGGAATTTTTGAAAGACTGACTTTGAGGATGCTATAAATTACTCAAGTCCATGGATGCTGCTGGGAACGCCCCCAGCAACACCCATTGCATGCCCCTTTAACGCAGGACACTGCGTTAAAGGGACTGATATTTATCAGGCAGGATTACGCCACAAAAAGTGGCTTAGTCCTGCCTGATAAATATCACTCAGTCTTCTGCGCCACTGGAATGTCACAAAAAGTGACGTTCGGGAGGCGCAAGGGGCTCGTAAATAAGGCCCCATAGGTTTCACACTCGTTATAGTTAGGAATTAGCATTTAAAAAACCTTTGAAATTCACTGAAAAAAACATAGGTTTCACACCAGTTATAGTTAGCTGGACATTTTACTCATACAAAACCATTGAAATTCCCCCGTTATAGTTAGTAGTATTCACTATAACTCGTGCGCCTGCAATCCACTGCTGATGATGTCACATATTAGATCATTCATGATATGGTCAGTGACATCACTGATGACATCACTGATGACATCTCAAATGACATAACTGATGACATCACCGATGACATCCTCCAGTGAATGTGGTTTGCTTTGATATTACAATATGTATTATAAATACAGTACTTTGCATTGAAGAATGAGTGGATACATAAATATAAATGTGTGGATGGTGGATTTAGTAACATTGTCATTGATTGTTTCCTTGACTAATTTGTAGAGTCTCACTATATATAATGTGTAGTTACTAAACTGTGTGAAAGTCTTTATTGCTTTGTCTTAATTGCTATGTTAAAGACTATATTTGTTAATGGTTTCTTAACTGAGTATTTGTATGGGTAAATGAATGTCTATGTGGTTTGGTTGGGGGTGTGTGATTGCCAAAAAGTGTGTGAATAGTTTGTTTAGTAGGTACATGAGGTTAAGACTACATGTTATAACAGTTATTTCAGTGAGTGTATAAGTTTATGGGTGTGGTGGTGATGAAATATTTCTCTCAATGGTACATCTCCATTAAACTTGAAAAAAAGGCAGTGTATGTGACAGTTATATCTAATTAAGAGTGCCTAAAACTTAGTTATTGTATGAGTCACTATATGGATAACTGTATACTTGTAATAGTGATTTTATAACACACTAAGTGTGAGTTACTTACTATCTATATAAATAGATGAAGTGGTGTTTGTATAAGTGTGTAGGTGAGCAAATGTAAGTATAATCAATTGTTTGCATAAGTCAGAAGGATGTCTTTATAAGTGAATACAATGTGTGCTGGTGTGTAATGTTCAAATAGGCGTATTAGTATATTTGATAGTGTTCTGTTGATCATTCACTGCATATAACACTGAATCTATAGGCAAGTGATTAGATGTGTGTATAGTTCTATGAATAACTGAGTGGGTGTTTAGAAATTTCTATTGGTGTGTCAATGGTTTCAAATATGGCACTTTCTATTTTACAGTGAGTGATGAAAGATTATACTAGTGTGTGATGAGGTGTATTTGATTGTCACATGGATGATGTCATCAGTCATGTCATCAGTGATGTCATTTGAGATGCCATCAGTGATGTCATCAGTGATTTCATGAATGATGTAATATGTGACATCATCAGTAGTGGATTGCGAGCGCGCGAGTTATAGTGAGTACAACTAACTATAACGGGGGAATTTCAATGGTTTTGCATGAGTAAAATGTCCAGCTAACTATAACTGGTGTGAAACCTATGTTTTTTTCAGTGAATATATATATATATATATATATTCCAACCACTCCCAACTTTACTTTAAAAATCGGACTCCGACACAAGGAATAAGCTTTGCCATTTTAGCTGTTGTTTATTCTTCTTTCACTTGACGCGTTTCTGCACACCTGCCTTGCTCCTATATATTTGTTATCCTGCAAATATTCTTCCACCGCTTTTGGTAATCAGCTCTACCAAACTAAGACTATTTTAAAGACCCAATAATGCCACCCTCTTCTACCACCCCCTGAACTGAACTGACAGAAGAAGCAGCACTTAATGGTGAAGAGATCAACTCTTATAACCTTACTTCACTTGGGTCACCAGAGAGAGAACTGAAAGAGAGTATTGTAATTTTCCATTCCTCATCTCAAGTGATTCCTTTTGTGGTATCAGTACAGTTAAAAACAACACATGTTCGTTGTTCTTGTGATATAGTAGTGATGACTAACTGGATTTCAAATGTAGTACTCATATGTAACATAGATGGGTAACACTGAATTGCAGGGAGGCTTTTCATTGAGGGGTTCTGAGTGGCATCAAATAAACGAGAGTGAAGCTCGAGTTGTCTACAATGTTGCTCAGAACCCAGAGGTGAAAAACATCCCAGTAATTCACCTTTTTTCATTTATAACTTTATGTTTGTATGTATGGCCTCAAATCATCTGGCCCTGCTTTCATTAGCTAGGCAAGGGCAGAGGAGTAAAGGGGACCCAAATATAAAATGGCCTCTGCTCTCTGCCCCAAATTAGAGCAAGCATTAAAAATGCAATAGGTCTCGCCTTTGATTAAGTTAAAGCCATTTGCTTTGCTAATGGTATTGAATAGCAAAGCAAATGGCTTTAACTTAATGAAAGGCAAGACCAAATGCATTTTGAATGCTTGTTTCTACTCCAAGCACTACCCTTTTACCTCTACCATTAGCATATTGCCTTTATGCTAATACCTCCACCAAAACGTGTTATACCTAGACACTAGTATCTCTGCCTGTAGCTAGATCTCGGTTCCTATACCTTCATACCACTTCCCCATCCACAGAACCAAGTATCTTTAACCCTGCTTACCTGTACCCTAGTTCCTCTACTACTAATACCCTCTCTCTACCCAGTGCCCTCACCCTATCTATTCCATAGAACCTCTAAACCTACCTATACCACAGTACCCCTACCATATACCATAGCACCTCTGGTACTGTTCCTATTTCCCTTCCTCTTGCCATTACTTCCTCCCTCTTTTCTCCTGACTTCTTTTCTTGTGTTGTTGCCCTGAGTTGCATTGTCCAGTTTTTTTTTTAATTCATTCTTTAGAGGGTAAGGGTTTACCAACATCGAGGTTTCAACAGCCGGCGGGTGCTAGGCTGTTTTTTAAACAGTAGCGCCTGTGGCAGTAGAGTTTGGGAGTTGTAGGGAGGGTGAAGCTGATGATGGAGTAGCCAGACTAGGAAGTCAGGCAGGTGGGTGAATGTCAGTTTCACAGATGGGAAGCAGGGATGGGACGAGCCACGAGTGAAATCAGAAGTACATTCATGCAATCCATTGCCACCAGTAATGCGTCTAATCTGTGTTCCTGCATGCAGTGAGCATGTGGTTGTGTATCTTGCACAGACTGTCTTCACCTTTAAATGCCTGCGGGTTTCTTCCAGAGCAGCAGCACAGAGGATCGGCACAGACAAGTGTTTGAAATGAGTACACTGCCCGCTCCCGCCTCACTTCACCTGGGGATTTTTGCCATGGGAAATACGCTGAAGCTTGGTCAACACAGCTTTCACCCAATACAAACAATTCACGCGGAGATTAAGGACTCTAAAAAGAACATTTGATTAAGTGAAAATGCGCACAGAAAATGAAACCTAATTCTAGAGAGAAACAAGCTGGAATAAGGACGATGGTGAAGGATTTGCGTGCAGTATCCCAGCGGCCCTAGAAGGAAATGTTTCTTCCTCCTCTCTAATAAGAGTTGAGGCTCATCTGTAAACATGTATTATAAATAGTGCCAGAAGCAATTGGTATCCAGTAAGTTAAACCCCAAGATATACTTTTTAATGGCTCCAAATGGTACATAATGAACCGCATTCTTATAGGAAGGCTGTTTAAAAGGCAATCTGTCAGAGGAAGTCACTGGCCAGAAGTAGGTGGAATAACAAGCGGGGTTTCTCTGCAGGGAACCTGACCTGTCGCAGGGATTCTGCTGCTACACAGAACTGTGTGCAAAAGCAACAAAAAGGAAAAATGGCGTTTAAACTTCTAATAAGCCTATTCTAACTTAGCAGTGTGAATAACAAGGCCCAGCCCACACTACAGACCTTCTGCAACACTTAAATCCAGCTATTGACAAATGTGAGCAAATTTCTCCTAAGAACGCCATCACCCTTGATGTAGTTTGGCAAGGGGGTAAGGCGTGACCAAGCAGGAGGTAGTGCTGCCTACTGATAACCGTTTAGAATAGTTAAGAGATCAAATACATGCAAAGCCAATACTAGTATGTCTGTTTTACAGAAATTCTTATGCCGTCAAAGAGGAAACAAGAAATAGAATTTCAGCAGGTCCAACTTATGCCAAACCATAATCCCTTCCTCACATCGTTCTCACTTACTGTTTACTAGTTTTTGGGCTAAAATGCCATGAAGCTGCTCTGCACTAACCGAGAAGACGCCTTGCCGCTACCACTGCAGCCGTGCCTCGAAAAACAGCATCAGTCCCGGAGACTCTTACCCATGCATTGTGAATAACAAGGCCCAGCCCACACTACACCCTCCCTTGATCGGAGAACGGACAATAGCGGGGGGAATTTTTAGAACGCAGAGTTCAAGTTCGAATGAGACGGAACCAAGTTCAAACGTTTGCCAAAGTGGATAATTGGGAGTAAAATCCGAATTAGTAACCAAAAATCGTTTCTTAAAAACCAACAGGGATGTATATTTATCAAAACACATGTAACTTGTAGAGTTTATAAAAAGTTAAATATTGAAGGAAAAACAGGCCATCATACCAATACGTGTGTCTGAAGCTTAAAAAAGTCGCAACTTCAGTCCAACAGCGTATAGGCACAGTACGCTGCAACCGCCTCCAACAGAAAGTTGTTGTTTTAGTCAGTGAACATTTCAGCTATCCAATTCAACAATGGAAAAGAACACAAATGTTCTTCAACAGCCGGAGCCTCTAGCACCATAATAGGACAACTCGGGTGTTCTTCGAGATAACTGCGTGCCAGAAAGTCATGGGCTGCAGTCCATATGTTCCAATTGCCCAGGACCCCATGAGCCACTGCGCAGGCCATAATCCTGACTCCCGAACAATCTAGTTCATGAGCAACTAAGGGACTCATAAGTAGATCATAAGCCGGGTTAGGAGACACCGTGCTGCAGAGACACAAATCCAGAGCCCATTCAAATCTGCAATCCAGGCAGTGGAAAACTGGCTGCACGCATGCAAAATACAAAAACCGGAAAGATAAACCATACGCCACACTCAGAGTCGCCAGAGGTAGCGATCCATAATATTCAAGCATCCGGTTACGAAGCAGGAGCAGCTGGGGCAGCCCGTCATGGGGCACAGAATGTGCTACCATTTTGCAGCAAGCAAATTAACAGCAGTACGCCGGCAGCTAAGGCGAGAATTAACGGGAAACCGCCAAAGACGCTGGAAAAAATAGAATGAAAAAATGCGGGTATCACACCAAATTTTGTCTGGAATTAAGTGACAAGGCCAGGACTTACTACTTTAAAAAAGTGTGCCAACCCTTCAGTCGAAGAGGCATTAAAGATTGTGTAATTCAACACCCCAAAATGCAGGGGGAGATCTGTGTTTAATAAAGCGTGTACCTCAGTACGAGTATTAGCCACGTGAAGGACAAATGTTTCACGGGCAGATGTAAGGGCGAATTCCTTTTGAGACAAAAGTGCTCTTATTCGACTCATCTTGTTGAACTCTGCTTTCAAGGTCGGAATAGAAGGCCAGATGGATACATCGAGCTTCCCATGTGGAGGAGGAAACTACATTCTTACAGCAGACTACACGTTGGGAACAGTCACAATGTACGGAATTCCTGCCAGCATACCACAGCAATCTTCATTATTTAATAATAAATAACTACCGTTTACTAATAACGTGAAAGTAGGTGTAATAGCCGGAGCGTGTGCACCTTTAAAAATACAGGCCTAATTTGGTGCTTCCTGGTTGCAGGAACTGTGCACTTGTATATTTCTACAGACCAATGAGTGATCGGGTGTGGATGTACAATCTTCACCTTTTAAATAAACTTCTTTTACCTCCCTCAGACACCTATAGGTGAACGGAAGAGACCAAACTTCATGGAGATATGCACTACCTAATGGTTCATATCTACCTATGGCATAGTGTTTCATGCATGCTTCAAATTTAAACAGCGGAAAAGGTAACGTTATTAACCCCTGAATAGGCCAAACTGCTGAATTGGTTTTGGCCACAGAAAATGGTAAGGGTTCTAATTTTTCAACATGCAAAAGTGAAAACGTGGCATCTTTCATTGACATAAATTGTTGTTTAACAGTCAGATTAAATGGTAAAAGTAGTGAAGAAGTGTTCATATAGTCCCAAGGCACCTTCCCAGCCTTTAACGTTTGTAAAGTCCATGCAAACTGCATAATAGAACGCAATTGATTTTGACCATCGTACAAAACTGAGACTTCGTCTTGCACAATATCAAAAACAGAAGAAACAATATTATCTAATGTGTAAATTCGGGAAGAAAGTGTGTTAATGCTATTATCTACAACCGCAAGCACTTTTTCTAAATTACCTTGATCAATAACACGTAACCTAGAAGCAGCTTCAATTTGGGACAGCTTCCAAACTTCGTTGTAAACTGCATAAATCCATCTTTTGGACCTGCCTTTTACATGACCTTTCAAAAGTCATTCAAGTCAACTGCGTCAGTCAATTTTGATAAATGGAGTTTAACTGACGCTAAGGTGGAATGTTTGAGCCAGGACTGACATAGCTTGCCTACAGAGTAGGTAGTGACAGAATGGTCACTTCCAAAACGGGGGTTAACCCGAACTTGTGTATAGCCAGGGGTCAAACCCAGAAAACTATGCTGGCATGAATCAGCACTTTTTTGCCATAAAAGCCAGCCTTTGGGATCCAAACCAGAAATGTTCAAGGATGTATTATGTAACAGAGTCTGTAAATCACTAAGGGACCTACTGGTCTGATTATTCCAATAGGAGTATTCTCCCAAATCAGGAATAGAGGGAGCATTTAATTTTTTGGACGTAGCCAATCCAAAGCAGGTGGTTTGCGAAGTAGTCGAAATCTGAAACAGCATATGGTTCGAGATGAGACATGCACGATGCAAAGCCTCAGTGCCTTGCACTTGCCAACTTTTAGAACCCCAAACAGATTTAAGATCAATAGTATCTCGTCACAGCTCATAGCCCCCTACTGCCAATTGCTGGATAAAGGACTTCGAATGCAATAGTTTTGTGTAGGTAAGTCTAACTTCGGAAGAGGACTTCTCAGTCATCTTAAAATAAAATGCTTCAGGATTTGATTGATTTAAATGAGTAAAGTAAGAAAACTTTTTTTTCAAAAGAGTTTTTGAACTGCCTTCAACAGGAGCGGGACAATGTTCCCATTGTGTGTATTAAACACATTTCTAAATGTGTTTGCTTTGTGCAGAAAGTGATTGCCATAGTGTTGGTAACAGCACAAATCAGCATAATTAGCTGAATCTAAGTACAAATCTTCAACATCAAAGGCAGCATAATATTTCAAATCAGAAAACAGAGCCTCTACGGCTTGGACGTCCCAATCATCAGGGATTCTGCTCCTACACAGAACTGTGCACAGAGATCCAGGACCTCACCGAATTGTGGTGTACCAAAAAACTCACCTGAGTGCCTAGAAACCCTAACCAGCTAGCATCAGTGTCACATTAGCTCCTTGTCCTATAGCAAAGGAACCAATGATTAGACAACCCAGAACATGCAACTTAGGTTATACTTAGGAATGGTGGGAAGCAAGAACAGTCTTTTGTTATACTCTCATACCAGTCCACAACAGGAGTAATAAAGGATAAAATGTTTTTTTAACGACGTGCTCTAAGATGCAGTATCTTTGCTAACATAAGCAGACATATGATTAGAAATAATATGATCAGCATTGTTACAATTCCATAAAACACAAAAGGAAAAATCATATTACATTGAGGGTGAAAATAGGTACTATATCGCCTAGTAAATCACCCTCCCTAGCTAGGAACTATGTTTTATAAAATATAGAAGGTCTCTTAGGCTTGTTTGGGGGACCCCATACCTCTAAGATCAGCATGGATGAATCACATCAGGGTCTGCAAAAGCTCTTTCTCTCTGGAAACAGAAAGTCTTCCAAGTGCCTGAAATCATGCCTACAGTGTGATATTAAAGGCGCCAGAATCACGTTGGATTGCAGCTGCATATATGTTATGGCTAGAACGTGAGCCGATCAGCCCGGACAACAGCTACCTTGTTATGATAACCTTGGAGGCTTTACCACTCAGTGTGCAGACTAGAGTCACAATGTAAGTCTAGGGATGCTAAAAACAAGCCAGTCTCATGTGAAGCATTTCACACAACCTAATTTACAACAACAGTTATATGCAGTGACGTGTGCAAAAGCAGCAAAAAGTAAAAATGGCGTTTAAACTTCTAATAAGCCTATGCTAACTTAGCAGTGTGAATAACAAGGCCCAGCCCACAATACAGACCTTCTGCAACACTTAAATCCAGCTATTGACAAATGTGAGCAAATTTCTCCTAAGAGCGCCATCACCCTTGATGTAGTTTGGCGAGGTGGTAAGGCGTGACCAAGCAGGAGGTAGTGCTGCCTACTGATAGCCGTTTAGAATAGTTAAGAGATCAAATACATGCAATGCCAATACTAGTATGTCTGTTTTACAGAAATTCTTATGCTGTCAAAGAGGGAACAAGAAATAGAATTTCAGCAGGTCCAACCTATGCCAAACCATAATCCCTCCCTCACATTGTTCTCACTTTTTGTTTACTAGTCTTTGGGCTAAAATGCCATGAAGCTGCTCTGCACTAACCGAGAAGACGCCGTGCCTCTGCCCCTGCAGCCGCAGCTCGAAAAAACAGCAGCAGCCAGCCCCGGAGACTCTTATCCGTGCAGTGGGCTCCGCAACCCCCGGAGAGGAGTAGCATACCCGGAGTGATAGCAGAGCGAAGTAGGAAGTAACCGTAGCAGGTGGCACCGGAAGTGCATGGACCCCAGATCGGCCTACAGCTGAGAGGGAATCGGAACCAGTGGCGGTGCTTGCTGCTGGGCATGGGTGCACCGTGCTTCTGTCCCTTACTTGTCTGGAGGCTTATGGGGGGGGGGGGAAGTGAAAGTATGCCACCATGTGCATGCGGGTGGACATCCCTATGCTAATGAAAGTAAACTTACGGGGGAGGGAGGAAAAGCAAAAGCATGCTGACATGCGCGCACTTGTGGACATCCCTACGCTAATTAAAGTAAACAAAGATGGCATTGGGCTGTCCACATGCGCGTGCATTTTTGTACAGCGAACTCCGGCAAGCTGCATATGTGAAAAGTTGCCATGACAATGGAAAGCTTAGCACAGGATGGCATGAGACTGTCGTATGTACACGTGTATGCTGTTAGGTTTGCACAAATGGCGAGAGCAGCCATCTCTGTCCATCCCTACGGGTGCATGTAAGGCTTTCTGAGAATCGATTGCAAAAGGTACTCGCATGGCGAGGACAGCGCATGCGCTGCTATTGCCAGGCGAGAACTAAAAATACATGGCTTCCTGTCACTCGCCCTCACCAATCTTTGTACCTTCTCTTTACTCTCTTTCCAGTGCTGCTCTGACAGGCTCTCCGAAAGCAGCCCGGAATTTCTTTATGACGTAGCGACAGTGTTAACTGTGAATAATGGGGAGTTTTTTTTCAAGTGATGTCTAATAGACAATGAGAGCAAAGCTTGAGTTGTCTGTAAAGCTGTTCAAACCCAGAGGTTCCATCTTTGAAATATGTGGCTTTACTTTAGTAAGGTTGCCCTTTTTCAGTAAGTAGAGAACATATCTTGTGTGAAGAAGACTATAAGCAGCCCATTTTAAAGGAGCTTCTCAAGTTCTCACTGTTTGAACTCTACTCTGCAATGACCCGCTCAGGCCATCTGCTTGGCCGCCTAGTTGGAGTCCACAGTTGTACACTGAAAACCTCTAATGCAGCTCCTCAGCACTCTGATAAAAGCTGTTGTCTCTAGCTCAGGTCTGCCCAGCAGGGCAACAATGTCTTAGTGGCACATGTGCAGCTGGTTTCCACCATAGACAATCCCTGGGCAGCTATGTGTTCTTTCAAAGGTGACTTACTGATCAGGTTACAAGTTTGAGGGACAGGATGGTCTCATTTATTGATATGGGGTAGGGACACGACCCTTCATAAAAAATTAAACACCTACCTCTTCTTTGTCTCTTCCAGGTCTTTGGTGAGATCTTTTTGGAGAGATGAGTGTTAGACTTGGCATCTTTTGGCGTGTGTCCCCTTTCTTTTTGCTTTCTGAACTCCCGGTTTTGACTCTGTACATTCTCACTGCTGTTCAGTGTTAAAGTGCAATTTCATAAATTGTTATTATGGATTGGTGTTTCCATAATTGGCATATATATTTGATTTACTGGTAAGCCCCTAGTAAAGTGCACCGTGTGTGCCAGGATCTGTAAATCAAATGCTACTAGTCAGCCTGCAGCACTGAATGTACCACCCACAGGAGTAGCCCTGAAAAGGTATCTCAGACCTGCCACTGCAGGGTCTGCATGCAGTTTGTAACTGCCATGTCGACAACCTTCCTTTTTCTTACATATAAGTCACCCCATGGTAGACCCAAGGTACCCCTGTGGGCAGGGTGCTGTGTATGTTAATGGTAGGACATGTACTGGTGTGTGTGACATGTCCTGGTGGTGAATTACAGTGTATTTTGTTTTTCACCACTGTAAGGCTATCTGTCCTATAGGAAAGAATGGGAGTTTTACTCATAACAACTTATAAGCATAACTTCCCATTGGGAAGATAGAGAAATGGAGTTTAGTATGCTTGGACTCAGAATGTAAAAAAATTAAACTTTTAGCAAGGATGATCTTTATATTCTGGGTTTGAAAATACCACTTGTAGAAAATAGGTATTTTCTTTCTTAGCCATCCTGTGTGCCTCTGCTGGGTGTGTGGATTGACTGTCTGGCTCTGGAGCGACAGGGGCTGGGGATATACAGTGGCTCCAGAGACTAAATGAGTCAGGGCTAGGCTGAATAGACCTGGGTTGAATTTAGAGAGGTAGGAAGAGATTTCCTTGCACCTGAATGGGCCTGATCTGCTTGGAACAATGCTGTCTCCACCTCCTGCTGGGAAAGCGGGTCCGGAAAGGACAAAACTGGTTTGGTATAAGCACAGACAATCTCTGCCTGAGAGAAAAAAGAGAAACGGAGTATAAATATGGGGGCCCAAACCCCATCACTTTAGAACTCACTGGAATCTGCCGAGAAGAAGGGAAGAGCTGGAAGAGCTGCCAAGAGGACTACTGCCCCTTTGCTATGTTGTTGCTTTGTTGGGTTGGCCTGCAGTAGCTGCTTCTGACATGGGCAGTGAAAGGACTGGACTAAACTTTCTTTTCTTGTGCTGAGTATCTCCAAAGGCTTGAAGTAGATAGAGCTTGCCTCCTGTACTGAAATCTCAGGGACTGCAAAGACTTCACCAACCTCTGGGTACCACTTCTAGAACCGCTGTTTCAGTTGCCACAGAGAAGGGAAATGCAACCAACTCCGTCGCTGGTTCTGTGTCCCGATGGCACCGCAGAAGGCACCGTCCACATCTCGCACCACAACCCTGGTCTCACAGACGACAACCGACACCATTGCCACTGAGCCGCTGCTTGCACCGTGACCTGTGGGCACCGCACTCCGCACAGCCTCGCTTCACTTTGCCATCCTGGTCTCACTGATGCTGTCACTGCTGCTGACTTCGACACTTGTGACCGCATTGTGACGGGGAGCACCGCTCGTAAATTTCACGACACACTGCCTCATCCCACAAAGCCATCTAGGCCGACCGACGCCAGCTCCTGCTAACCGACTCTGTCGCTTGCACCACAACCTGCCAGCACCAGATCGAACACTGCCTCACCCTGCAATGTAAGCCTTGGTCTCACCAACTCCCTCTGGATGATTGTAACTGAGCCACTGCCTGCACCGCATGAAGAGGGCACAGCACCCTGCTCCGGTTCCATTTTGCAATGCAACAACATACCAGCCAATAACAAGAAAGGTACCGTTAGCGAGTCTGTCCATGCTTTCGCTGGCCCATACCGGTGCGGTCTGCTAGAACTGTTAGACTGTTGTTTTCAGCATCACGGATATCTTGCGAAGTATTTATTTTTAAGTACTGTGTGTTGGATTATTATCGTTTTGGTTTTGTCTTGGATATATAAAAATATTGGATATTTTTCTAAACTGGTGTGGTGTCTATTTGTAGTGTTTTTACTGTATTATTGTTGGTTTATATGCAAATGCTTTATACACTGATTCTGAGATAAGCCTGACTGCTTGTGCCACGCTACCAAGGGGGTGAGATGGGGTTATTTTAGGAGTAACTCCCTTACCATGACTAAAAAAAACGGTCCCTACTTGGAAAAAGGTGCAAACCCTTGCCAACTAAAGACCCCCATTTTC
Organism: Lissotriton vulgaris; assembly: GCF_964263255.1. Classification (NCBI taxonomy): domain Eukaryota; kingdom Metazoa; phylum Chordata; class Amphibia; order Caudata; family Salamandridae; genus Lissotriton; species Lissotriton vulgaris. The sequence goes on along the minus strand of NC_141693.1, from coordinate 1,057,661,420 downwards.
AACAATGAGGAATAAAGGAAAATGGAAGTGGAGTATAGTTTGTAAATATGCTGTAATGTGAAGGCTGAGACCTGAGAAAATGCTGGCAAAGAGGCAAACAAAGAGTACTGCATGCAGTGTTGGAATAAAGGGAGATCCAGACGAATTCCGGATCCAGCAGCTATTATTGAGCTGGATCGAGATGCTTGTGCTTGGAAATTGTTGTAAATATGTCTGGGAAATCGATTCCTTTAAAGCAATCTTGCTGTGTGGTCTTGACCATTTAGCTCCCCTTAAAAATGCCAAAGGAAGAGAAGAGCTCCTTCTCTAGCCTGGTTCTTTCCAGTCTTCAGGCAGAAAATCTAAGATATAAACGCTTGAAAGAAAATGGAGGTTAAATTATATTGAAAACAAATTAGCATATTAAGCTGCTCTTATGAAGTTCCGCAAAAATATTAAAACAGCTCAAATAGACCTTTTTGCTGAACAAATAGCTGGCTCAGAGTATACTCCAAGAATGGTTTTAAATTTTGTAAAAACGTATCTGAATCCCTAGGCTAATAAACGGATTATTCTTGCCTCTCAAAGGTGGACTGAAAACCTATCCCAGTTTTTCCATGACAAAGTATTATAATAATTTCCGTATATCTGAGGATAATTTGTCGTTAGAATCATATACTGACCGTAGGCTCGTAAAGGAGGATCTCTTGTTTGAGTCCTTTGAAAAGATTACTTCAGTTGAATCTGATCGTACTATATAAAAAGTGAAATCTGGATCAGTCCTTGATGTTTGTCTACCTTGCATTTTTACTCAGGCTGCTGCCTCCATTGCCTTTTTCTCCACATCCTCGCAAACAAAATGGGTGCAGTGCTCTACCTATTTTATGAAGGGTGTGCATAGTGTAATAAGAGCGATGTAATAATTTGAGCTGCACCAGCCTAAGTCTGGAAGGTATGCCCACTTCCCTCGGAGAGGCTAGGGCCTCCTGCCACTCAGACTCATCAAGGTCTTCCACGTCATGGGACCATTTGTCACGCAGGGAACCCGTTGGATCCAACATATTATTTATCAGTTTACGATAGGTTATGGAAGTGGCTTTCTTCTGTTTACATTCTGTGAGCAGTCTTTCCTCCAGGGGTGAAGCTTCCGGGACCTCTGTGCCAGGAGGCAGCGCTGACATCAGTGCGTGCCTAATCTATACGTATCTAAACCGCTCCCCAGGCGCCAGTCCATATTCTTGTTGAAGACTTTCAAACGGCACCATTTCACCGTTGTGCCATAGGTCACCCACCATGGAGATGCCTATGTCATCCCATTTGTCGAAACATTTGGTATTACAAAGGTTACCTAGACGTTTTGTATGAGTTGGGTCAGTACCCCGCACCATCCAAGTTTGGCTTGAGCAGCATGCCAAAGGACCACTGTATGTCTAAGAGGACCGATCAGTGCCGGTGTTAGTTTTCTATCGTAAAGAGGCGACAGCATACCTCTTGTGCCTAATATTGCCCTATCTGCCTGGTATGCCGGGTTATCCTGCAGAGTGTGCAGCCATTGGTTAATTACCTTCAGTTGCGCAGCCCAATAGTAAAGTTGTATGCTTGGAAGCGCAATCCCTCCATCGTACCACCCTCGCATTAACTTGGACTGCGCTATGCGTGCCGGCTTATTGCCCCACAGTAGGCTAGAGACCTGTGCCTCGATAGCCTTAAAGTATTTTGGATATACCGAAAAAGGCGTATTTTCCAATGCATATAAAAACCGGGGCAGTGCCATCATTTTAAAAAGTGCCGCCTTCCCTAGCAAGGTCAGCGGAAGGGTTTCCCAGTGACGCACATCCCTCTTGAGATGATCTAAAGGCGGTTGCAAATTTCTGTTGAAGAACTCGGCTGCTTCCTTAGTGATGTATATGCCCAGATACTTAAATGCTCCCTCCGAAATTCTGAGTGGACAATCCGGAGGAAGTTGTGGCGGTGGACCGTAGAGGACATACATAACCGACTTTGACCAGTTTATGGTATAACGAGACTCTTTCCCGAAAATCGTACATATATTAAGAAGAGACAGTATAGACCGTCTAGGGGAGGTCAGATATAACAATAAATCGTCTGCATAAAGGGATATTCGATCCTCCCAACTTTCTGTCCACTTGAGTCCCTTTATCATGGGATCCTACCGTATCCATGCCGCCAACGGTTCCAGCACCAAGGCAAAAAGGAGTGGCGACAGTGGGCAGCCCTGACGTGTGCCACACGTCAGGGGGAAATCTTCAGAGATGTGACCATTAGCGGTAACATGGGCCACTGGGTTGGTATAGAGGAGCCGGACCCCATGCACAAAAGGTTGGGCCGAAACCAAGATGGTAGGGCACTGCAAATAAAAAGGGCCATTCGACCATATCGAACGCCATTCGCGCATCTAATGATAACACCACAGCTGGCTCTTGTAAATAGGCTGCCCATGCAATTACTCCATGTACTCGTCTCAAATTGAGGGCTGTATTTCTGCCGGGCATAAAGCCAGACTGATCTGGATGTATTAATGTCGTTAAGTGGGGCGTCAACCTATTCGTCAGTAGTTTTGCAAGAATTTTGGCTTCCGCATTAAGCAAAGATATAGGGTGATAGGAGGTGCGCTGATCAGCCGGTTTTGCGGGCTTTGGTATAGCCACTATGGTGGCTGTACGTTGTTCTAGTGGGAGCTCACCCTTTTTTAAACTATCATTAAACATACTGAGAAGATATGGTCTGATAGTCCCCGATGTCTTTTTATATAGCTCCATGGGTATGCCGTTTGGCCACAGTGCTTTACCCGACTGTAGTGCCACGATTGCCATCTGCAGCTCCACTATGGTAAGATCTCCGTCTAATTCATGCGCCATCTCTGGGGTGAGCTTAGGCATATTAATGTCTTGCACATACGTCAACACCTCCTCTAGAGTCATGTAAGAGGTTGACGCATAGACCGTCCGAAAATGCTGCACTAGTGCGAGCACTATCGCCTGTGGGTCTGTTATTGCCTGTCCGTCCTCCGAGGTGAGCTGTGCTATCCATCTGTTACCATTGTTCCTTCTGTCCAACCAGGCCAGCAATTTCCCAGCTTTATCACCGACCTCATACACCTTATGACGCATGTCCTGCATTTTTCGTCTGGTTAGGTCCAGTAAGTGTGTCCTGTATTGTTGCTGTTTGAGATGTAAGTTATGGGACGTCTCTGTAGTGGGGTCCTCAGCATGTTGGGCGTCCGCATTGTGTAGTTTTAGTTCTAAGGTGTGTAGCTCTAACTATTTCTCCCTTTTATGCGCTGTGATGGATGCTATAGCCTGGCCCCTGAGCACTGTTTTGTATGCCTCCCACAGAATGGTCTGTGAGTCAACTGATGTGGCGTTTTCTTGAAAGTAGTGGTCGGACATTGTAACGATTGCCTTCCTAATTTTGGGATCCTGTAAATATCCGGGATAAATCGTATATATACGGCGCCGCATCAGGTGGTGATGATTGTATGTCAAAATCAGTGGAGAGGGATCAGACACCCCTCTTGGTGTAATTTATTAAGACTGCCAGTTGACCCCAGTAAATAATCTATTTGTGTCAAACTATTGTGTACCCCGGAGTGATATGTGTATTGTCGTGCTGTTGGGTGATATCGTCTCCAGATATCAGTAATTCCTAATGTGTCCAAGAAACCCCTAAAACGTGACACCCCCCCTTTGGTTGCTCTCACCGGATATCTGTCCATGGTGTCATCCATGATGGTATTGAAGTCCCCACCAATGAGTAAGTCCCCCTCCGGCAAGTCTAGCAAGAATGCACTTAGATCTGGGAGTGCCACCGCATGTAGTGCGGGGGGAACATAGGCAGATACGATATTAAGGGGTCGTCCCTCCCATTGAGCGATAATAGCCGTAAAACGCCCCGCTCCGTCGGATTTGACTCTATGTATCAGTAAGGGGCACTGTTTTCAAACCATTAAACCCACACCTCTGGACCCAGAAGAAAACTCAGAGTGCACCACCATCCTGTAACCCCATCTATCCATCGCTTTAATGGTAGCCCTTGTACGGTGTGTCTCCTGCAGTAATACTACCATAGGTGCTCTCCTCTTAATACAGTGTAGTACTAGGCCCCGTTTTATTTTGTCCCCCAAACCTCGAACATTCCACGTAAGCAGGGTGAGGGGTGGTATCAGTCCCGGGGGGTCCCCGTTCACCATATTAGTTGTAGTAGTGTGTATTGCCAAATCCAGTGGGGCTCAGCAAACGGGTTATTAGCTTGTAAGTTTGACTCGCGTGTGCCATAGTATGTGCTAGTAGTGTCGAATTGTGTACCACATCCAAACTGTAAACAAAGTCTTAACCGAAACCATTTCAACCTTCCCAACCCTTTCACCCCCCTCCCTGCCTAGCGGACTTAAAACTACCCGCCACCCCAACTCAGCAGAGTGCTTAATACCCCATCCCACAAACATTACTTGCGTGTATGGGAGCGGGAAGTCCAAGGAAGACCACGTTCATCCCCTGTCCCAGAGTCCATAATTTGTGCTATGTCCGTGTCTAGTCCGTAGCCGATGTGAGTGCAGGTGCGTGGCATATCCACATTGTCTACAAGCAGGTCAGAGGCATCACCCGCGCCATAACCCCACAGCCTCCTCCTGCCACTGTCCATCTTCATCCACCCGTTGCTCCTGATCATCCAAGTTGGCGACCTAATCAGATCGCTGACGGCGTCATTCTCTCCTCCTCTTGGGGTCCACCGTGCGCCATCCTTCTAGCCAATCGTGGGCCTCCTCTGGCGTCTCAAAAAACCATGTCTTTCCCTCCGCCACTACGCGGAGTTTCCCCGGGAATAGCATAGAGTATGGCAGGTCACAGGCCCGTAGCTTCTTTTTTACCTCCAGAAAACCTCTACGCCGCGCCGTCACCGCCGCCATGTAATCTGGGAAGGACACAACAGAATTCTGCACCTTCAGAGGTGGTGCCACTCGTGCTGTTTGTAGAATTGCTTTCCATGTCCTGAAAGTCAAATATACATGCCAGAATCGGACGAGGGGGGGGCCCGGGCTTAGGCCTGCCTCCGGGAACCCTGTGTGCACGCTCCACCGAAAAGTAGGCGGAGAGACCTCTGGACTGTAATCTAGTTTTTATCAGTTCTTCAACATACAAGTCCATGGCGGGGCTCCCTTCAGACTCTGGAATACCAGTAATTCGTACATTGTTTCGGCGAGAACGCCCTTCCTGGTCATCCAGTTTAGCATTTGTTCTCAGCTTCCAGTTGTGACACTCTTTGGAGCAGAGTGTTGGTGTCTCTTGTTAGGGTCGTAGTAGTTTGTTCCAACTCTGCAACCCAGCATCGTCAGTTGCTTTATCAGCAGGTGTTTTACGGTCCGTCAGTGGGGGAAAATATTTATTGTATGCATATTTGTCTAGTTTACCTTGCTGCGTTGTGAGTGATCCTTTGCCACTCATGTCCAGACTGTATGTGCTCCCTTGTTCGTCACAACTCAACGTTGACTATCGAGGCGCCACACTCAAGGGGTCGGTAAAGGCCTGCCCTGCGGGGACCTTCAAGGCCCCCCGCTTACTTCTGTGCAGCCGATATCACCACGCACTCAGACCCCGGGGAAGGCTCCTTCAACTGTCCAGAGTCTCACGCTATTAGTAGAGCTTATGTCGGATGTCACTCACAATGTGCAGTGTTCCAGAGCACTCTGGTCCACATTAAAATTCTGGCGGCACACCCTCCACCGTCGGCAATCTCCTTGCAGGATTCACTCTAGGCCTGATTGCGCCACTGTCCACAGGTGCCCCAGCCCATGGCACTCCTCCTGATAGTTCACTCCACTGGGGGGGGGGCAATTAGTGCTGTAATGGCTCCGCTTGGGTGCAGCGCGGTGCCCCACAATGATCTCACCGGGGCTCCTCGAGGCACTGGTGCACTCCGTCTCCTTCTTCTCCCACGTGCTGAGCAGCACTGTCACCACTTCGAGATCGCGGTCTGTATTCTGGGCCCCTGCAGGGAGACGCTCCGTGCCGCCGCCGAGTCATCAGGTTTCTGCCCGGTTTGCGCCATCCTTCTAGCCAATCATGGGCCTCCTCCGGCGTCTCAAAAAACCATATCTTTCCCTCCGCCACTACGCGGAGTTTCGCGGGGAATAGCATCGAGTATGGCAGGTCACAGGCCCGTAGCTTCTTTTTTACCTCCAGAAAACTTCTACGCCGCGCCATCACTGCCGCCGTGTAATCTGGGAAGAAGGATACAACGGAATTCTGCACCTTCAGAGGTGGTGCCACTCGTGCTGTTTGTAGAATTGCGTCCCTGTCCCGAAAGATAAATATACACAGAGAGACCTCTGGGCTGTAATCTCGTTTTTATTAGTTTTTCAACATACAGGCCCATGGCGGGGCTCCCTTCCGACTCTGGAATACCAGTAATTCGTACATTGTTTCGGCGAGAACGCCCTTCCTGGTCATCCAGTTTAGCCACTATGCGTTTGTTCTCAGCTTCCAGTTGTGACACTTTTTGGAGCAGAATGTTGGTGTCTCTTGTTAGGGTCGTAGTAGTTTGTTCCACCTCTGTAACCCTGGCTGACATTTTTTGAAAATCCGCCCTGAGGAAGGACACGTCCGCCGAAATAGACCCTACCGTCGTCTGCACATTGCTGAGGGCGGCCATAATATCTTCTAACGTCACTTTAGGCGACCCAGCGTCGTCAGTTGCTTTATCAGCAGGCGTTTTACAGTCCGTCAGTGGGGGAAAATCTTTATTGTGTGCATATTTGTCTAGTTTACCTTGCTGCGTTGTGCGTGATCCTTTGCCACTCATGTCCGGACTGTATGTGCTCCCTTGTTCGTCACCACTCAACGATGACTATCGAGACGCCACACTCAAGGGGTCGGTAAAGGCCTGCCCTGCGATTACCTTCAAGGCCCCCGCTTACTTCAGTGCAGCCGATATCACCACGCACTCAGACCACGGGGAAGGCTCCTTCAACTGTCCAGAGTCTCACGCTATTAGTAGAGCTTATGTCGCATGTCACTCACGATGTGCAGTGTTTCAGAGCACTCTGGCCCACATTGAAATTCTGGCGGCACACCCTCCACCATCGGCAATCTCCTTGCAGGATTCACTCTAGGCCTGATTGCGCCACTGTCCACAGGTGCCCCAGCCCACGGCACTCCTCCCAATAGTTCACTCCCCGGGGGGGCCAATTAGCCCTGTAATGGCTCCGCTTGGGTGCAGCGCGGCGCCCCACAATGATCTCACCGGGGCTCCTCGAGGCACTGGTGCACTCCATCTACTTCTTCTCCCGCGTGCTGAGCAGCACTATCACCACTTCCAGATCGCGGTCTGTATTCTGGCCCCGGCAGGGAGAAGCTCCGTGCGGCAGCCCAGTCAGCAGGTTTCCGCACTCCAGCTGGGCCTTAATCCCTGCTACTCTGCCTGCGGCAGTCATCGGCAGTGAGCTCACCCCCGGGAAGGATCTCCAACTTCAGGCCGCGATTTTCGCCGTGCGTTGAGGCCGCCCCTAACACACCGGCTCAGTCTTCTGGTCTCCGTTTCCCGCACTCTTCACTACCAGGAGCGAGCAGGGGGGGGTCACCACGGGCAACGGATGTGCATTCAGGCGGCGGTACCTCTCAAGCCACGACGACAGACCACCGATTAACACCCTTTTTAAACTATCTTTGAAATTGGGTATTATGCCAGAAATTTGGAAAAAAAAGTGTTTTTTTTGTTTTTAAACAACTCTGACCCTCTCATCTTGGGTAATTATAGGCCTATTTCACTTCTACCTGTGCTGGGGAAGATGCTGGAAACTCTGGTGAGTCTTCAGATTACCAGGCACATTGAAAGGAATAACACCCATCACTCATCTCAATCTGTCTTTTGCTCATGCTTCAGTACCGAGTCCGCCCTCTGGGAGGTCACCGAGCATATCAGGTGTAATCTAGACCTGGGAAGAAAAGCTGTGGACATTGGCTCAGATTCTACTTATTGGATAGGCAGCAAGTAGTCTTCCTATCACGTTTACCTCTTGGTATAAGAGTAGAGTTGTGGGGTCCCGTAGGGTTCAGCACAAGCCCACCTTTGGTTAACATTTATATCGTACCACTTGTGTCTTTCGCTCAAAGTTGGAGTCTGAACATTGTTTCTTATGCAGACGACACGGCTTATGCTGGAATTGAAACAGCTTGACGACTCAGTGGTTGACAACTTTCAGGGCTGCCTTTCTGCAGTCACAAGTTGGATTCGCAGCAGTTGGATAAAACGGAATACATACCATAAATTCTAGTTTTCTGTACACCATTCAAATTTAATTCCACTAGACTTTGGCCTACTGATTTACGGGTAGACCCCACTGCAACAGCAGTGGCCAGGAATTTCAGGGTCCTATTGGACTCAGACTTATCTTTCAAGCCCCAGGTACAGGCAGTTGCTGCCATCTGTTTTTCATTGTTTAAATCTTTAGAAAGACCTTGAAATTCCTTCCGATAGTCACACGGAAAGTCATTGTACATGTATTAATCACATCCAGGCTGGACTATGCAAATGTATACTCTATCTTTGTACCCCTTAGGAATTGTTTAACTGACTTCAGCGAGGTCAGAATGCAGAAGTTAACCTTGCCTTCAACATCCCAGAAAGCCATTCCATTCAACAAGGTCCGAAACAACATTATTGGCTGCCTATCAAGTCTAGAATTAAATTAAAAGCACTTATGATTACCCATAGGGCAAGGGAATTACTCTCCACTAATCAAAACCTGTTATGCATACCTAAAGTGTGTAAAGCCAGAGCATGGGGGCAAATCCTTTGCTTTCTTAGCTCCCAGCCTCTGGAATGATTTACCATTCTATCTCTGGTCTGTCTCTAATGAAAACTCATTCAAAGCACAATTGGGAAAAAAATTGTTTCAGGAGGTGTGAGCTAGTCCTACTCTTTCTGCCAGCATAGAGTCAGGACACTTCTTGTTAAGCTGCAGTTGCACTTTAATTATATATTTTCATTCATCTGGCCCCAGTGAAATATGCTAAATTTGTACCAGATTCATAGTTCAGCAGCGCCCGTACTGTCTTATTTTAGGTTCCAGATGCGCCCCAAAAAAGGCCAAATTTAAAGGCCCTTCAGCCCTCCTTTTGTTTGATTATAATTCTGACTGGTAGCTATTTGGACCTTAACATGAAGACACCGATGCAATGGAGAGGAAATAAAAGCAAACCGACTGTTATTACTTCATAACTACTTATGAGGACCTACAATATGTAGGCAAGCTTTTGACTTTGTTCAGTTCCTGTATATGAGATACATGCAGTGTAAGGACCTCAGATGTATCGGTCTGTACGAGTATAACAATTCGTAGAGCACTGGCTATTTTTTATTTATTTAATTATTTTATAGTGCTACTCATCCCATTGTATGTCAGGACGCTTTCCATCACACACATTATATACGCTGACCATAAATCAATAAATTATACATGTGTATAAGTCAACAAACAGAATGTTACATTAGACAATGAGGATTTCAAGGTGCAGGAGTCACACATCATTTTTACTGGTAGAGGGTATAAGTTAAGAGTGAATTCAATTCAATTCAATTCAGTTGATTTATATAGCGCGCTACATACCCAGAGGGTCTCAAGGCGCTTAGAGAAGGGTGGGGAATTACAGGTCGAAAATCCATGTTTAAAGTTGCTTTCTGAATGCTAGGTGGTTCTGAGTGAGGCGAAGGTGAATGGGAAGTGAGTTCCAGGTTTTAGCTGCCAGGTAGGAGAAGGATCTTCCTCCCATGGTGGTTTTGTTGATGTGAGGTACAGCCTCAAGGGCTTGGTTGGAAGAGCGTAGCTGGCGGGAGGGGGTGTAGAAGGAAAGTCGTGTGTTGAGGCATTCGGGACCAAGTTCGTAGAGTGCTTTGTGTGTGTGGGTTAGGAGGCGGAATGTTATCCTCTTATTGACGGGGAGCCAGTGGAGGTTTTTCAGGTGATCAGAAATGTGGTCTTTACGCGGGATGTCTAGTATGAGTCTGGCTGATGCGTTCTGGATGCGTTGGAGTTTTTTCTGAAGTTTTGCGGTGGTACCGGCGTATAGGGTGTTTCCATAGTCCAGTCGGCTTGTAACCAGTGCGTGGGTGACTGTTTTCCTAGTTTCGGTGGGGATCCAGCGGAATGTTTTTTTGAGCATGCGAAGAATGTTGAAGCAGGATGATGAAACGGCGTTGACTTGTCTGGTCATCAAAAGTGAGGAGTCCAGGATGACGCCCAGGTTCCGTGCGTGGTCCGTCGGGATGGGTGCTTTTCCAAGGGCCTCTGGCCACCAAGAGTCGTCCCAGGCGGAGGGGGAGGTACCCAGGATAAGGACTTCTGTTTTGTCTGAATTCAGTTTCAGACGGCTGTGCTTCATCCACTTGGCTACTTCTTTCATCCCTTCATGTAGGTTGGTTTTGGCGGTGTTAGGGTCTTTGGTGAGTGAGAGGATCAGTTGAGTGTCATCCGCGTAGGAGATGATGTTGAGGTTGTGTTGGCGTGCGATGGCCGCTAGGGGGCTCATGTATACGTTGAAGAGGGTGGGGCTGAGAGATGATCCTTGTGGTACTCCGCAGATGACTTCAGTGGCCTCTGACTTGAATGGTGGGAGGCGGACTCTCTGAGTTCTACCGGAAAGGAACGAGGTAATCCATTCCAGTGCTTTTCCTTGGATTCCAATGTTTCTGAGGCGTTGTATAAGGGTGCTATGACAGACTGTGTCGAAGGCTGCGGAGAGGTCGAGGAGGATGAGGGCGACTGTGTCTCCATTGTCCAGTAAAGTTCGAATGTCGTCTGTTGCTGCGATGAGTGCGATCTCAGTGCTGTGTTTGGCTCGGAAGCCGGACTGTGAGGAGTCGAGGGATTTGTTGGTTTCGAGGAAGGCGGCGAGCTGGTTGTTGACAGCTTTCTCGATGACTTTGGCCGGGAATGGAAGGAGCGAGATGGGGCGGTAGTTTTTGAGTTCGGTGGGGTCAGCTGTGGGGTTTTTCAGAAGGGCGCTGAGTTTGGCGTGTTTCCAGCTTTCCGGGAAGGTGGCGGAGTTGAGGGAGCAGTTGATGACGTCTCGGAGGTGTGGTGCTATGATGGAGTCTGCTTTGTTGAAGATGCGGTGAGGGCATGAGTCTGTTGGGGATCCTGAGTGGATGGAGTTCATCAGGCGGATGGTGTCCTCAGTGGAGATTGGGTTCCAGTCATTAAGGATGTTCAAGGGGGGTGACGGTACGGCAGCAGGTCGGGTGGGTTGGTCTCCGGGTTGGTTGTCGAAGCTGTTGTGGATGTCTGCGATTTTGTCGTGGAAGAACGAGGCTAGGGAGTCGCAAAGGGTTTGCGAGGGAGTGATGTCGTTGGAGTTGGCGGTAGGGTTGGTAAACTCTTTGACGATGTTGAATAATTCCTTGCTGTTGTGGGCGTTGTTGTCTAGTCGGTCTTTGAATGCGGCTTTCTTGGCAGTCCGGATCAGTTGGTGGTGTCTGCGGGTGGCGTTTTTGAAGGCGTCCCTGGTGCTGGAGTTTGGGTCTTTTTTCCAGGCCTTCTCGAAGGACCGACAGAGTTTCTTGGATTGGCCGGGAGAAACACATAGTCAGGATTTAAAAAGTAAGAGTTTATTACTACCCAAAGAAAATCTTTTTAGCAGCCTTATAATAAAAACAGACCAAGAAAAATACACTAAAGTCCTAAACCCATGACTTGCCGGTTCATATGTCAATGTGCTAAACTGAAAGGACTGCAATTTATGAAGTAACCCACTTTCAGACCTACATAAAATAAATGTCTGTCATCTTCATGTTACACAATGTGCTTTACGGGAGACGCATTGACCTTCTATGTTACTTTATGAGTTAAAACTGTGACTAGACAAAACGCAGATCGCACCAATAAGTGCATTAACCACCACATTGATCTCACTATTATTATTCCTTATGATCTACTGACCTTCTGTTACTTTATGAGTTAAAACTGTGACTAGACAAAACACAGATCGCACCAAAAAGTGCATTAACCACCACATTGATCTCACTATTATTATTCCTTTTTTTTTGTAAACCTTTTTATTTGATTTTACATTTCATACAAACATGTCATGCAATAATCATTTGCGGCTGTCGGAATACAATATTTCATGGGTCTCGTTATCGGGACGGGGAGTGGTGTGATGTACGCACCTGAGTGAGTGACTCATGAACTAATGGAGGGGGAGCCTCCTGATCACCTCTGATAGTGACGTCAGGAGACATTGAGGATATGGTCGGTGGTGAGAGCACCTCAGTACCTTGACCCGTGTGACAGTCTTTAGTCCGTAGTCCCTTGTATAGGGGTATCGTAAAATGGTAATCCAGGTTCAGAACTGAACTGGGGGACTTATACCGTGGGTAATACGGGGCTGGGGGGTGCGGGGGATGGGTGGGGCTTGTTGTCACAAAGGGCAAAAGCACGAGTGGTGATGGTCCGCTTCAAGCTACTAACTTCAGCTGCTGTGCATTTTCCTGTCCGTTGGCGGAGCAGGTGGGGCGGGGGGAGCGTGCGTGGACAGGTGAGGAGACGTGGGGTCTCGGTGCGGCCTGTGGATCTTGCGTGGGGTCAGTAGTGTGCTCTTGCTTAAAATGATGTAGGAGCAGTGCCCATTCCAATGAGATAGGGCACCTTCATATACCGAGGGCCTCCTCCCGGAGGATGAGATCCTCCTCGGCCGCGGCCCATTTCTGTACCGCCCCCCCCCCCACCAAGTCGCCACTGGGGGACCCTCAGGTGCGCGCCAGTACATTGCTATACTGCGTTTTGCCAACAGAACAGCCAGCAGAGCGAATTTGGTCTCTACTTTTTTTGTTTTATTACGTTTAAAGATGCCTAGGGCGCAAGCCTCCCAGGTGTGAAAAACTGCTAGGCCAGTGACGGTTTGTAGTGCAGTGCGTACTGTCATCCAGAGGAGCTGGAGCCCGGGGCATGTCCAAAACATGTGCAGGAATGGCGCTGTGTGACAGCGGGGGCACTCAAAATGGGAAGTCGGGTAGAATCTCTTAAGCGGGCCAGTATTAGGTAAGCCCGGTGTAGTATATTAAACTGGGCGTTTTTGAATCGTTGGTTGCGGGACACTTTCTTGTGATGTGCGAGGGCTATCAGCCATTCCCTATCGTGAAAGCTGCAGCCTTTATCGTCCCCCCAACGGAGCCGCAGTCGCGACAGCGAGACGTGCGTGAGTTCAGTGAATCCCAGGTCCGCTTACAGTCTGCCACCAGTTGCCGATGCAGCAGGAATTGGCTGGTCGGCAGTCCCCACTCCTCGGACAGGTCCGCGAACGAGAGCAGTTGACCATCAGAAAACAAGGCCTCTGTTTCAGGTAGCTGGTGGTCGGTGGTCTGTCCAGACTTTGAGTTCTCACGCGGTGTCGATCTCCTGTCCTTTGGGGAGCCCTGCCAGGGGCAGCAGCGGGGAGTACACCTGCGCCCCCTTAGACATACGGTGGGTCCTCAGTATACAGGATCTGGCCACCTTGATCAACAGCGGATGAGCCGGGTTGGGTTTCGTACCTGGGAGTAGCATTCGGGTCAGCTCTGGGACTGTCAGATGCCCATCTGGGGACTATTTCACTGAGGTCCCGCTGTGCGGTCCAGCGGGATAGCCACTGCAGCTGCGCCGCTAAAAAATAGGCTTCAAATGACGGGGAGCCCAACCCTCCCTTATCACGGGGCAATTGCAGGGCCGACAGGGCCCCTCTACAACGGCCTTTCCCCCAAATCAGGGAGATCAGTAGCGACTTCAACTCTTGAAAGAAGGTCCACGGTGGAACGACCGGGACATTTGCAAAGTAATAGAGGAGTCTAGGTACCATGATCATTTTGGACAAGGCAACCCTCCGATGGGAGCCAGGGGTAGAGTCCGCCAGAAGCCTATCTCACTATTATTATTCCTTATGATCTACTAGGCTATGACAGCTCTCTGCAGCAGGTGCCAAGTTGCAAGGGGATATAAAGCACTGAGTCTATTTAATAAACATTATAAAAGCAAAAGTGTGCAGCGCCCCGCAAGCACCCGCGCAACTCCAATAAATAACCCTCTATGTTGGGGGTCGAATGTATCCCCTTTTTTAACACTTGACAATATGATGCGTGACAAATCGACGAAAAGCGGCGTGGTTTGCTCTTTGTTGTTTAGTGTGATGTCACTTTATAGGGGCAGGAGTGCCAGCCGCAGCACTGAGTTTCAGGTCTTCATTCCATCTCTTCCAGTCCAATACGGAGAATCGTTCCCTCTTAGAATGTATCCTTGCTCAGCAGAGGCAACAAGGCATGTCTTCTTCCACACCACAAATTACACACCCTTTCAGTTTTGCAATTCAATTCCGACACATAATAACACCGGACACAAAAATTAAGCCCTAAATATTGTTTCACAAACCATGATCCCTTTGGATGAATATTTCTTAAAACCATTACTGTGTTTAGGAAGGATCTCAAGACCCATTTGTTCAATGCCCCTCTCGTATAGTTCATCCAGGTCCTGCTCCTGCACTTTTGTTCTCAATCCACTCACCGCGCCAGGATACCCCGTGGTAACAGAGCGCGCTATAAAAGTTTTAATAAACATAAACATAATAAACATAAACTCCGATGGAGTGATTTTTTTTTCTATACTATATTTGGGACACAATCCTGCTTACTGTTAGTGATTGTTAGCAATGCAGGGCAAGGTAAAACATTGTTTTACATTGGACATTCCCTTGTAACTGTCACCTCTGTAAGTGCACTCCACTTTCATTTGAAGTGCTTGCAGTCTCTTTGCTTTGTAGGAAAAAATACAAATATCAAACAGTTCCACTTGTGTTACACATTGGCCACTTCAGCCTTCAATCCATGTTTCACTCTCAGAAGAATAATTGAGTCCAAGCAAAAAAGGAGTAGAAACGTTTGGAATTATTCACTTTATTAGTTTGTGCTTCACGCGATAAGGTAACCAGTGACTTGGTTTTGTGAATGTAAACACTGATTTGATTTCAGGCAAAAGATTCCTTGTGAACATAATCTCAAAGCACAGTACTCTCATTCTAACGCACCAGACACTAATCTTCAATTCTCAGATCCTGCAAATCCGCCACTCTCGATAAGGCATCTCAAACCCATTGTGTGCAAAGCCTTGCTTGGAAGTGCAGCCTAGAGAGAAGTTCTTGTGTGCTGCCTTGAAGAAGCTATTGTGTGTGATCCTGGAAGAAAGTGAATTCAAAAGCAGTGCAGTGCAACCCAAGCCCTACCCTGGAACCGCAAGATATGGCCACCAGAGGAATCTCATGGATGGGATCGGCAATGGCTCCCTGAACACGAGAGCTCAGAGGAAAAAATATCTGACTCGACATCTTGCTTCCTTAGTCTCGGTGACGCCATTATCCACACGGAGTGCCATCAATTTCACTTGTTCCCGGCCTGGTGGGAGCAAGAGATCCAAACTGGTGGCACCAGGCGTGAGGTCAGTTTTATTCTCTCATGGAAGGCTTTGGATTTTTAAGACAACTGTCACACACACCATTGCTTTCAAGATTACTATTCCTTGTGAAAAAAGAGACACATTTGATTATATCTGTTTACTCGTACGTACATGTAAATTTGGGTGCAATGAATATTTTGCTTGGCAATCAATTGACTATGAAATCACTATCTTCCATTGAATCTCCAGATACACTGAAAGACGTCTGTGCTTTTAAATACAGTAAAAATCACACTCTACGTGAAAATCATACACAAACACTCAAACACTTACATTCTACATGCCCAGTGGACACAAGATCTTCTAGTTAGGAAAAGCTTCGAGTAAAATACCTAATCCTGCATGTGCTCCCCACTGGATGTGTATATTAATAACACTGTCATTTGGTGCCCAAAGGCCTCCTCTGCTACCAATGAGATGTGATCATCTGACCAGGAGTAAACATTCATAGGACAGGAGTGAGGGAATTAGACTGGCAGATTGGTATTCTGATCCGCTATCTCTCGCAAGAATAGAGGCCCGTGTGATAGGAGTAATATTGCTCCTACTGTGCTTTTGTTGCATGCCAGAGGTTACACATTTGTAAATTTGGATCTATGTGCTTTTTAATAATCTATAATGAACTACAAGAATGCTTCTGGTGAATACATCTGTGAAAAATTCTAAGAAGAGCGGCTGCGAAATGTTACCACATTGAAATTGTCAGAGGGAAAGAAAGTAAAAGGAAAGAAACTGTTGTAAGTTTTTATGACTTTCATTGGTAAACCCAAGCAATCTAAACATTTCACTGGGATGAGCTCGGGGTGACCGGCGATTTGGCTTCGAACAGATCACATTTAGTGTTCCATTTGAAAACGTTTCTTTAATCTCTAATAGTTACTTCATTTGATCTCACATTTCATCGTGTTACTACTCGCCTTGTACATTGTACAATAGACCTTGTGCAGACATGTGTGAAAACAATGTATGAAAAATGGCTATGTCTAGTTTACTAACATGGAGAGTTAATGGGGTGATAGTACTTCTCGCCTAACGCAAAAGATAAAAGAATGATCCTTAAATATCTGGGATCACACACAAAAACCTTGAGAATGGAAATGGAAACTGGGATTGTGCTACTACTGCTTACACTGACAGCCCAACCTTTACCTCAGACTGAACAGGAAGTAAGCAGAAGCAAGAATGAACCTGTGCTTTTGTCATCACTTAGAGGGGCATAGAAATCTTCCTATGACAAGGTCAAGTGACAGTTTGGGAATGTAATTAAAATGACTTGTGTATATCCCCCCTCCCACCGTAAAAGTTTGATACTACCTTTCTCTAAGGGTTATTGATTCTAACTGGGCATTTTTTTCCTTACTACTCTGGCTTTTCAGCTTTCTTAGTAGAGACTACAGTCTCCTCAATAATTTCCTCAAACGTTTCTCCTATATGAGTAGACGTTTTAGACACCAGTTTGGACGACTCGTCACGTTCTGCCTTTTTGCTAGATACAACAGTGGGTGATAATTTTGAGGCTGAGGAACCATACACCTTAGACTGAAATGAATAACTGGGATTTGTATATGGGTTCTGGGATGAGATGTTAATTCCTCCAGTGCTGAATCTGGTTTCTTCGCCTTCTAGCAATTTCCTGCAAGTACATAAAAAATATATATTAGATTGGTACTGGGAAACAAGCTTCCAATACTGGAACGCACTAGAACTGTCCATTGATGCTTAACCCCTTCCATGCTCATGACGAACCCCAGCCGTCATGCACTACGGTGCTCGTGTGCTGATGACGGCTGGGGTTCGTCACGGCCCGCCCCTGTTCATGCTGTTTACAGCACACGAGGGGAATCGCGGCTGCATGGAAGGGATTAAGTCATCACCAATACAATTCAATTCATCAACAATAAAATTCTTACAATCGATTCTAGAGGTCCTTAAACATGGAAAGACACATGAATATTTACCTTCTCTGAAGGGGTTTAGCTACAATTGTCAGGATATGGAACTCTCCCATTTATATTTTGTCCAAACAAGTAACACTCTTAACTATACTCCCACCTTTCCATCTGTTACAATAATCTTTCTTAATATTTAGACTCTTGGAGACCTATGAGGCGCCAATACTGGTCTCAAACACAAAGCGTCAAACTCTTGAATGGAATCTTGCTCAGCCTCATGTTTGAAACATTTCCTCTCTTCTCTTGTGACTGATATTACAAACATAACAAATGCTCCCTTGTATCAGAAGAACAACAAAAAGGAAAACAAGAGTGCAACAGTGGGATGCTTAATTTAATCCCAGCCACTGGTAATTTCCATGGGCCACATTCCAGTCCAACGTTTCTCTGCCCACAGTGCCACTCTAGACAGAGACCAGCCATATGAAAATCAGTCTTGGTCCTGCCCCATAAGGAACAACACATACCAAACTGCCAAGTCAGACCCCTTCAAGATGGGAACACAAACAACTCTAGACCGGTCTTGGCTTGTCTAGCACTAAGTGATGTATAGATTTATTCCATTGGAACAGTGAACACAGACGTTATGCTGGGTATACCAGTAGCAAAGAGGAAAACAAAAAGAAGATAGTTGGAATGCTTAACTTAAATTCAGCCACTGGTGATTATTCTGTTCACATTCCAGGCCATCTTTTCTTTGTTCACTATGCTATTCTAGGCAGCCGGCCATAGTCTTGTTTCTGGACTCAACCCAAGCCCTCTCAAATAATCTATCATCACCCCTCTCTTGAAAAATCATGCCTAGACCAGGCGATCTTGGCAAGCTTCAGACCTCTCTCCAAATTTCAAGAAACTTGTCAAATTGGGAAAAATAGGGTTGTGGAGCAAATGCAGGAATGTGTTGTGCAATCATCCAACAGGGTCTGTGCCTTCAAGAAGCACTGAATTCGCCTCAGCCAACATTAGAAATGCTCTAGTTTCCCATTGACAAAATACAAAAAAATGTAATGTGGACACCTAAGTTCACTTCCAAATAAAAAACAGACCACAGAACAAATCCAACATCATCTTCTGCTTGGACCAGGTTTTCACATGGACAAAGAATAGGCTCATCTGCATAAATGGAGCCTCTTTCAGATAATAAGAGGAATAATGAACAAATCACTACCCTTCAATTAAGTCCCAGGCTTTGGAACTCCTCCGTCAACTTCACTGAATGAAAATAGGCATACTCAATTCTAAACTCATGTTCACGTGTAAGTCAACACAGTGGTCAAGTGAGTCAAACTGCAGCTCTCTCTCTGCTCTGTAAAATCCTACCACTACTCCAAACCAAACACCTAGTGGAGGTGACTAGATCTCTAGCCAGGGCCCTTCTTGACTACTGTAATGGTTTTTGCTCTACCATTGTAGTTTCATGTTTTAAATGTGGTTAAATCATGCAATTTGTTGATAAGGAGATTGACTAAAATTTGAAATGGCATAAGAAATTAGGATCATGTCTAAAAACTAGACCGTCGTCATGTGTATTCTTGACCTACACCTAGTGCATGTTAGCTGTGGCAATGGCAGGGTAATCATTATATTCTGCCAACATGGCATCTAGACAGATATATCCTGTTTTAGACCTATACCACTTCAACACATTGGATGTAAAAGGGATCATATAAACAGAGGTGCATGTACGGCTCATCCGATTTTTGCTGTACCAACTTCACAAAGGATCAGCTCCACCTTCAACAATCTACCCGTTTTCTTATAGGTCAGGTCAGTTTACTAGTTTGGAACTTGCATTTGCACACATTTACACATACTATAAGGCACGGCATAGAATAAAATCTACTACTGGAATGTCCATATGAATTTTCTAATGAAATTGAATTGGTTTGCGTCAAGTGATGAAACATTAATTTGAGTCATACAATAAAAAGGCCTGCTCCATTAGAATTACCTGTAAGCAGCTATTTCGATATCCAGAGCCATCTTGACATTGAGTAAATCTTGGTATTCTCTCAGATGGCGAGCCATTTCACCCTTTGTGGTCCTTAGGTCACCGTCCAATTGATTGATCGTGTCCTACAACAAAACACCCAACACAAGAGTCATACACAGCCTAATTAATGGCAGAGCATTGGAAGAACCATATATAACGTTTTATCAGGTTGCTGATCTTAACCAGAGATTACATTATAAAATTATGTGGAATGGGTTTACAATTCAAAAGAGACATTTTTTGAATAGTCTCTGCAAACTAATGAAGAAAACGTCCTTCCTTAGACAGAGACAACCGAATGACTGATTTAAAGAACATGTATGCCAAGCCCCAGCTTAGAGGAAAGCTTCTGTCAGTGCTGAAACTGTGCGGTCTGCCCTTAAGTCAGAAGCGGGTTCCAGGGTAGTGAATGGCCTCTCCTGCTGAGCAAACAGAAGAGCAATTACTTTTCAAGGCAGCTTACTAGACATTGCATGTGCTGAGACGCATATTATGGACTACCAAGAGGATTGGAGTTCACTCATTGATTACCATTGATTGGCTTTCTTATCACTCCTTTACCTGCTTCCAATTCATATACCAGCGTGTCAATCTTGTAGTTGTCCCTCCAATGGGGCATTTTGTCTCTAACAATCTCTCTGAGTCCACTGCTTGCTTTTCAAGCACTACTTTATTCTTTTGTGTGAAGCACTCCAATTAGTGTGTGTGTGTGAGAAATCTCCCTTGTGTACATCTTTCCTCCTACACTCCGTTTTGCTCTATTGTCTGATAGCTTCTTCCTACCCTCCGCCCTCTTGCGCTCACCGTGGGCTTCTCTCCATTTCTTCCCCCATCAGCACCCTCCATGTTGCTTTCCCTCAACCCGTTTTGCTTCTACCCTACCCCTCAATGTTACTTTAGAGTCCACTATCTAATTGCTTCAATGTTCCTCCCACCCTCCCCTATTTTGCTTCACCGTTCACCCCGTCCCCCCCATGTTGCTTCACTATTCCCTCCCACCATCCCCCGTTTTGCTACCGCATCTCTAAATGCTTAAAAAATTCCTTTTGCACCATTTAGTTTCTTTTTAGTTACTGAGCCAACTCAGATCGGTAACTAAACAGACAAGCATTGGAAATGCAATAGGTCTCGCAGCATTAGAGTTAGTGCTTTTAGAATTGTTTATGTGTTTTTTTTGTAAATCTTTAGCATTTTTGTTTCCTGTAGCCAATGCTAAAGAATTACAAATAAAAAAAGCCATAAACAATTCTAAAAGCTCTAACTCAAATGCTCCTGTGGTCATGGTAATGTGCTCTGCCTTCCCAGCGGAGTAAACTCCATCTGCCAAACTCTAAATTGACCCCTAACTTCTATGCCAATTTCAGAAATGGGAGAACTGGTACTATCTCTTCTTGGTGATGACACCGTAAAATAATGTAGAAATTATGTACCCTCCTGGAGCAGAAATATTGCCAAGAAATGCTGCCTATTCAGTAATCCTGAAAGTGAAGCTGCCATTAAATAATGCGACTTAAAACAGCCAAACCTGCACTTGACGCCAGTATCATAAGAAGAATCGAGGAGTGGAGATGTTATGATTTCTTATTCACAGTGCGTTTTGTCATATATTTCGACTTTTGGGCACTATAAATACACATTCCTATTTCCCCCGTGCACCGACTAGAATTACAATCAGCTGGGACTAATTAAAGTGATTGCATCAACCAGGAAAAAGCATTTCGCTCAAATAAATGTAACTTGGATTTTTGATTTTTTTAAATTAAGACGCGCGCCTTATATTTTACATGCATGTACCTGTAGGTGAAAGCCCAACGTAAAAGTTGCAGAAACTTCTGATCCGGTTAGCCGCTGTCTCAGGTGTGCCGTTTTGCTTTTCTTTTTTTTAAAAAAATCTACGTAAAACTCATATTTAATACGTGTGCGTTCTGAACACTTCAGTCTTTTTTGTTTGTTTATAAAGCTGGAGGTGAACAACCCGGCAATAAAAGTAAAGGTGCACTTCAGACTCGTTGAGAGCGTGACCCCGCGTGAGGCTACAGGCAGAACATTCCTGTGAGCGCTTCCCTGAAAACAGCAGGAACTGTTCTGCCCCGCACGGTAAACAATCCTTACATTGCATACATATTTCTGTCCATTATTGTGCAGGCAGAACTAACAGCGCTTTGTAACGGGGGCGGGGGGGTATTTACACCGTAAAGCAGGGGCCGCTCCGTGATGTGGGCAAAGGGGTGAGACATCTGAACAGTCCAATGATCCCCAATAAAAGAGTGCACAAGAACGGGAGGTTGGCTAGACACGTCCTCATCTGGGCACGTCAAAGTAGGAGGAGGCGGCAGCGGCGCCAAACAAAACAGAAAAGCAGAAAACCTCCGAGGGACTGTTAAAGGGAAAGACCTCGAGGATACTGCTGGGTGCAGTTCAGGGCGCGAGGGAGGACGCTGAGAAAGGTGCAGAGTCCTGCGGCGGTACAAAGGTCGCAGAACACCCGAGGGCTGAAATGTGCGCCTGCCTCCTGGCTACGTATTAGCATTCCAGCGCGGCGATGCCATCTGCGGGGGAGGGGAGGTGCGGGTGGTGTTGGTGGCCAAGGATAGGGGTGGCTAGTCGCCTGCTCGAATCCAGGCGGGATTACGCAGCCTTTCACCCTATGGTGTCTATACAATCTGTGCAGTTTATTAAACTAACAGCGTGGCTACACGAAAGTTTACTTTTAAGAAGAACTTTTTAAGAAGAACTCGATCGAGGCTTTGCTTTCCTCGTCGCCTATGAATGAGGGCGGGTCTGTGGAGAAGCGAGAGAGCTGGGGAATAATTCCCCTGTATATGTGTGTTTTGCCATCTACCCACCGCCCTCCATTACACAGAGAACTCTGCCAAACTAAGGCTGGATTGGAAATTAAAATCAACCCTGCAAAAATGTTCAAAGCACGGCGACACTGTAGAATGCTGGGAACAGACATGCGGCGCAGGGGTTGGGTGGGTTGTGACTGCCCAGCTCCGAGAAAGCAGGGTAACCTGACCCAGGAGGGGGGAGGAGGGAGGAGAAATGCGTCTCGGCCGGAGCAGGGGGCGGAGCAGGGAGAGCGGGCTTTGGAATGTAATTGACACGGCCGGCCGGTCGTGAAACTGAAAGCATGGCCGGCCGGCCGTGAAAGCCTTTGATGCGGCAGGGGAAATGCGAGACGGCGGGAAGGGGAGGGGGCGGAGCGGGTAAACAAAGACGGACGTGCACGCGCTTTTAAGCTCAATGCGCATGCGCATTGAGCTTAAAAGTCACGGGCACTGCAAGGAATCGCCACGATTCCTTGCAGTGTGGATAAAGAGTGGATAAGTCCCAATACTCTCGCCTTGCTCGATGCGCATGCGCATCGACAGGCGAGACCTAAAAAAAAAGCACCTGTGTCATTTTGAAGTCGTGCACGTGTGGTACACATGCCGACAAAATGACATGGGCTGCCGTGTCTTATTTTTTTATTACTTTAGTCATGTTCTACAGCATCGCGCTAAGGTAACTATACCTTGCGCCCTCGCCATGAACAGTTTTTTCATGAATAATTGTACAGCACATGTTGCTATTTTCAGTGATGACATAGAAGATGTTGATACTGATGTAAGATGTGGGGTAATTGGCAGTGTATGGCGAGGGCGCAATTTATAGTTACTTGAGATAACTCAGATGACTCCAACTATAACTGCTGAATTTCTATGGTTTTGTGTGTGCAAAATCTAAACCTAACTATAACGTTCCTATAACATTTGGTTATTTACTGAATTTCTATGGTTATTTCAATTCTATTTCCTGAATATAACATACCTGTAACTTTTAATTTTTCCAGTGAATTTCACCGGTTGTTAATGCTATTTCCTAACTATAATGTCCCCGTAACCTTTTTTATCCCAGTGAATTTCTAGCTATATTTAATTACCATAAGCTGTGGCCAGGCCAAGCAGCCAACTCGCGCTCCACATGCAGCCAACCCCACACTGTGCAAGGCCGCAGGGCCTGCCCTGTGGCCAACCCCCAAAGGCAGCAAACATTCAGCCCTTCCCCGAGCTGAATTCTGTCCTTGGGGGTCCCATCTCCCAGAGCCTGGTCATATTATAAAGGGGGGGGAGCATGCAGCCTCCTCCCAGGGCCAATTTGGCCCTGTGGAACCCATCAACCTGGGGCACTCCACCTTTTTAAATAGGGAGGGAGGCATGCAACCCCCCTCCGTGGGTTGATTTTGGCCCCGGGGACCCCATTCCCTGAGACCACGCCAAAAAAGGGTGGGGGCCATTGAGCCCCTATAGCACCCACTGCATCTTTGTTGGAGGCTGTAGTAGGAAGCCCCAATGCCCCTGCGGCCCCAGCTGGCTCCCTGCCTCCAGTGCAAGCGGGCGTTGCTCCCACTCGCAGGGAGCAGCTGAAAAGGTGTTTCTCTGCTCCCTTCAGTGTGGGCAGGGAAAAAGATGAAAAGTAAACTCCCACAGGGACATTAACGGCTCCAGGAGGAGGGCTGAGCAGCCCCCTCACTATTTAAAGCGGGTCCAGGCCATGGCTTGGGAAGGGGGGCCTTCCCCCTCTTTTTCTGCTAAGGCGGGCCCCATTGGGATCGGGTCCCCGGGTCAAAACTCAGCCTTGGAGAAGAGCTACAAGGCTTCCCTCCCCATTTTCAAAAGCAGGGCCAAAATTGGCCAGAGAGGGTTGAACGCGCCCCCCCCCCTTTGTTTTTGGCAGCCGGTCCCTGGGAGATTTGGCCCCCGGGGTCAAAAGTAGCCAGAGGAATGGGGGGCACCACGTGCACCCCCTCCCCATCACATAATAATTCCCCCCATAACCTGGCCCACCCGTGTAGAGGAGGGGCTAGTAACAACAAGCGTGGGAAAACTTGCTTATATTAAAAAAAAAAAAAAATTTGGCCTCTGCAGGGACTCCACCACCAGGCCTACCCTTTCCCCTTGTCTTTTTTTAATGCTTTTGTTCTTGGGACCCAGAAGAGTCCGAGTCCCAAAGTGGCCACCAGCACTTCCTGGTTGAAGTGGTGGCAGCCAATCTGATCTCATTTTGAGATCTGTCAGATTCCCGGACCCTCCATGTCTCAAGATATACGTAAACCTAAATTACTTCATTTACACCAAATTAAAAAAGGGCTCTTTTTGAACCAAGAGCTAGCTTTCTGCCAAATTTGGTGTAATTCCGTCCAGCGGTTTGGGCTGTAGTCGTGTCTAAATCCCTATTAGTATTTACATGGGGGGAACGTGTTTTGGGACCCTTCCTTTTTCTCAGCCCTCACTTGAAAAATCACCCTGAAACTTTCCAAACAGCAGCTGAAGTGAGTGTCAAACTAGTTTTGGAAAGATTGTAAAAACGTGGTCAAACGGCAACAAAGTTATTAGCAAAAAAAAAAGATTCCTATGGTAAGTACGTCCTAACAAGAACTACTTATTGACAAATGCCAGAGTATATATGTGTGTGTGCGTTTATATATATATATATATATATATATATATATATATATATATAAATATATATATATATATATATATATATATACATACACACACACACACACAAACACATATACAGCCCTTTTTTTTTCTTTTTAGGGGGTTACCTATATATACACTACTTTTTACTTTTTATTTTAGGGCCCTAAAACCCCAATTTTTTGTAAAAAACACCTTACTCACTTTACCTCTACCCACTCCTAAATCTTGAAATGACCCTTACCTCTTTAGCTCCACCCATCCCTTAACCCTAAAAATAACTAACCTGCAAAGTAAAGATATGACGAGTAAAGCACATGCCAAGTAAAGGCTTAGGAGCACAGGCTATGTGGGCTAAAAACTGCGGACTGAAGGTTACATACGGGAAAAAACACATCATCACCAAGAAACAAAACCTAAACTGGAAAAGGACATCACATGGAAATAAATAGAAAATGCTGTCAAATTCAACAGAATATACAACTCCACGAGAAATGAATTTGCGATTAATGACCCAAGACTAATACATCCAAAAATAATAAGACCGAATTCTTAGAATGTGTACAATGCGTTTCTATAACCTCATTTCAAATTATTTTTGTTGGTAGGTTCTCCTTTCGAATAACAGGTGTACGGAACAATGGGAACAAAAAAATGTATAATTGGATTTACGCCTTTTCTCTCCCAGTGGGAGATCCAGTATCTCTATTTCTGGTAATCTTACACTAGCCAGATATAAAATACTCCTGTGTGTGCAATAATTTTGTTGCATATGCTTCACTCTGCATCTCACCTCTGTGGAAAGAATACAGTCTGACACTTCATGCTATCATCCAACCCGACTACACTGGAAAACGCAGGCTGTAATCTGTATGCATAGATAATCATTCCTGAGAAACTGAAACAACACATTCAGATTTGGAAGCAACATGGAGAAGTAGTGAGGAAGCTATAATCGGATAACTGTGCAAGTGTACCTAAAGATTCACCAACCAGGACAGCGTAGACTACGAAAAACAACGTTGACGCTATGGTGCCCAGCAAACTTTTTGTTCCTGTTTTGAATCAACAAATGATCACTGGATCATACTGAACTGTATGACTGATTATGAGAACAATCTATATAATTAAGGTCGGCAGGGCATTTTAGAATGCTATAATCAGCCTAGAATACTGAAGTGTGCCTCTTCACCAGCCAGCGCAGATGTGACCACATAACCTCAGGCTGAACCAATTGAGGGAAGGATTAATTTTAAGTGTTCGAGTCTCATTCATAGATACCTGGCCAATACAACTCCATCAGATCTTACAAAGAGGACGGCCTGCTATCATGCAGCCAAAACCGTCCGCTCTACCATTAAATCCAAACCAGTTTCTTTTCTGACTCGTTTATTCACCATCACCTTGAGATTTACTAGAAACCTCTTACTTATTATGTGACTTTTGATCCAATTCTACAGATACCAGTAGTTCAGCGCCTATAGCACTGACAACAATAATGGCTAATGATTGCAGCTAGTAGACAATCTCAGTATTCTCTTTATTAATTAAATCAGAGGTACAATACAGGGCTCTCCATCACGGATTAATTAAAGCCCTGAAGAAATTTGCCCTGAGCTCTCAACTCCCCGAACCCTCTCTTCACTTTAGATTATCTTGTCATGCCAGACTCCTCCTATGTCCCTATGTCATCAAATGTGCCCCATTACAAGCTACAACCAGGGTCTCATTTTCAAAGTTAAGCTTAGGGACTAATGTCTGGGCACTTCTCAGGCACAACCTGTAGCGCAAATGACTTAAGTCAATGTTATTACAAGATATGTTCCTTAATAGGAGGTACAGGGAAGGCTGCCTCAATGCTACTGGGAGAGCCAAGACCTTTACCTAAACATGGGAGCTTTTTAGTATCTTTCCAGGACATCTCAAACTTGCCATCATTATATAACTCATTAAAAAACATCAGCGGACATAAAGACTCTGGCAAACCAGTTATCAACTACTGGAATCGTCTTGAAAATTGGTGCAATGCGGTGTAGTCATCGGACCAACACTTTAAAGCTTATTATCTAAAACACAAATATGCGCTCTGTCAACACTCCTCAAGGAATATCAGGTGAATTTCCAAAATATATGCCAATGAGGTCAATCCACTCGATTGAAGAACAACTTAGAAAAAAATTGCTGCATCAGCGTACATGTGGATGATGATTTTCACTGAACTAAAGAGGGTTTCCTCTGCATCAATGGAACTAAAACCGTAATCAAGGTGCTAGAAGGGACAGAACCTGATTTTTTTGCTGCCAGCCCTCAGAACACTCCCAATAACTTAACCAAAGTAAGGAATCTGAGGGTTATCCTCAATAATAAATTCTCTTCCGTGGACCAAATAAACACTGTGGAGAAAGAGGATAAAATGCAGCTTTACTGTATCTGAAAAACTCTTCCTCTTCTCCAAAACCATCACCTGATGGGTCTCCTAAAGAGTGTTGGCCTTGGAAACCTGTGACGACTTTAATGCGGCCTATTCAGGGCTCACTAAGAAACTCATTCAGAGACAACAAAAGATGTAAAAGCAGACAACCAGAATGTCCTGGTGCTTTGCAGACGTGACCACGTCAAACCAGCACTGAGATCTCTTCACTGGCTCTTGGCACAACAATGATTAAGTTTAACATCTTCTGCATTAACCACAAGGTCTACTGAGGGATTTCCCCAAAGGATCTATAATCATCGTCTCTCTGTTGCTCGCATTCCTTGTTACTTAATGATCCTTTAAATGATACAAGCATTGAGGCAAATCCTTGTAAGTCCAGCGTGGTAGGCTATGGGATACCCAGAACCCACACCTAAGAGCCAATCAAACAATGTGATGCTCAGACAACAGGTGAAAACATAACTATTCAAACTTGCCTATAATGGAGTTTCAGCCACATAAGCAGGTTCTGATCGCCAAACAAACTTTAACTGCCAAAAAAGCTACCAAAGCTGATTTTTTTCTCATCAAGACTTTTAGCTCTCTAAAGTAAATGAGATGAGACATGTAGCGCTATCTATTCAAATAAACAAATACAGTGCATTATTGCATTTGGACTAAAATGCTCCAAACCAATACAGGCTACTCAAAGGTATTAAAAAAGATGTCCTCCTGCCTTTAAGAACAATTCACACACCCACAACCCGTATCCAGAATTTTTAGCCTCTCAACTGCAACTGACCATATTTGTAAATGTCTCTACAAACTATTTATTTTTATTTGTGCTTAGATCCTGCAAACTAACTTGCATTTAATTACAGCTCATCAGAGCACAGCACTCTGGTATACCCGGAGGTGTGATCTGAAAAACCCAAAACACTGAAACAAATATCTTACAATGAAAGGAATTTTAGTAAACTTGAAATGTCTCCTTCTCGATGAGATAGAACACTGAATTTTTAGAGTGCATATCAGTGGCGCAGGGTATATCACTAGTCACAGTTCTAAATAGATACATAATGGTATATCTAGAAAATGCTTATTAAAAAACTATGAACCCTCTTCAGTTGAAATGTTTTCGTTGAATTTTTAAGGTTGTCTTATACAGTGATTATTAACCATAAGACAGTACTAACTTTCGTTAACAGTAGTCTTTCAGTGAATATTTTAGATTTTGTAAGTATACGCTTTAATAGCAGCCTTAAGTTTGCCTGTGCCATCACTCCGAGTATCCAGTGGATAAAGCTGGGACAATGCACAGTTAGCACTTGGCACCCCTAAAATCACTTCCTATGCACCCTATGCCAGCGCTATACACACTGGATCACCATCGGTCACTCTATAATCAGTACGTCTGCCTACCAACCACATCCACTAGTTATGGCCTGTGGATGACCCATGCGCTATCCATAGATGCCTTTGTCCATGCTCCCTGCACAGTCTTCCAGCCCCAGACCCCACGATCAGGGAGATAGTGCCTCTGAAAATGCACAGCACTTCTTCTGCCACATGCTGTCCCTAGTCCCCTTGCTCTCAGTGTCTGCCGTGCATTATTTGTGGCCTTCAGCCACGTTCCTTGCCCAGCACCGCCTTTGCCCTTCACGCAGGGTATTGCATTGCACTGCAGTTGTATTTATTTAGCACTGTGTGTCCCTAACAAGGCATGACTTACAGAGCAGCTTGTTGCGTTTTCGCTTTACAGGAATTCCCTATAGCAATTTCTGTTACTAAACCGAGGTGAGCATCTTTTACTCTGGAAACTTTGCTGCAGATTAATTATGCAAAGCCAACATCTAAAGCAAAAAAGTAAAAATGTTTCTCTACAGTTGCAAGCAATACTATTAAGTACCAGAAACAAATAGTCATGGGGCACGGTTTGATGCAGTTCTATAAATGGACAGACATTTCTCATGGGAACGTACCGAAAGCTCAAAGTTACGCCCAGAGGCTTGGTGGCTCTGCCACTGACTCCATCTGTTAAGAGGGGGCTTGGCGGGGGAGGGTCAATGCAAGTAGTGCTTCTCCGAAGGTGCTTGACATTCTGGTCTAAGAAGGAATAATGCTGGAGCATTCCAGCAAGAAGAAAGAACCATGCAGAAGGTACGCCCCGAACAAGGTTTTCCTTAAGCGGAAGACTGTAAACAAAGGTAATATTTTTGCCAATAAATCCTGGTGTTGGGTATTTCTCTAAAGAAGGGCCACAGAGACGGATGGGCATGAAGTGTGGAAGGATTTATGTGCCAAAGGGACTTGAATTTGATCTGCCTGGACAGAGCTAACTAACCCCTGTAAGACCCCGTCGAACTTCTTAAGGCAAGGACCAACTAGGACTGCCATATCCTGAACGCACTGCAGTTGATGGAATGTGGAGGAAGGAAGTCCCAAAGAGCAAGCACGGCATAATCAAGTGTGGTCTTGATGAGAACACTGACAGTAACTGCTCATTTGACTTTTTGGCTGATGCAAGCCAACTCAACATTTGTGAGTCCACGAGAGGAGACGAGCCATGAATTGTATTTCCCTTCACCAGCACAGCTATGGGCTCTACAGGACGGGGATCAAACAAGACCCGTAATAGATGTTGTCTACTGTCTTTTACAAGGCAAAAAAATAAGTGTTTTTGTTATTAGAGAGGATACTGAGGGACACAGGAATTTTTACTGGAATTTCAAAAGTCATATGTATAATCGATCACTGGTCACAATATGCTTTATATGCTGTGGTTTTGTATTCGCTACTATTCTGTGTAATTGAATCTACACATATGTAACTTGTGCAACTGTTACGCACCCAACTACGTAAAGCGCTCCAATACCTTTGGGTCAAGTTTGCTCTATATAAAACCCCAAAAATAAATAAATCCCTATAAAAGGAGCATATGGTGCCTCGCCTTGTGAGGTGAAACGCATTCAGTCTTTTCCAAATCTGGCATTCTTCATGTGGCTCATGGGGAAATGTGGCATAATTTGTAGTACATGTGTGTTTTTGTTTTACATAGCAGGTTCATATATGAGAATAGTTGCTTTTGTGAAGGCGATTTTTCCTTTGTAGCTTTCCCCTTGAAAGCCCCATAGCTGATCTGGGAAGGATGGGGGATGCAAATGATATCTCTTGCCAGACCTGGGATACCCCAGAGTATAAATGAATGACCCAGATGAATATCGACCATGTCTCCACTGTCTTCTACTCAATACACATCATGTGGCCTTGGGTGACATCCCACTTTGGGTTTGTTTGGGGGCTGAAAGGAAACTGCAGACTTCACTTAGGCCACCAGGGCATCTCCCTTAAAACACAGTGCATATGTCTATCACCTTGCCCCCTTCCTAGGTGGAAATTCCAAGAAATATGTGCCAAACACAGAGAGGACAGATTAATGGATTTTTTATATGCCATATTAAATTATTTGGCCTTCTATTCATCTGATCATTGGGAAAAACTCTATAGCTCTAGAGAGACGTAGGACCAGGACACCCCTTGTGGCTATTTCTTAACAAGTAGAAGACCAAGCCTATAACATCAGAAATGTGTTGCTGCTGTGTTTGACTGAACAGATTGGTGCTATACTCCCCTGGAGAGAAGAGAAGCAGCCTGATCCTGTCAGCCAAGAGCATGGCCCAAGTCTCCTGACCCAGCACGGAGGGTGACGTGAGGTACAGAGCTTCCCCTTGAGCTATGAGAGTCTGAAGGTAAGTGCCTGTGACTTGGCCTAACAGATTAGCTTCAACTGCCAGGCAATCAGCTGCTCGAATGAAACGAGGTCTGTGACTATTAGTTAACCTGCCTTCCATTTGAATCCCCTTAATTCGTGAGAGTTAGCTATGTTGATGTTTCCAGAACAAGAAAGCCAAAAGTGTTTTCCATTTTACCATATGTCTCAGGGTAGTGTATCAAGGCTCGTGCTAGTTGACTTCTCGGCCTCTTCTCAGCCTAATGTACAAGTTATTTTTTGTGACTCTTCATCAGTCGAGTCATATGGTATGGTTTTATCCTGCCTTTTTAGGTCTCGGCTAGCGTAGGCTGCGCACATGCGCAGTTTCGCTGGCGAGATTTAATGACCGAGTAGCGAGGGTAAACCCCGCCACTCTTCTCTATTGGCTGGCCTCCTAAACGGCGGCCAGCCATTGGAGAAGAGGTCTCAGTGACGTCATTCTCTCCATCTAAGCCCCGTCCTTTTCGGATTGGGGGCGTGTTTTTTAGTTTTGTTCTACCCTCGTCTACATTAGCTGGAATGGTAAACAACAGTCAAAAACGCGCCCGTTGTTTACATTCCAGCCAATGGAGAAGAGGGTAGGAAGAAAAACACGCCCTCCAGTCTGCAAAGGACGGGGCTGTTTTGCCATTTCTAGCTTCATGTTCCCACGCAAATGGAACTTGCACATAAAAGCTTATCCGTCAACGTGCTTCGTTTGCGGTGTCTCATCACCTTCAGAGTACTACTCTTCTAAATAGTAACATGCCTTCATTTGTACCCTCTTTGGAAATGGGACGCAAGCCACGCAGCCCCAGGTATCTTTAGTACTGCTGGGATTGTGGCCGTGCAGGGTGCGCGGCCTCCGTCATGTTGGAGGAGCAAGAGGCAGGCAGTGCTTGAGGGGGGAGGGGCACTGCCACCAGGATCGTCTCCTACGGCTTGCCACTGTGCGCCCCCACTTCGCGAGTGGTGGGCCCAGGACTCCATGGCCTGCCAACCGCCCTGGTAACAAAACTCGCTCGCACTGCACAAAACCCCGCAGGTGGTCTTCCACCTGCTCCCTTTTCGCCGGTGTGAGGGCTGCGAGCGGCCCCTCCCCCGGCCTGTGCTGTGCACACTGCGGCAGCGCCACGAGGCAGCAGCGCAGAGCAAGCAGCAGTGTGCTTGCACGCCCAGCCAGGGAATTCCCTCAGGCTCTTCCCTAAATTCTCGCACCTATTGTTATCGCTTGCAGGTTCTTATTCCCTCTGCATTTTCTACCCATGATTGGCACGCTTGTTGCTTGCTTATACCTCCTATAATAGTCTCCTAAAAGTGGCTTGCCTGGTTTCGTAACCATTCCAGGAAGTGAACAATTATAAAAGTGAGAACACGCCGGATAACTTTCGCCTCCCTGTCTTTAGGTCTAGTCCCAGATTATTATTATTTAAAGCATTTTTATTATTTGACTTTCGGCATTATTTATTCAAACACTTCTGTGAGAAAAATCAGACATTTACAAATTTCGGTTTGCACAGTGGCAAGTTTTGTGTCATGTCCTTGGAGAGTTGATTAATACTGTTTTCCCTGCGTGTGACAGGCAGGACAATTTTCACACCTATAATTCATCCAAGTTTGTGTACATTTTATCGTTTTACTTTAACGGTGTTATCAGCGAGGGTCTGCTCGTGTGATTTTGAACCTTAGATTTTCCATTCTTATGTCATTGAGTACTAGGTCGCTGTTCCCACACAAACTTCAAAGGCAAGGCAACCTTGCACCAACAACGCAACTTGCTTGCTAGTGGGCCTTGCATTATTACAGTTGCGTTTTCATGAACGTTAATGTGCAACCAAAACCCCTCCCATAGGTGTAAACCATGTCGTTTCATCACACTTAGAACTCATGTTTTTACACAAGGCTGATCCATAGCAGATTTTCAAGATAACTACTGACTGCGCGCTCCTATCTGAGAACTCTGTGTGTGTGGCTCATGGTGTTTGTGTAGCTGCGTGTGTGTGGCTCTGTGTGTGTGTGTGGCTCTGTGTGTGTGTGTGGCTCTGTGTGTGTGTGTGGCTCTGTGTGTGTGTGGCTCTGTGTGTGTGTGTGTCTGTCTGTGTGTATGTGTGTCTGTGTGTGTGTGTGGGGGGGCTCTGTGTGTGGTGCAAATGCAATAGGTCTCTTATTTGCGAGAGATTAAGCTATTGGTATTGTAAATGACAATGCCATTTATTTATCTGTTTTCAAAACCAACACATAAATAAAAAGTTTGTCATTTACAATGCCAAAAGCTCTAACTTTTCCGAAGGCGAAACCGTTGCATTGTAAATGCTTGTTTTGTTTGGGTCACTCGGCTCTTGTCAAAACTTGGTATGCGGATAGTTAATATATCTGGGTTACAGGTTTGCCGGGGTGGTAGGGCATGCTCTCTGCCTAGCTCTTCTCTGTCATCAGATGGTAAACAATGGCATCCATGAACAATTACGTGTTCTATGGTTTCCGGAATGACTCAAGGCATGCACATGTGGTGACTTTATTACAGCAACTAATTTACAGCAACTAGAAGTTATCTCCTGTTTTAGCTCACATCTCCAAATGAGGGCATTATCCTTGTTTCCAGATCAGTTTTTTTCAGGAGATGACAGAGTTGAGGGTCATTGGTTCACATGTGAAACTGGAACTGAAGCTCATTTACCTACACATGTTCCTGATGAAGTAGTAAAAAGGTTGAAAGTGAATGGGATGTTTCATGAGTCCTGGGACTTGCTCTTCATAATGGATGTGTTCACTAAGTCTGCAGTATTGGGAACGAGTGTTGGCAACAATTCCTCTATGTGTGCTGAGAGGGAAGGTTTTGCCATTAGGTGGGAAGCTGTAATCTTCTGAGCCAGTCTGGTGATCTCTGACTCCTCCCATGGCTTTGGCAAATTCAGGGCGGACTGTGAGGTCGGATATGGTTATAGCGGGTTGAAGCAATGATCTAGGAATAGTTCTTAATGACTTCTTTAACGTTTGCCATTTTCGAATCAAATACTGCAGGCAGACCCACAATACTACTGCCACGCAACATGCACCTCAGGTGTGTTTTAGTGACTCCTGGTTGGTCAGTTTGAAAAAGATATTGGAGAGTTCTCTTGAATGACTGGTAGCCCTGCTCACACATTCTAAATGTTGTATCTTTTCAACCTCTTGACAGCTTTGTAATATCCTTTTCTGTATATTTTCCATCTGGCCAAATCTTCCTTAGAAACTGATCATGACCATTGGTGTTCTAGCTTCCTAAAAACTAATTAGATCAACGAGTGTTGTACCACTAATTCTAGGGTTTCTCTTTAATCTTCTTGAAGGCAGCAGCTTAGTTGAGTGTTATCGATGTCTTGCACTAGAGGGTATGTACATTTTTCTCGCATTTTTGTTGCAGGATATGTTATTTTTCTGGCATGAGGTTTGAAACTCTGTGTTGTCTTCTCCCTGGGGCAGTCTGATTCGCCTGAAAACTGGTGGCTTGCTGTTTTATTGCATTTAATGTACAGAGATTATTGGTCTGACCACAGGTGAAGCTGTACAAGTTAGATTATAAACAGTACATCAGATTTAGCGTAAAGCCATCTACGTGTCTTGGGCCATGAAGCCTACAGCATGGACGTAATCCCTTAATTCACACAGTGCCTAATGTATAACTCCATCCACCCACATGCTGAATATGCCTATTATGTGCATTTTCGATATTAGAGCGTGTAGTTGTAAAGCAATTTCAAGAATGCCGTCAAGTCAGGCCTTGGCAAGCGTGGAAGGGGGTATATCATAACTATTATGAAAAGGGACCCTTTTCCTTTCATATATTGGATGTTATACAGGTTATAAATCTTATGCCTCGTTGTAATGGAGTCTAGTGGCTAAATCGTGAACTGCAAAACCACAGCTCCCGAGTTTTATCCTCAGTGTGGTCGAAGGGGCACTCCAGTTGCCCACTCAACCATACTGTATGATCTTCCGAAAATGACATTTTGTCTCGGAGTCATAATATTTGCCAAAGCAGGTAGTGTGCAGAAACCGGAAAATACCAGAGCAGCATTATGCATCATATAAATAATAGACAGAACATGCATTAAAATCCTTCTGTGAACACATATGCATAGGCATGGCCTTAAAATTCATCTCTTACGGCTGCCTGCAGGCTGTGAGATAAATGGAGAAGGAACTGCAACACCCATTAGAAAAAACTGATGGATTTCCAGAATGGCTGGCTCACAGCTGTGAAATGCACCAAAGGCAAGAAATTACAACGTTGTTTACAGTTCGCATGAGTTTGCAGGGTGATGGGGGATGTGGGGAAGGAGAAGGAGGGCTCTGAGTGATTGCTTTGCTGAAACACCAGGGAATAAACCCAATGCTACTTTTCACGCCTCCCTGCTCTCCACACGGGGCTGATTAAGGGGGAGGAGTCTACAAGGAGCTGTGTCCTGTGCTTCGGTATGTGATGTGTGCAGAGGGCACCATCCAGAGCCGTTTCAAGGGGAATGAATAGGAGATGTTGTTCATGAGGCCCTACACTTTTTGGACCCCCAGTTCTACTGCAAATGGATTTATGGAATTAGAAACACGCTTTTGTTAATGATGAGGTCGCTAACAGGGCCAAACTACTTAATGGCGACAGATTCGGAAGCTGTTGCGTTTTCAATTTTGCTTCAAGACATTTTTAAATACTTCAAGTCTGGTTCTTGTGCCTGCTGGCACAAATGAAGAGTGCCCAGAGGCACAGGTTGACGTTCTTGACTCAGGCCAAACTTCTGACAAGCCTGAGAGTATCTCCTCCTCTTCAATGTATTACTATGTGTATGCACATGGCGTGGATTTTTTGTTGTTGTTGAAGTATTCGTTTATTCCATGTTTCCAAACTACATTTGTGTATTTTTGGAACTGTTAAGCATACAGAAGTACAGTACATACGAAGAGAGAAGGTAGCAATTTAGAAGACCATCTACAACTAGGTGCGGATATAACACCTGCGTTGGAAGTTTTATTTTCACCCACTATAAATCTGGGTGTAAAATAATGAGAGATAACACACACAAGTGGTATATGTGCCCCTCCGCATGTGATACATACCTCTTGCACACAGGTTTGCCCGGATAGTCTGCAACAAGTACAACTTAGCGAGAATTGCCCATGCAAAAACAGGAGTGAAATATGCACTTCATTAATAATGTTATTCATAATGCCAATCAATCAGTCAATCAATCAAGCATTTGTATAGCGCGCTACTCACCGGAGGGTCTCAAGGCGCTTGGGGGGGCCGCTACTGCTCGAACAGCCAGGTCTTGAGTTGCTTCCTGAAGGAGAGGTGGTCTTGGGTCAGGCGGAGGTGGATGGGGAGGGAGTTCCACGTTTTGGCAGCCAGGTAGGAGAAGGACCTTCCTCCCGCGGTGGCTCTTTGGATGCGTGGAACAGCGGCGAGGGCGTGGCTGGTTGATCGCAGCTGGCGAGTGGGAGTGTAGAAGGTAAGTCGGTCGTTGAGGTATCTGGGGCCTTGTTTGTGGAGAGCTTTGTGTGCGTGGGTGAGGAGTCGGAACGTGATTCTCTTGCTGACGGGGAGCCAGTGCAGGTCTCTCAGGTGTCCGGAGATGTGGCTGTTTCGGGGTATGTCCAGGATGAGTCGTGCTGAAGCGTTGCTGAATGCCCTGGAGCCTTTTCTGAAGTTTGGGTGTGGTTCCGGCGTAGAGGGCGTTACCGTAGTCCAGTCAGCTGGTGACGAGCGCCTGCACCATTTTAGTACTAACTCATGGGTCGAAATATAGAAGGCTTGGATACACAGAGCATGTATAGAATGTGAGGAAAACAATGTTTTAGAGCACAGAAAGAGACAGAGACGGATAGTGAGATAGAGGTATGTAGAATGATTGATTTACAAACAGATTATACAAACAGGGGTGGGTTCTGCATGAGTCATAATAGAGTGACTGACAAAGAGAATGACCTGGAAAGTGAACCTAACAGACACTTGCGATAAACAAACAAAATATAAAAAGACAGGTATAGTACATTCAGACATACAGACAAATGCAGGGTGACTGAGAAATAGAGACTGCTTAATAGACAGGTTATGCATTAAGACATAGGGTTGTGGTTCAGTGGTGTGAGATTGACCGAGACATGGAGACGGCTTTATAGACAATAGCATCATTGAAAAATTGGTTAATATTTCATTAAGGTATAGAGAGAGAGACTGAGACAGACAGCAACAGGGAGTGATGGAGACAAAATTACTCAAAGAACGGGCCGATTATATGAATAAGGAAAATCATGCATAGGCAGAGACTGAGACAGACATTGGGGTGAAATCCATGAGTAAGAAACTGTTCAATAGACAAAAAGAGAGGGCAAAATAGGCAGTAGCATGGAAACTGAGACATACAGACTGCTCAAAAGACATGGAGCCATAGAAAGGCAGTGTCATGGAAACAGAGATAGTGCACACTCAATAAACAGAAAGCGAGGCTGCGACAGGCAAAGGCATAAAAAACTGAGATACAACGATTGTTCAATAGACAGAACGAAAGAAAGAGGCAAGTAGTGGCAGGGAAAATGGGACACAGACAGCTCAATAGACAGAAAGAGAGGCCAAGATAGACAGTGGTATGAAAACTGAGACATAGAGACTACTCTGTAAACAGGAATGCAGGCTGATGGGTATACGGTCCGACTGGCCTTTTGCCCAGTCTGCCACTGCCACATGGGCCAGTTTGCAAGGACCAGTGTATGGCCTTTTTTGGTGGTCCAGTGGGCTCTGTTGATATATGAGAGTATGAGAGTATGAGAGTGAGTGAGTGAGTGAGTGAGTGAGTGAGTGAGTGAGTGAGTGAGTGAGTGAGTGAGTGAGTGAGTGGAAAGAGAGTAGCGAGAGGGACTGACTGAATGAGAGAATGAGATACTGACCGACTGAGAGAGAGACTGACAGAGACTGACTGACAGAGAGAGAGAGACTGATTGACAGAGAGACTGACTGACCGAGAAAGAGAAACTGACTGACAGAGAGAGAGAGAGAGAGACTGACAGAGAGACTGAATGACTGACAGAGACAGAGAGAGACTGGCAGAGAGAGAGACTGACTGTGAGGGAGACTGACTGAATAACAGACTGGCTGACAGAGGGAGAGACTGACAGAATGAGATACTGATTGTCTCTCTCCGTCAGTCTCCCTCTCAGTCAATCAGTATCTCATTCTCTGTCAGTCTCTCCCTCTGTCAGCCGGTCTGTTATTCAGTCAGTCTCCCTCACAGTCTGTCTCTCTCTCTGTCTCTCTCTGTCAGTCTCCCTCTCAGTCAGAGAGAGAGACAGACTGACTGATAGAGAGACTGAATGACAGAGAGAGAGAGACTGACTGACAAAGAGAGAGAGACTGGTGGAGAGAGACACTGAATGACTGACAGAGAGACTGAGAGAGACTGACAGAGGGAGACTGACAGAGAGAGAGAGAGGCTGACAGAGAGAGACAGACTGAAAGATACTGACTGACAGAGGGAGAGACTGACAGAGACTGACTGACTGAGAGACTGAGAGACTGACAGAGAGAGAC
Source organism: Lissotriton vulgaris (assembly GCF_964263255.1). Lineage (NCBI taxonomy): Eukaryota > Metazoa > Chordata > Amphibia > Caudata > Salamandridae > Lissotriton > Lissotriton vulgaris. The sequence continues at coordinate 1,057,622,813 of NC_141693.1, read as the reverse complement.
TGACAGAGAGAGACTGATCGAGAGAGAGACTGACTGACTGACAGAGAGAGACTGACTGACAGAGAGATTGACAGAGAGACTGACTGACAGTCAGACAGAGAGAGACTGACAGAGAGAGAGACTGTGATGGAATTGGGGTCAAAGTGTGTATGAAGCTATGCAATGCCTCTTAAGATTGCTATTGTCTGCTAATAAAAATGTATTATCAAATTGTGCTCTTTGTAGTTACATCTGCTCTTGAAATACAGCATTGTTGCATTGTCTAACGTTTTGAAACAGGTTTGATTTTTTTAATCTGGCGCTGCCCCCCCCCCCCCCCCCTCACTGACCCCGCCCCTACCGGTACGGCTCTCGGCCCCAAATCACACTGTAATGTGGGACCCCGACAGAAAGTTGGTGAGTACCCATACTGTATATTGTGTTTTTATGATCCATATATGCACTGTTAACTCATTGTCATTTTTTATATTCTTCCCAATTGAACATGTGTAACAAGTATTTTTAACTGTAATTTTTTTATGCTATACCCCAACGGTGTTTTTTTTACTGATATTGTTGGCACATTGTTATGGTTTTAACTAATTAAACAGTAAAATATTCTGATTCTGTATTCAAATATGAACCAATGTTTCTTTTATTTTCTGCTTTGGGTGACCATGGCATGCCTGAGGACCACAACTCATGATGCCCACTGAACGAAAGCTTCCTACAGATATAGCTTTGTCTATGGAAGCGGGCATCGATAGCCCGCCTTACCACTACGAATTTCTTCAAACACATCTGTTCTCTTTCTAGATGGGGCCAGGTTCACAAAAGATTTCGTCTGGAGACGCCTGTGGATATTTAATATTTGCAGCAGACGTCTTACGGCCTTCCAAGACATGCAGGGGAGCGTCTGGAGATCCCTCCAGAAGTCCTTGACTCAGTCTGAGCCATGCGCCCTGCATGTCCGACCCGCCCCAGTGAGAACCTTGGGAATACGATGGAAATGGCGGGTGTAAACCGGAGAGGGGGTGGGTGTCTAATATTCTGCCCCGAAGGAACGGTGTGAGCATTGAGCTCACTGCCCCAATAAATAAGATCCCATTAACATGAAATGTGATTTTCTAATTTACATTTAAATAAATGTTTCACTCACAGAAACCACTGCCCTTTTATATCCTGTGCTCCTGTTGTTGGAGACGGAAGAACAGCATCTCTACGTCGTATTTCATTAAATCTTACTTTGAATCGTTTTAGAAAGATTTAGGGCTCGGTTTGATCCCAGAATAGTACATTATGCAATGTAAATTGTGCCCGCCTGTTGGAAATATTTCGTGAAAACATGTATATGGTAAAATCAAATCACATTAAATTAGCGAAAGGATTTTTCTGCGATTCACTCAGAAGAGAAAACTGTTGGTTCTGTTAGTGGGTTATCTGTAAGAAACACACCTACAAGGCTTTACAGAAGATTTCTGACACGGTCCGGTTAGAAAATTACTTTTTTGCTCGTGGATTTCAGGCATTAAATCAGCGCTGTGGTAATCATATTACACGCACAAATCCACTGTAGATTATGCAGCCAAATCTACATCTGTAAGACTTGGAATTCCTGTGATGCACCAGTCGAGCAGAGAGTCCTATAATACTTAAAAACCCTTCACAAAAGCTGCCGTCGCCCCTTCAATGGCATTACTGGGGCGGCGTGTAAGAAGATTACAGGAAATAATAATGCTGCCGAATCTTCTAGAACGGGATCAGGCGCTGTTCCATCTCTACAACGGGGTGGCTGACCCGAGCGAGCGCCTCCTGGCCAGGGCACAACGTCTAGGTACATCGGCTTGGGTCACTAATCCGGATATTTCAGGCGTTTATCTTTTTTTACACAGATCAAGCCTGAGGTCTTTATATTAATAAAAGCCAAATCCAGTTCCAGAAGAAAATCACTATCAGATAACGGGGATGAATTTGCGTCCATCGCACGCACCGTGCTTCCAATACAAGAAGCTATGGGGACTCAGGTCCAGGTAAATAAAGTAATCTGGCATGACTGGCAACTGGACTCGGGCCTAAATCTGCACTTCTTCTGGTGTGGCGTGAGTCCGGCACCGAGGACCAACGGAGGCGTTGGGGAGAACACGTATCTACCTGAAAGTTGGGTGTTCAGAGGTGCACGGTCTACTTGAGAGCAGAATAAGAATAGCATACAACGGAAAGGACATGTGACTGGGACATCAGGGCGTACAATTATTATTGTTTCACCTTACACGTTTTGTTTTGGTAAAGTTCTGAAACCGGGTTCCAACGCCAGCAATTCCGCCACTATACTCCGTTTCCTTCAACTCTGTGACCAGAGAATGTCTTCTTTTCAGACTAGAAAACTGGAAACGGTAACATGAACCATTTCTGACGGCTTAAAATTATGTTATTTTTGGTATATGCCTTGACGGGTGCTGCGCGGAAATTGTTACTTTTCAGGCAGATCGGATCTCTGTTGCGAGCTGATATTCAGCACCTTGGACAGAGTCCCCATGCAACATCAGTACATAGCAGCGTCGCCGTCCGCCCTATGGCTTCCTTTCAGGAAGAGTCAGAGTATCAATATTCATGTCAGGGCGCCGGGCTCACCAAGGGCGTGTGCCCTGATTACCTTTACATAATAAGTGATGCCGCAGTGATAATGAGCAACAGTTTCTTACTACTGACAGCCGCACAATGGATCATGCTTGCAGGGAAATGATAGTGGCATCTGAAGAATTAAAAGCAAGGGCATTGGGCGGACCAGATAAGAAGAGAGTGGGTCTACCGTAGGCAGGCAGATATGGCTGAGAGGGCGCATCAGCAGACTTCAGCCAGTGCCGGAATTCCAGGGGCCCAATTCTTTGGGTCGGTTTAATAGTTTAGATGCACTGACTCAGATTAATTTTTGATCCCTCTGAGGCACCGGGGCACAGTCGGGCAAACGGATTTGGGTCATTTAAGCCTTTTATTTTTTCCAATGTCATGAAAAAGTGATGCAGCTGTGATTGCGTAATAACATATGTAAAGATGTTCTGTGTAAAGCGCTTCGGGTATAAGTTGCGAGTAATGAATGAAAATATTTGTAAGTGGCGCTTTGTCATTTGGACAGAATCAAATCCCAAGTAAAACATAGAGATTTGATGCAATGATGAACAAAGATGGATTTGGCTCATTTTCTGAAGGGAGTATATATACCTCAATGCGGTGTTTTTAGCTCCTACTTCTGTCTCCGAACACGAGAAGACCCTTGGGTGGAAATACGTATTTCAAGTCTGAAAGGGAGCCCAGTGGCACCTCAGACGGAATTGGAGGTATGTCATCTCCCGTATTCCTCATTTTCAATCACTTCCGAGTACAACCAACTGAATATACTGAAGTCCAGTCCTGGAATCCTGTGCAGCTCCACTTGGTTCCAATCTTTCAAAATGTGACCTACCCAACGCCAGCAGCTGCTGCCACTACTGCCAAGAGAGTGCACCTCAAAGGCAGCCCTCAGGATTGAGTGCAGTCACCTAAAACCCCAAAACCCTCCCTCTCAGCACCACTCGACACTTTCTTCTCAGCAGCGGTCCCTCCATTGCCCTTTTTGTAAACCACAGAGTCCCTTCAAACCCTTAATTACAGTCATCCCTATGGACCCACCCATACAAATACAAACCTTCAGGCACCCATATCTTGAGCAACCCTATCACCAGTGACAAAACTTTCATTGTTGGCACCACCAACGATTGACCCTTCAGAGCCCACTGTCCTTACTAGAAGCTCTCTGTCAGTAGGTGTGGCACTGACTATCCGCTCAATAGTTCCTTGCTGGTCCATATAAAATCATATGAAAGCTATGCAAAGCACGAATCACAATTACAGCTCTGGTACAACCACAGCCGCACAAGAAGATGTCCACAATGCGCAAGAACTAATCTAGAGATTTACGGTAACACAAGAGTAGGAAAGGGTACCTAAAAAGGAAAGGGAGCACACCTGTGTAAATGGCACCATGACTATGTTCCAGTGGTGTAAAATTCCAGTTATTTGACTGCTGGCACTGTGCCACTCGTGTTTCCCAGGGATGCCTTATAGGAAGGGGCTCATCCCTGTACAGGCCTGCACGCCCATGATTCTAGTACCCTCCCTAAGCACCAGTAATTACAATCCCCTCAGAACAATACCGATAAAACTTCTATCACTTACTGTGCCACTGAATACCTTAGTTCTTTGCCAGCTCCTGAAGACGGGTGGTTATGCAAAAATACTAAGATCTGGTAGATGGCTCACGAGGAGTTGCACGAGCATAAAAGGGGGTACGGCACAGGCACCCCCTTAATGGTATCCCTAGTTCAGGGATTCAATGGTACGAAAATTCAAGTAATGCCACTGAGGCCAAACCACCTAGTCCATCAATATCACTCTACCTCTGTCCAGATACACTAGGGATGGCTCGCCTGAAAGATGAAAGTTTCAGGGGTTGCACAAACATCTCAGAAGGGGTCACATGCATGACCCACTGAACCCCAACTGACTCCCAAGGCCCCCTTTACCTGCAGCCCGGCCACGTCGGCGCCGTGGCGCTCCTCCATCTCTTGCATCTGCCTCTCCAGCGACTCATTGGTGCCGCGCAGGCTCTCGATCTCGATGGTGCGGGCCTGCAGCTGGCGCCGGTACTCGTTGAGCTCCTCGCGGCTGGCGCGGATGGCCTCGCCGCTGCGGGAGGCCTGCTCGCTCAGGTTCACGTACTTGGACTTGTACCACTCCTCGGCCGACTGCAGGTTCTTGGCGGCCAGCGACTCGTACTGGCAGCGGATGTCCTTGAGCGCCGAGGTCAGGTCGGGCTTGGCCACCTCCAGCTCCACCGAGACCTGGGCGGCCTGCAGCGCGGCCAGCAGCTCGGACACCTCCTCCTCGTGCGCCCGGCGCAGGAACGAGATCTCGTCGAGCAGCGACTCCACCCTCTTCTCCAGGTCCAGGCGCGCCATCGTGGCGTCGTCGACGTCCTTGCGGTGGGCCTTGAGCGCGTGCTGCGTCTCCTCGCGCGCGCGGACCTCGTCGTCGCAGCGCTCGCGCAGCCGCTGCAGCTCGTCCTCCATGTTGTCGCGCTCCAGCAGCGCGCGGGACCGCTCTGAGGTCAGCTCCTCCAGCTGGGCCCGCAGCTCCTTCAGCTCCTGCGCGTAGAGCTGCGCCAGGCGCGAGGGCTCGGCCTGCCGCTGCCGCAGGGCGCCCAGCTCGGCCTCCAGCAGCTGGTTCTGCTGCTCCAGACTGTGCACCTTCTCGATGAACATGGCGAAGCGGTCGTTCAGGCCCTGCAGCTGCTCCTTCTCGTTGGTGCGGATGATCTTGAACTCGTTGTTGGCCGTCGAGGCCTGAGAGAGGTCGACGGTGTCGGCGCCGCGGCTGGAGCCCGAGCGCCGGTAGGAGGCCAGCGAGGAGACATTGCTGCGGGGCTGCGAGGCCCGGAAGCTGCCCGAGGAGACGGTGGTGGTCCGGACGGCGCTACCCCCGTAGCGGGAGGCCGAGATGCGGGCCGAGTCCCCGAAGACCTTCCTGTAGGAGGAGAGGTAGTGTTCGGAGCTGAAACTCATGGTGGAGACACAAGTGGGGGCACCAGCAGCCTGCACCTGCCTCTTAAAGCCTGGGCCAGGAGACCTGTAGGTCACTTCAGGGGAGGCGTAGCCAGAGGTGTCCACAGCCACTCTCACCACTTAGTGTCTTCAGTCACTCTCTTCCAGGCGGGTCCCTCTTTCTACTCTCTCAGCCAGGTGTCTATAGTAATCTCGCTAATGAGCTATGTGCAGCCACCCTCTAAAGCAATGTCTTCGTCCACTCCCGTCTTGCCAGGAATCTGAAGCTCCTCTCTCAAGGCTGTGTCTGCAGGCACTCTTTCTAGTTGCTACACTCTCTTAGCCTGGTGTCTGCAAGACTCTCTCTAAAGAGGTGTCTGCATCTGTTCTCTAAAGCCAGCGACTTTGTTTACTCTCTTCCAGGCAGGTATCGGCAGCCACTTTTTCCAAAGAAGACTCTTCCAGGAATGTTCCTGCAGCTCCCCTCTCTGTCAGATGTTTGCAGCCACTTTCTTCTAGGCAGATCTCTAAAGCTGCTCTCTCCAGAGAGGTTTGCAGCAACCCTGTACCATGCAGGTCTCTGCAGCTCTTCTCAAGTCAGGTGTCTCTGACCACTCTCTCCCAGGCAGGTCTGCAGCCACGCTCTTTATTCGAGGTCTCTACAGGCCACTCTCTTAATCAGGTGTCTGCTCCCACTGTTTCAAGGCAGGTCTGCATCCACTCTCCAAGGTAGGTCTCAGTGATCACTCTTTTCAAGGTCGGTCTGCATCCGCTCTCCAAGGTAGGTCTCTGTGATCACTCTCTCCAAGGTAGCTCTCTGCAGCCACACCTTCCCTGCCAGCTTTCTGCTCTGTGTTTCCCAGCCCGGCTTACGCAGACACTCTCCCCCTCCTCTTTTGCAGCTCCAATCTGCAGCTCTGCCCAGCCCTTGCGAGCGCTTTTTGTGTGGCTGTGTGGGGGCTCGAGGGGAGGTGCTGCCGCTGCACTCTTTGCCGCAGTGCTGATGTCAGAACGCCTCTTAATTCCAACCCCTTTTTCATCCCAGGCAGATCTGGGGAAGCCTTTCCATCCTGCCTCCTTTCCTTTTCCAGGCGGCAATAGAGGGCAGACCCGCAGCCGCACACAGACTGCTCCTCGGGCACTGCACGGATTCCCGAGACCACTTTTCGATCCCAACGTGTTACTAACCTGGATCTTAAAGGGACAGAGAACTAAGCTATAACGAGAGATCTCACTCGCGTGCCCTAAATGCCCTTGGTAAATTGCGCCAGTACATCGGATCATGCCATTTGCGTTGTATACATTACTTATAGTTAGTTACATTACATATAATTAGTCTATTCACTTATTATACATTTTTGCTTTGTACTCTTACTTTAGCTGCAGAAATTCACCGTGGCCTGAAAAACCAACGTTCTGCTTACAAGTACAAATTAAAAGCAATTTTACTCCAGGGGGAAGCATCCTCTTTACAAACTTAAAGCTGCTTATGTAGTGACACCACTCACCATACTATTTTAAGTAGAATCCAATTGTTCGCCAGTTTACATTTTTCCAAATCCCTCATTACTTCCAGAACTGATTTATCTGGCGCGTTGTTAAGTTTTAGGTACTTTGTTCTACCTCCGAGTCTCTCGGGATAGGTATGACATCTGCGTACTAGTTTATTTGATACCGGCATATTAGGCAATTTTTCCCTGGATGCGAGCCACATTTCCATGATAATTAAATCTGCTATTCAATATAAGGAATGTATTTGGGAGATGATGTATTCCGTCTAGTGTCCTTGTTTTCGATAAAAGCCAGGATGCCAGGCGTGGCTGTCGCTGCGTATGGATTATTTATTATGGTAGTGAGTGTGTTTTCACGGTACAGCTTTCATGGTGGGTGTTGGCGCACTACACTGTCCTCTGATGTTTTTGTTTTAGGTCAAATTTGTGACAGGTAGAAATGCAAGTCAGGTTTAGTCCAACGCGATGTCCCAAGACACCGCAGGTGGACTAGCCTATGTGTAAATAAATATAATTGGTTAGAATTGGCTTTGCTTAGAAAAAGTAGGTAAATTGGGCATGGGTGTGCAGGGTGTGCTCGCGCGCAAGGGGCGGGAGTGACATCCGTGAAACATTTATCCTTTTGTTTCTTTGAATTATCTACTCCAAGAATATTGTTTAACTACCAGTGAGACCAAATTGTAAAAAAAAAAACCTGGAGTGCTTGAAAAAGGATGAATGCCTTAGGGGGCAGGTCTCTTTCTAAGGCAGCCAGAGCGCTGACTTTCATGCAGCCAACATGAACGCAGTATCACAGACAGAGTAACCCCTGCGAACAACAGGAACGCCCTGACCTTCACAACCCCTCAAAACAGGCTGACTAGGAATTACTCTGAAGATTGTGAATCCCTGAACCCGACCCGGGGATTCACAGACCGGACATTCTCGTCAAGGTACGACGCGCAGACTGGGCATTCAAGATGTTTGACCCTCTGAGAAGTCCTAAAGACTGGGCACTGCCCTCCATATGTGGCACAAAGATGAGACAGTCTCGCCATGATGTGGTTCACAGACCAGGCAGTCTCGTCAAGATGTGACACACAGGTCAGACATTCTCCTCCAGATGTGGCACACAGACCGGGCAGTCTCGTCAGGATGTGGCACACGGTCCCACCCTCAATCTCGTTATGATATGCCAAACAGGCCAGGCAGTCTCCTCCAGATGTGGCACGCAGAATAAGCAGTCTGAAAACATGTACCACAAAGAATGTGCATTCTCGTCAAGAGGTGGCAAGCGGATCCTCAGTCAGTTTTGTCAAAATCTGGCACACGGACCTGGCGTCTCCTCTAGACGTGGCACGCAGACCAGGCGGTCTCGTCGAGATGTGGCGCAGGCAGTCTCGTCAAAATGTGACACACCGACCAGGCGGTCTCGACGCGATGTGGCACACAGAGCAGGCTGTCTCCTCCCGATGTGGCACGCAGACAGGGCGGACTCGTCCAGATGTGGCTCACAGACCAGGCCGCTTCGACGCAATGTGGCACACAGACCAGGCTGTCTCGACGCAATGTGGCACACAGACCAGGCTGTCTCCTCCAGAGGCGGCACGCAAACCAGGCGGTCACGTCCAGACGTGGCACGCAGACCAGGCGGTCTCGTCCAGATGTGGCACACAGACCAGGCCGTCTCCTCCAGATGTGGCACACACCCCAGGCGTTATCGCCCAAATGTTGAAGTCCTGGGAGGCTGCAGACTTTTGAAGCAGGTGCCATCACGCCCCCGGAGAAGCACCAAGGAACGCGAGCTGGAGGAAGCAGGCAGCGGCTCTGCTGTCCTGCACCGGAGAGCCTCGATTACAACTGCGAAATGAATGACGGCCACTTTCATTGCAAATTGTTATAGGTGTATCAGAGCCTTGAATCTACAGGAAGAGATGAACTAAGGAACAATGAAGGAACAGGCTACCAACTAGCATGCGCCCATTACCTTTGAGGGTTTCTTTGTAGTTCTTTCTTGAAAGAATGGCGCTGCACCGACAGTGGAGCTTTCTGGAAACGTCTCATTGTGTAACTGCGCACTTTATTTGTAGTAAGGTCTATTCGAGGGGAGGCATTTGCAGTGCGCCTGTGTCCCCATCGGCTGCAGCAGAGCCCAAGAGCCACACCTAGATTGGAGAGTTGTCTTTATTATTCAGGGGGAACAGGGACTCATCACTGCTTATTTTTTAAGATATAACTGAATTGATATATATGGAAATGTTGTGCTAATGTACTTTCTAGGCAGGGCCGCAGAATTATTCAGCAGCGAGCATGGTGGTTGGCCCGGGAGGGCAAATGCAAGATACGCCAGATTGTGTCGCACCTCTTGCCATTAAAAGACAGCTCAGAGGAACAATATACTACCTTTCATATTTATCATGTATGTTCCTCCTAGGAAGAGGTACTTTGTTATTCAAGACATGGGACCGTAAAAAGATATGCAACATATTTGTAATTACATGTAAGTGTTTAAGGTTTTTGTTTCCTGTTGTAGACAAAAGCCATTCACATGACCATCAAATGGATATGTTTATATTCTCTGCACAACATTGTCACCTCTTTGGGTAATGCAGGTGCTAAGGTTGCTTTCAAAGTGTCCGGTGAAACATCAACCTTTGGGCAGCAATTTGAATAACTTTTGATCCGTTGAAGCTAGATGTACATTTTTGTTGTTGTTAAAACAGCAACTTATGAAGCATAGTAGGGTTTATGTGGCTAGTAGGACAAATTCTCGGGTGGGGAATATGGCGGCCATGCACCGAGTAGCTGCCAAACCTCCCACAACCAACCCGGATTTTGATACCATCGGGCTAGATGCCCTTCATGCCGATTACAGACGAATCTACTCCCGATGCGGCGGCCAGTGCAGGGATCTTTCGCAGGGAGGTAGCCGGAAAAACTTAAGATTATCTGCGATTTGGAAGCAAGCTTTTGACTTAGATCAATCCCTGTGTATAAGAGATATGCACTCACTGTAAGAATGTAAGGTGTATATGTCTGTATGAGTATTTATACAAATAACAAAATGAATAGCACTTACAATTTTTTTAAATTCAATTCTTTTATAGCGCTACTCATCCCAGTGTAGGTTTTCAAAGCGCTTTACATCTCACACGCACACACATTATACATTGACGATAAATCATACAAGTGTGTAAATCAATGTGTAGGATGTTACACAAGCCAATGAGGGTTTCAATGTTTTGGAATCGCGCATCGTCTTTACTGGTAGGAATTTTATGTTAAGAATGCATGGGTACAAGGTGGCACGGCGAATGCGTGCTTTGTTCCGGGCCGCAAGGGAAGAGGCTGTCTACCGCTTGACCAGATGGCCGCCACCATTATCCCGATCCCTAAATAGGGTAACCCCTAGTGGACTGTCGCTCTTACAGGTCCATTTCCCTGCTTAATTTGGAGGTCATAGTGTTGGCAAAGGCCTTGGTGACTAAATTGAGATCAGTTATCACCAAATTGATTCGCCCCGACCAATCTGGCTTTATGTCGCTCTGAAGCACTCTTATTACCTTGACACGTTTGTTTGGGGTCTTCCACATGACCAGAGACCCACACTGAACAGGCCAGGTGCCTGTCTCTCCGCACCAGCATGGCATTTGACAGTGTAGAGTGGAGTTATATATTTGCGACCCTAGAGCAATTTGGTTTTGGCCTGAGGTTTTGCGGATGGGTACGGCACTGTATCAGGACCCTCTGGCATTGGGGCTGGTTATTGCCACGCTCTCCAGAGTCCTTCTCTTGAGGAGGGGCCCATGGCAAGGCTCTTTTCTTTTCCCCATGATATTCACATTGGCACTTGAGCCACTGTGGCTTAGTTCTGTCAGGTCACGTTGATCTGGGGCATCAGTACTAATGGGACATGGGAGAATCTATCTCTCTTTATGCCTATGACATATTACTATATGTCACCAGACCCCTGTGGCCCATTCCCAGTATTTTCCAGATCTTCCGGATTTCCGGGGAGCACTCCAGGTACCAAATTAACTGGGACAAGACCTTGGTCTTTTCCCTGGTAGGGGGATATGACTGTACCCTCAGACTGTGTCACGCCAAATGTACAGGATGGATTTGTGTTTTTGGGCATCTTTGTCACATGGATACCAGAACATTTCCTGAGGATTATTCTAAATCTACAGGCCGATAAACTCCACAGGGATGGGGATGATTGGAAAACTCTTCTACTATCCCTGATGGGTAGGGACGCCCTTTTTAAAATGATGGCCTTACTGCACCTTCAATATGTCCCACAGAATACCCCATACAACAGTGGCTCCCAAAATGTGCACCTTGGCACCACAGTACGCTATTAAAACTAGCCAGGGGCACCACCGCGCACATCTTTGGAACATAGGAAAGGTAGTTGTGCTGAAGAAGATTTTTTTTGGCCGAGTAACCCTTAATGAATAAAATAGTCCCAGGAATGAATACTTCTCAGAGAAGCACCAGGAAAGGTATGCCTCAGAAACAAACGCAGTGGAGGGTGTGAAGTTTCTGACAGGCCCTTGCTGTCTTATTCCTTCTATCATTGGTCGGCATTTGTAACAAAGGTAGTGTCTCATTAGTAGCGAAGCCAATGCTCGCAGTCTAACTTTCTTCTGGTGGTAGTAACAAATTCTCTGTTGCTCTAGAGGGTGTCCTCAAAGAAAGAGAAGGCTGCTAGCAGACACATTGAAGCTGGAAGTCCTTTGCTGAAGCCATTGGCCCGAACCGTGCACAACATGGCAGAGGTAAGAGAACCGTACGCTCCTGTAAGTAGCCTCTGTTTTCTTGCTCACACGGCTACCACCTTCAGGGCGCTCACTGAGACTTTACGGGTTGTAGGGAGGAAGTTGGGTGGTCTTGTGTCACAGTGACGTGTTCCAAGTTGCCACACTTCAAAAGAGTCTTTTCTTACCTGCGTCTCTATTTCTTTAACGATAAGGATAATAATGACAATATTATAATTTTTATTAGAGACATAACTTATTTTTATGTAGCGCTTCTGTAATTTATAAGCACAGTAAAGAACAGGAGGGTACTACTTCCAAATCATTTTACCTTCCTCTGGAATGGAATGTGGACCAGAAGTGAGCATACTTTTTTGATATGTACACGTTGCAAATGCAATAGCTCTGGGAAATGTAGGTTTTAGAGTTGGGGATTTCTAAAGACTCCACATAAAGCGCAGGCCCTTAAGGTCTTATAGTGCTGTCCAAACTCCTGACACCAAACAGTACACATAAAATCTGCTATGAATGTGAAAAGCTGCATTACCTTCCATGCTCATCCACTCACTGACCTCTCTGCTGGCACTGTCAACATTGAGTGTCTTTCCAGTACTTCTCTATAGGTAACTCAGAACCTCCAGGCGCAGGTCTTACGCAGGAGAGCTGCCTCAGGCCAGGGACTCAGAACCTACAGGCGCAGATCGCAAACAGCAAACCTATCCGTCAGGGCTTACAGACCAATTTTTTATTAAATGACTGTTATATTTAAATTTTGATACAAATATGATTACAATGCCTTCATAGGCTTCATCCCAATTAATTTCAGGAAGAAAAATGCAGGTATTCCCGAGGTTGGGCTTACACCTCCCCACTTAATAAAAAAGTGACATGATGGGTAGCCTGTGGCCAACGGCCAATTAGGTCAAGGGAGCAGTGGTTGAAAAAAGGTTGGGAACCACTTCCATACAAGATACCCCAGATGTTTTCAAACAGATCGATTCTGAAGTCTGACGACTGCTATGGGACGGAGGGAGCTCCCGCATAGCGTTGTGGAAACTCCGTAGGAGTGTGTATGAGGGGGGATTGGCGGTACCAGACATCCTTAAGTATTATTGGGCTGCGCAACTCATTACATTCAATGACTGGGTCTTTGCGGGGAGGAACCACCATTCCGAATGGACCGAGAGATCATGGGAAAGGGAGGTTATGAAACGGCTCTGTACAAGTCAGTCGAGCGTGCCGACACACCCAGACAGTTGCCTGCTTGTGGAGAGAGGCATCAAGGTATCTAGGCTGGATGGGGGGGGATTGATGGCTTTGACCCCACTGTGGTGTGGTGACATTCTGCGTGAAATAAGGACTGTCAGGTGCCTCACAAACTGGAATCTAATAGGCATTTCACTCTTGGGCAATATATAGCGGGAGCAGGCGATGGTGTCATGTGACACCCTACAACAGGAATATGACATGGCAGAGATGGAACAATACAAATACGCGCAGCTAAGACACGCCCTTCACAGGCATGCAGTGGAGGGGAATCAAATACCGGAGACAGCCCCGCTGGAGGATCTTCTTCTTTTGTCACCGCTGGAAAGCAATGTAGTATCAATGACGTATAGGAAGATCATGAATATCTCTTCGAATATCTTGTCAGCTGGGAACGCCATGGGAGAGAGATGTGGGAACATTATTAAAAAATCGCTGGACCAAAGTGACACTCTTAATCACTCTAGGGACGTCCTTCCCTTAACTTTGCCACAGGACCTCCATGATCCCTCTAATGAGTCATAGTCACCTGTTGACTGCCCCGCCTACCTTGAACAACATTCATAGGGCCCACCTACCTTGAACAACATTCATAGGGCTTTAGTTCTACCAAATTTTGTCTCCACAGACTCACCCACCGTCTCCGGACTACCCAGACTTGACCACCTCCATTCCCGAATGCTGGAGCAAATGTTATCCTTAGCTCTGACCACCTCACCAACACTTCCCCCACTCTCCTTCCACCTGGCTTTCTCCTAGATAATTCCCTTTCTCCATAACATGCACACCCACTCTCTACCCGGTATTCAGCTCCCCCTAACCTCATCAAGAGACCCGCTCCCTTACTAATCCTCAACTCTTGAACCTTTCCCCCCTTCTACTCAACCTTCTTCCTCACGCCAATTCTAGCTCCAACTTGCTTTACTGTCCTGACCAACGGAGAAGGAAATCCTCCTCAAGGGATGACCCCACTCCTCATCCTCCCCTTTCCTGGGACACGCCTACCTCCACCCTAGTAAACAACCCTCCTCCTCCCCTCCCCAACAGCTATGAACCACAATATGGTCCTGCATCTAAGCTCAAGGAAATAAACTGGGAGCTTCTAAAACTCAAAACTGACATACAAAAACGTATTAACCACCTCAGAGCTGGCCCTGGTCTTCTATTCTAACAAGACCTCGCAGGAGATCCTGCATATGATCCACCAATACCCTAAACTACCATCTCCATCACTATGCTATAGAGTGACCTCGGGCCACAGCCTGAGACTAGCAGCACTCTTGGAGATCCGCTCCATCTATTGGTCTAAAAATGTTAAGACTAAAAGAAAGGAGTATATACAACAAACTCACCAGAGCGGTGAAAGCAACCTTCTTCAAATCCCAACTGGACAAAGCCAAAAATCGCCCAAAAAGGCTGTTTAAGTTAATTAAGCTATAATCCAATAACACTCCTATCCAATCTCCTCCTATCTCCTGCCCCCAGCCAAACTGTGATTCCTTTGCTGACTTCTTCAGAGAAAAGGCAAGAAAGATTGAATCTGATCTAAGGTCTACCCTGATAGATCTATCACCCTTTCCTGACTCTTCCTTACCCTCGCTCCCTTTTACTCTGCCCTGTCTCTCCCCTAAAAACAATGCCTCTTGGAGTGAATTCACACCCCTCAATGACACATCCATCTTCAACATTCTCTCGACCCTGAAACATTCAAATCACTTCAATGATCCCCCCCCCCCCCAACTTCTTTAAAGAAATGATAAGATCATTAGTCCCGCTCTGGTCCAAAATCATCAATGCTTTTCTTCTTCAAGGTGGGATCCCTGACTGCCTGAAGGCGGGGCTGGTTCTCCCTATTCTAAAAAAAACGACAGCTGACCCTGAAGACCTGAATAATTTTCAACCAATCATAAACATCCAGGGCCGGACTGGCCATTGAGGGCACCGGGCAATCCCCCGGTGGGCCGCATGGTTGGGGGCCGGTTTTGGGCCCCTGGGGCCGTTTTTGTTACAGGGCCGTTATGCTGCAAAAACGGCCCTGTAACAAAAACGGCCGAAATCCGGCCCTGTCACAGTGCGCGGTCGCACCTCTCCCCCCTCCCCTCTCCTCCCGGAGGGGCAGAGGGGGGCCGGCCGAGCACTTTGCCAGGGCTGGTTCTGGTTCCCAGTCCGGCCCTGCAAACATCCCTACTCTGGCAAAACTCCTTGAGAAATGTGTCCATGAACAACTGTGCAACCACATTGAGGAATTGCAACTTCTTGATCCATTCCAATCGGGCTTCTGTCCCGGCCACAGCACTGAACAATCTACTTAACCTTTTGGAATCTAGGATGGGGCTCTCAGGCACTGTACAAAAATGATTTGCCTCTTTTCTCAATAACCGAATGCAGAAGGTCAAATCGAATCAAACTCTATCGAACTCCAGTCCTTGCACACTGGGAGTGCCCCAAAGATGCTCGCGCTCCCCCACGCTCTTCAACCTTTTCATTGAATCCTCAAAGCATCTAACATCCAATGTCACATGTATGCGGATGACACCCAACTGTACATGAAAATCTCGCCCCCTGAAGATATCAAGATCTCAACGGAACCCTGCACAAAATCCTAAATTAGCTAACCTCCAACCACATAAAACGAAACTCCCTTAAAATGGAATTCCTCCTCATTTCACCTACTAGGCAAACCCTCATTGTTGAGAAATATCTGAAAAACCTCTCCGCTCTCAACTGCACACCACACATAATTGATTCCACAAAATCAATGGCAATTGTGCCAGATAAGAACCTAAACATGCAAGACCACATCAGAGCACCTACCAAAGGAGCGAACTTCCAACTGAGCATCCTAAGAAAACTCAAACCCTACCTTCCCCAAGATGACTTCAAATCTGCGGTGCAAGCACTAGTCATCTCAAGACTAGAATACGGTAGTGCCACTCTGTGGGCTACCAAAACTCAGATTAGACCCCTCCAGAGCATCTCTGAATTCTGCGACTAGTCTCATCACTGGCTCCAAGAAAACCAACCACATCTCTCCGGACCTGAAATCTCTCAACTTGTTTCAAGACTGATTTGCATATGGCTGGGTCCAAACGGGGGTGGTATGGTGAGCAAAAAAACAATGGCTTTAACCCAGATCTGTGATTGGGCAGGGTCAGTGTTTGACCAGGTTCAGCATTCTTACCATCATCTTTTTGTGTTGCTATGGTAAAGGCAGGAGGCACGGCCAGTCCCTTGCAGGGTAAGATAGACCGCTTTACATAGCCCGGAGGAGGACACCAGGCAACAGCAGGAAATACGCCCGCATCACTCTTGGCCCCACCAGGAGAACCCATTCCACACTATTAAATACTCCAAGACATAAAATAATTGAGGATATAGTTGGAGGCCAGGATGGGGGGGTCTGATCCAAGGTCACCCAACTACTGCAGGACCTCTGCAAAGTTGCAAACCAAATGAAAGACATGGAAACGTAAATATCATCGGTGGAGGATGACCTCTAAGCCCTCCAGAAGAACTTCATTAGACTCAGAGAGGTGGCGCTAAATTTAGAGAGGAGGGCTGAGGATGCGCAGGGTCATCCCATCAAAACAATCTGTGCCTGATGGGGATGCCAGAGGGGGTGAAGGACACCTGCCCTGAGACTTTCTTTCTTGACTGGTCCAGATCCTGTTTGCCCGCACAAGACCTATCGATATTGTTCATAATTGAAAGAGCGATCAGGATATTCACACAGAAGCCTTCCCCTGGAGCATCTCCCCGCTCTGCGATCCTCCGACAACTTAACTACCAAGAAAGGGAGGCCATCTTTTGAGCCAATCAGACCCTACCAATAGAGTCATGATTTTCAAGGACTACATAATAAGAGTCCGACAACAACGGAAATCATTTGCGGTGGTTAAGACCAAAATGATAGCAATGCATGTCACATACATGCTCCTATACTTGGCCTGGCTCAAAGCCCGCCACCAAAGCAAGACCCGTGTATTTGATTCAGCAGAAGATGCTTGGGCTTAGATTGAAGAAAGAACGCATTCCATCGTTCCGAGAACCACCGAGGGGAAGACGCACAGATGGTCTCGCCTCTGTGTTGGCGAGGAAGGGGGAGAGAACAGCTTCAGTGCCAACCGGAGTACCCATGAGGAGGCAGACGATTCCTTGGCCTCAGAGTACCAAACCTTGGAACATTGACATCGGAGAGTGACAATGGGATCCCCAGAAGAGGCACAGGTCTCCCCTACACTTGCTCAGTGAACTGAGCGGAACCTAAATTGATCTCAGTTGGAAAAAGGGAACATGAGCCAAGATCATAAACAGGTGACGAAAGAGACATGGAACTGCAATGGGATGGTGGCACTCCCACTCAGACAGGGTGAATTGGGTATACCACAACTCATTTGGTCACTTCCTCTGGGAGGCGGGCACCCTGTAGGGATCGCCTCTTATTCTATGCTCGGTGTATGCCCCACTGTCCCTCGGACAAATATTCCTTACACAACTCAGCAGAGTGCTCATTTCAGCTCTCACATGCCTCATGATAATTGGAGGCAAATTCAACTGGCGGTTGACCCGATGTTTGATCAAATGGGTCCATAGCCTTGCTCCCTAAATTAGAGTCTCCAGTTTTGCCGCGAAATCGGCAATTTTGTTAAAATGACAAAAGTGCAGCGAAATCGGGTCCCGTGTAGCAGAGGGGTGTGCGCGAGCCACGGAAGAGATGTTTATCCCGTCATGGTGCCGCGTGGCAGGCTGCTGTTTGGTACCCATCACACACACAGCTTCGTTCATTGCGAGAGCGACTTATTTGCATGCTGGTGCCCCCTTACAGACTGGCCAAGTCATAACATGGACCAAAGCGTCATGATGTTTCTTCCACAGGACAATTTTGCCTCATTGTATTCCTACAGGCCTTTAATTGCGGGTCTCGATTGCTTACATTGTACATAAATTCTCTTGGTCCTTTAACTATTAGAACAACTTCCAATGTTACAATAAAACTATTTGATTAAATAAAATATACAAACTCTTCATTATAAGTATCTTATAAATCTCGATTCTGAAAGACACAGGAGTTTCTGGCTGAATCGAGATTATGAGTTGTGAGGGAATACTAAACTCCAGAATGGTCTCTGCTTATTTTCCCATTAAAAAACCTAACGTATTATATATACGCAGAGAAAAGTGGCAGAAATAAGAGCAGAAATTTAGCAACTGGGTGCGCAAAGACAGATTCCTGTGGTCCTATCCCATTGCTCAAGGTAAGACTCGTAATATTGCGTTAATAGCGCCCCAAGCAATTTCCGTGCCATTGGGGCACCGGTGAGGTTTGGCTGCAATCTAGTTTGTCCACAACACAGATTTCTTTGTTTCAGTCTTCTACTCCCGTGTTCACTATCAACTTTTGCCTTCACAAGGAAGTTTCCTATGATAGCAAAGTTCAGGCTGAGGTTAACGATGCACGCCAGAGGAAACACCAAGCGGAGAAGTTAATAGTTAACAGTAGAACAGAGAGCCACAGATCGTGGAGATTTTTTTTGTTCAGCTGGGTTGGACTTCTTTCAATAATATTCACCTTTTTAAATGCATTTACTCTTTGCCCATATATTGTCTCTGCAGTAAAAATGCACTTACAAATAAACTCCCACTGCCAAAAATTCAGATGATCAGGAGCACCGAAATGTCGTTTACTTAGTTCAAAACGCAAATTGTGAACTACCTGTGAGTTTTTGTGTGTTCAGGAAATATCAGCCATTTTACAAAAAAATAGATGAATTCATTTAAAAAAAATTAATAACATAGGGTGAAGACAAACATTTCCATTAAGATTTTGGTGTCTATGTAAACCGTGGGAATACACTTAGGTTTGTTTTACAAAAATCATTGAAAAAACGCTTTGGAATTTCTAGTGGAATACTCTGCTAAAACAGTTTCCATTGATTTAAGGCTGAAAATGAATGATTATGAGTAAAATAAAGTGCCGCCAAAATGCCGCTAAATTTCCATATTTGTGCCGCAAAATTTCCATATTTGTGCAGCTAAATTTGCGAATCCATGGCGCTATATCCTGGGGGTCTGCTAAACACCTTTGTCACCTTTGGGTCACAAGAATGGAAGGAGCCAACACTGAAGATGGGCGTTTGTAACTACTTTTATTCGAGTACAACAGAATGGTCACTTTTGGTAAACAACGCAACAAGGGTCGAGGGTCCTTCCTTGGGGTCCTCCGCTTCGGGTCTTGGGTGAAGGTCTGGGGTTACCACGCCATGTATGGAAAGACAAAGAAAACAATATGGCTTTAAGACTCTGGTCACGGTTATGTCTACAGAAGAGGACAGGGGAGTGAAGGGAACAGCCAGAACCACCACCAGCAATTGCGGATACCGTGTAAAGTGCTCAGGACAACTGTGCCTGACCTCCCGTGAACAAGTATGCGATAGCTGTAGTGCCAGACCTACCCTCCCGTTTCTCTACTCGGTCCCGCCCTTTTTAACCCGAAAGAGCGAACCCAAACGAGCACGCACCTGGGTAAGCCACGCGTCCTCCTTGGCGTGGCTGGGCGATATGCAGTATCGTTGGCCTCCTGGCGTTTCCTTTGATGGTCTTGGGTCCTCGTCTGCTTCCGAACTAGTGCCCTCTCCACTCGCCGTATCTGCTCCCGTGAAGATCTTCCTCGCCTTGGTCTCGACTCCTGTGTCGGATGTCTTGGTCTCGGTACCTCAGTTCTGGCTTGCGTTCCTCTCATGGCGTAGAACTGCAGCTTCCCACGAGTCTGCCAACCGAGACGTGGCGTCTTCCGGATCCACCCTCAAATGGTGCGAGGTCGCACCGGATAGGCCTACAAAGTCAGGTGGTCCAGAAGCGAGGAGGTCATCCAGATAGCACAGGCCGTCCTTAAAGGGCCCGTAGTAGTCCGCCTGTAGGGAAGACGGAGAATCAAGCAACTCAGTCTGGGCCGAGCAAGGGACCCCCTGACAAATCCCCCCTCAGACTTTTCCCGGTCGGGGGAAAGTGGATACCGGGACAAATAGTCAGCATTAGTCTGCGCAGTGCCCTTCCGGTGGCAAACCTCAAAGTCGTAGGGCTGCAAGGACAAGAACCTCCGGAGGATTCGATCATTGCGACCCTTATTCCGCTGCAACCACTGCAAAGGGGCATGATCAGAAAACAAGGTAAAATGCCGGCCGTCCAAATAATAACGAAGCTTTTCTATGCTCCATTTCACTGCCAGGCATTCCTTTTCTATGGTGGAATAGGCAGTCTCCCTAGGGAAAAGTTTCCTGCTCAAATACAAAATGGGCCTCTCCCTACCGTCACTATCCTGCTGGGACAAGACAGCGCCCAGACCCACCCCAGAGGCGTCAGTCTGTAAATAGAATGGTTTATCAAAGTCGGGTGTTACCAACACTGGGGAGGATGACAATGCGTCCTTCAAGGCCTGAAAGGCACCGTGGGCTTGAGGGGATGGATGCTTGAACTGGGCTGAAGTAGCGTTGTTCTTCAACAAATCAGTCAAAGGGGCTGAGAGGGACGCAAAGTGAGGAATGAAACATCGGTAGTACCCGACCAGGCCAAGAAAGGCTTGTAGGTCTCGTCTGTTCGTGGGAAAGAGTTGACACTGTATGGCTTTTACCCTCTCTTGCTGGGGATACAACTGGCCATTACCCAAGATGTAGCCAAGATACTTGACTTGAGAAAAGGCCAGTCGGGATTTCTTGGAATTTATGTGTAAACCCGCATTCTCTAAAGCTTCCAAGACCTGTTCCAAATGCTGCAGATGAGTCTGCCAATCGGGACTGTGAATGACTATGTCATCCAAATAGGCCGCAGAAATTAGGCGGTATGGAGCTAACACAGTATCCATGAGTCTTTGGAACGTAGCAGGAGCCCCATGCAGACCAAAAGGGAGAACGGTAAAATGAAAAAGACCATCCGGTGTGGTAAAGGCGGTTTTCTCTTGATCTTCTAGCGAAAGGGGTACCTGCCAATAACCTTTAGTAAGGTCAATAGTGGTTATGAACTGGGCCTCACCGAGTCGTTCTATCATTTCATCCACTCTTGGCAAAGGATACCCATCTTGTTTAGACACTTTATTTACTGCGCGGAAGTCAATACAAAACCTCTAACTTCCATCTGGTTTTGGGACTAATACTACCGGGGATGACCAGTTGCTTTTGGACGGCACGATGATCCCTGCCTCTAACATTTTCTGTACTTCCTCTTTTATCAGTGCCCGTCGAGCTTCGGGAACCCTGTAGGGTTTTTGTTTTATAATCACCCCTGGAGTAGTGGGAATATGATGCTCGGCTAAGCTGGTACTACCTGGCTGATCTGAAAAGATTGAGTGGTGTCTTAACAACAAAGACCGCAACTCTTCCTTTCTGGAGTCGGAAAGGTCAGGATTCACGACCGTCTGGTCAATGGTATGCTGCTCTGGAGGGGCAGCCAATGAAACAGCTACAGGATTTTTGGGAGGAGGACCCAACCACTTTTTCAGAATATTAATGTGGTAAATCTGGGTTTGTGTGGGAGACAACTGCAATGCATACGTAGTTTTTCCTATCTTCCTTATGACTTGAAACTGGCCTTGCCACTCCTTGCGGAGTTTGTGTGTAGAAGTGGGAAGGAGGACAAGAGCCCAATCACCTAGATTTAATTCTCTCCACTTCTTGCCTTTGTCATAAAAGGTCTTTTGTTTTTCCTGCGCTTTCTCCAAAGTTTCGTAGGACAATGTCCTTAACTTGTGTAGCCTGGTTTTCAGTTGTTGGGAGTAGTCTAGCAACTCCTCAGCGTCCTGAGACCCTGTCTTTTCCCAACTGTCTCTTGTTATTTCTAACAGGGTACGAGGCTTTCTTCCAAAGAGTAACTCAAAGGGTGTGGTCCCTAAACTGCTTTGGTATTGACTTCTCAGAACATACAGGGCCAGTGGAAGCAGTTGATCCCACTGTTTGCCGTCTCCCGACAACAGTTTTTTCAGGGTGGTCTTTATTAAACCGTTGTAACGTTCCATCAGGCCATCGGTTTGTGGGTGGTATACCGAAGTGCGCAGGTGTTTCACGTTTAGGATACTGCACACTTGCTTCATAAGCCGTGACACGAACGGGGTTCCCTGATCTGTGATAAGGTCCTTGGGGAATCCCATTCTAGCAAATAATTCAACCAACTTCTGGGAAATGGCACTTGTAGTGGCTGCCCTTAAAGGAAATGCTTCAGGGTAACTCGTTGCGTAGTCAACGACCACCATGACATACTGATACCCTCTATGTGACTTCGGTAGAGGTCCAATAATGTCAACTCCTATTCTCTCAAATGGTTTTCCTATGATAGGAAGAGGGACAAGAGGCACTTTGGGAGGAATATAAGGATTTCTCTTTTGGCAAATCTGACATTCTTGACAATACTTCTTTACTTGAGCAAACACCCCCGGCCAATAGAAATGTTCTACAATGGAATTAGTAGTCTTTTCTGCCCCGGAGTGTCCTGCCAGTAGGTGCGCATGAGCATAAAACATCACCTGGTCTCTGAATGCTGTTGGCACTAGTAGTTGGGGAGTAGCCTGGTCTTGAGCGACTCGATACAAGAGGCCATTTTGTTCAATAAAACAGGGATATGTTATCTGAGCCTGACCCTGATTACCGTGTGCACTCTGCCAAGCAGTTGCGAGGGAGGCATCATTTAACTGGGCTGCCCTAAAGTTTGTATCAGTGGACCAGGGTTCTTCAGCTAGCAGGCCCACCCTCGTTTTGTTGCTATCTTGCTTGTCCAAAACTTCAGACATGAGGGTATTAAACCATTTGTTATCAGTTCCGATAATAAGGGGTTCAGGCAGATCTGGGAGAACTCCTAATTCACACTGTAAATGTGTACCCTTTTCAGTCGTTAAAGTAACCTGAGCTAAAGGATAGGTGCGCACGTCCCCATGTACGCATTTAATTCTCACAGTACGCATTAACAATGTGGAGGAATCAGACAGGGTGCTTTTCCTTACTACCGAATGTCTGCAACCTGAGTCCAACAAGGCCCTGATTTTCCTACCGTCAACGAGGACACTTACGTAAAACGCTCCTCCAGTCTCTTGGGCATACATGATAGCACGTGGAGCATACCCAACCTCCATGGGTTCTTCCTCTTTTTCTTTCTTTTTGCGGCAATACCTTGCAATATGTCCCCATTCACCGCACTGAGGACTTGCGAGGACGGGCGGCTCGACTTTCACTGGTCTAGGTTTAAAAGGCGGGGGCTCGTTTTGAGGTTTAAATGGCTTTTTGTCAGGTTTTGGAGGAACCCTATTGACAACAGGTTTTTCTTGTTCCCTGAAAACCGGCTTGGTTTGAGCACGAGCATAGGAATTAGCCATCTCAATGGCGTGGTCTAGAGTTAATCCTGCATGCTGTCGAAGCCACCGCTGTGTACCATAGGGGAGAGCCTCAAGAAATTGTTCCAGATACATTTTTTTCATAACGCTGTCCATATCACCATCCTGTGGTTTCAACCACTATCCGCCGCATCTTTCAACTTGTAAAAAAGAGTTTTAGGGGCGTCTGTGGGCGTTCCTCTTTCTTGTCTAAACCGAGTTCTATGGGTTTCATCATCTACCCCCAATCTGTCCAGTATTATTTGTTTCACATGTCCATAAGCGGCTGTTCCGTCTTTATTAGCTAACTGATATGCGGCCTGTGCTTCTCCAGTTAACAAAGGAGCTAAATAGAAGGGCCACCGGTCACCTGGCCAGGCGCTTGCTCTAGCTGCCTTTTCAAAATTCAAAAAAAAAGAAACCGGGTCATCACCTGCAGCATATTTCTGAAGGGGAACTACTGCGCCCGGTGGGTGAGCGGCTCTACTTTGTCCCAATACAGCCAACAGTTGTGTCTGCTAGTTTGGTAAGGTGATCCGACTGTTGTTGGATAGCGGTAGTGAACGTAGCTCTATCGGTGTCTGCTTGTTCATTCGACCGCCCAATGGCCCACTCCAGTTTGGACTGTCCTTCGCTCATTTGATTTAACAGGGCCTCCATCTTGTATTATCAGATGGAAATCTCCTGGCTGGCTCGCCACTTGTCACCTTTGGGTCACAAGAATGGAAGGAGCCAAAACTGAAGATGGGCGTTTGTAACTACTTTTATTCGAGTACAACAGAATGGTCACTTTTGGTAAACAACGCAACAAGGGTCGAGGGTCCTTCCTTGGGGTCCTCAGCTTCGGGTCTTGGGTGAAGGTCCGGGGTTACCACGCCATGTATGGAAAGACAAAGAAAACGATATGGCTTTAAGACACTGGTCACGGTTATGTCTACAGAAGAGGACAGGGGAGTGAAGGGAACAGCCAGAACCACCACCAGCAATTGCGGATACCGTGTGAAGTGCTCGGGACAACAGTGCCTGACCTCTCGTGAACAAGTATGCGATAGCTGTAGTGCCAGACCTCCCCTCTCGTTTCTCTACTCGGTCCCGCCCTTTTTAACCCGAAAGAGCAAACCCAAACGAGCACGCACCTGGGTAAGCCACGCGTCCTCCTTGGCGTGGCTGGGCGATACGCAGTATCGTTGGCCTCCTGGCGTTTCCTTTGATGGTCTTGGGTCCTCGTCTGCTTCCGAACTGGTGCCCTCTCCACTCGCCGTATCTGCTCCCGTGAAGGTCTTCCTCGCCTTGGTCTCGACTCCTGTGTCGGATGTCTTGGTCTCGGTTCCTCCGTTCTGGCTTGCGTTCCTCTCCTGGCGTAGAACTGCAGCTTCCCACGAGTCTGCCAACCGAGACGTGGCGTCTTCCGGATCCACCCTCAAATGGTGCGAGGTCGCACCGGATAGGCCTACAAAGTCAGGTGGTCCTGAAGCGAGGCGGTCATCCAGATAGCACGGGCCGTCCTTAAAGGGCCAGTAGTAGTCCGCCTGTAGGGAAGACGGAGAATCAAGCAACTCAGTCTGGGCCGAGCAAGGAACCCCCTGACAACCTTCTAGCCTCATTCACTGACATGCTGGAACTCGACCTATGTAGAAGTGGTCACCGAGAAGCGGGCAGCTACACATTCCTTTCTGGAGTGGATAGCACTCTATTACTATTTCTTAGTACCCACTGCACATATCTCCTCCATCTTGGCCATACGCATACTTGCACATGGTCTCACCGGCCATGCCCCACTGGAACTAGAAGCACGATGTGGTGGCTCCCATATGCTCCCATCATGGGTCCTTAGCGCCTGGTGGTTGACACAACGAACACTTTGTGAGAGTCTACGAGAGGGATTGTCCAAATTTTTTGACTCCTATGAAGGGATAGTGGACTCTACAGCAACACTGTGGATGGCTTTCCGGACAGTGACACTGGGGATGGAGATATCCACACTTGCATACCAACGCTGGGTGAAACAGGAGGAGATAGTAGACCTTGACCAGGGGACACAGCAGGCAGAACACACATACGCAGAGTGGGCCTTAGATGAAGCCCTACATAGGCTCCAGAGGGCCAGTTTAGCACTCAGGCAACTCAAAACAGAGGAGGACAAGAGATTTTTGGCTCACCAGAACCACTTCAGATCAGAGCTGCATTGGGAACGTCCCGATTCACACGTACACATTACGAGTGGTGGGAATATGCAGGCAATTAAATAGAGTATAAATTCTGAGATATCCCGGCTTCTCACTCACCACGGAGCCGCGGAGGGGATGATCGAAGGAGGTAGTATCGCTACAGATGTAAGTACGGCATAGCCGCTTCTGCAGGACCACCACTTCTCGAACCAAGTGAGTACCCTGCACATGGCTAAATATACAACCATTCTCCTTACAGAGTGCAATTAGCCCTTTTGGTGTGTGAGGGGTATTTAAAGAACATAATGTGTTTCACACCATTGTAGGAAACGCATCCAACCCAAGACCATCTACCTTTTTAGCTTCTCTTGTGTGGTTGGATTCTACTTGTTTATAAGTTATAGTTTGGGGAGATTGAATCTACTCCCTGTGTCCGCCCGGACACATTCTCACACCACTCCCTCCATTGATATTTATCGCCCATTCACAAACATCGCAAAGTCGCCTCGATGAACACAGCAACAAGATGGTAAAACACCTACATTGCATAAGTCAAACACCAAACAAACACCGCCACATTACACTCATCAAGGACAATGAAGGAGCACCACACATATCGCCTGACGACATTCAGCGAACCATTGCAACCCTCTATGGCTCACCACATGCCCACACACCCATGGCCCCCACCCTTGAGGTTGACAGATACCTCTCAACCATAGGCCTAAATGTCTTACCCTTGATGCCCAATCACAGCGAGGAGATAGCAACATCCATCTCCCTCCACAAAGAAGACATTCCCTTCACTTGTGCTAGTCATACAGGCTCATTTCACTGATCAACTGAAAAACCAAAATAATGACGAAGAATCTTGCACTGTGATTTTACAAGGTGCTTCGCACCCTAAGGCATTCGGATCAAAGTGGCTTTATTGCCACACATAAACACGCCATAACATACGCTGCCTACACAATGCTTTGGCAAATGATCACTTAATACACTACCTCCTGGCAGTGATGCTCATAGATTTAAAAAAAGCAAATGATTGTGCATCAAGGGACTATCCACAGTCATGCAGAACATGGGGCTCAGCCAACTCTTCAGGACCTACGTCCAACTACAATACACTGAACTGCAGGCGCAAGTCAGAACCGTGGGAACTACTTCACAGCTGTTTGCTCTATGGAGTGGAAAATGCCAGGGCTGCCCGCTGCTAGGCCTATTTGCCCTAGCAGTCGATGCCTTGGCCCGACACTTCAGACTGACCCCCACATGATGGGATTTCAATGTAGCCGAGGACCGGGAACTACTATACATGGATAACCTCCTGATCTATTTGGGGAACATCCATATCTCCGGACCAATAGTGATGCATACCCTGGACACATTCAAACACTCCTCCGGCCTCAGGGTCAAGTGGGGAAGCAAAAGTATACTCCAATGGGCTCTCAGAACACACAGAGGGGCAGGCCAGGGAGGCAGGACTAACAATTTCGACCACAGGCTTCTGAAACCTAGGGGTGCAAATGCGGGCCACACGATCCTAGATTAAAGCAGACAACCTTACATCCATGCTGAGATAACCACATGGGACCTCGCTAAGTAGGCCCAACTGCGCTCTCACTTATCGGCGCTGCTCAAAATAGTGATCCTCCCCATATTGTTATATGCTATTCAAAACTACCCATACAATATCCCCAAAACAACTATAATGCTATTTTAATAGGCCCTAAACTCCTTTAACTGAGGAGGTGGACAACCATGGGTGGGGTTTAACAAATGCTAGAAATCCACATTTGACTGAGGACTGGTGATGGTCGACTTACTCTCCTGTTAACGGGACTCGCACTTGCTCATACTAAATGATTGGATCTTTGATGCACAAGACTACCCAACATATGTATCGACCGCTGGCACATGGGTCCCCACCCTCTACTACATCACCTATACGGGGGACAGATGCATGTACAGGACCCCCATTGATGCAAGTGACAATACACATTTGGAGGGCTGCTCTAAAAGACATGGGGTGGGTGAGGAACTGACGAGGGAAACCCCGTTATGCCATTGCATGCTACTACCAGAGGTGCATTCCATACAGGATATTTGTGGATGGGACACCCTTGACGTTACCACCTTGGGTCATGTAGTACATGGCACTGACATCAAACCCTACTCAGACCTCCAAGAGGAATTTCACTTCAAATGCACACAATTCTTTAGATAACTACAACTTCACCATGCCCTCAGACTCTAGCTCATCCTACTCATGGACCACCCAGAGTTTAGCCCATTAGAGGCAAAAACACAATAAGCCCACTTCCCCCAAATATCCATGCTTTTCAAGTCTCTAATAATAAACACTACTGAAGGGAATTTTAGGGTTCAGATAGAATGGGCGCACTGCCTCAGGTTAGACGTTCAAGTATGAAAGAACATAGATGGTGAATGGGTGGTGCGTTAAGAGCAGACGGAAAATTACCCCTAACCGTCTAAGGAGTCAAAGACCAAACACAATTGAACAGCTGAGCTCTCGCAACCACAAACAAAGTTTCACAATTCAATTGATTGGTGATAAACAACACAAAAAGTAACAAAGAAGCAGATCCTTTGGTGTGAGTCCTGTCCCAGCAGGATGGAGTTTTAATGGGTCCAGACTTGAGAAATAACAGTCAGCCGACACGTGTTTCGTCGTGTGCCGTTGAGTCAACACGACTCTTCAGGGCTTAGAATCAACCCTTACGATGGGGTTGAGTGAGGTCTGGGCCTTATAACGGTGTACCACGTAGGTAAATTGTCGAGATGCACTAGGAGTAGTGGAATTCTAAGAAATTTGGTTGCACAAGGATGGATTATCCTGTAGTCTCGAAAATAAAGTCACGTGCTAATCGCCTAGTGACGTCTGTTTCTTAGTGGTATCAGAGATTTCCTGGTACAGGGCCTCTGAATTAAGTCATGTAAATTACGAAAACCGGGAGGGGATCCATAAAGAAGAAAACCATGGAAGACGGGTGTGCTCCCTGGTTAGCGGTAAGCTATTAGTCGGTATCCCTCCTCCGTGTGTTCCCGGTGGCCGTCTGTCATGAGCGGACCAATCATCCCCTCCCGGTTTTCGTAATTTACATGACTTAATTCAGAGGCCCTGCACCAGGAAATCTCTGATACCACTAAGAAACAGACGTCACTAGGCGATTAGCACGTGACTTTATTTTCGAGACTACAGGATAATCCATCCTTGTGCAACCAAATTTCTTAGAATTCCACTACTCCTAGTGCATCTCGACAATTTACCTACGTGGTACACCGTTATAAGGCCCAGACCTCACTCAACCCCATCGTAAGGGTTGATTCTAAGCCCTGAAGAGTCGTGTTGACTCAACGGCACACGACGAAACACGTGTCGGCTGACTGTTATTTCTCAAGTCTGGACCCATTAAAACTCCATCCTGCTGGGACAGGACTCACACCAAAGGATCTGCTTCTTTGTTACTTTTTGTGTTGTTTATCACCAATCAATTGAATTGTGAAACTTTGTTTGTGGTTGCGAGAGCTCAGCTGTTCAATTCTAATAATAAACACACCTGGCTCCTTCCAGCAGCTACAGGAAAAATGGGAAAAGGATTTGGGCGCTCTGGGAGACAAATAATGAGCAATGGGCCTGATGGGTCCTAGAGAGGTAGTAGTGACGACAAGCTTTCGCCTCATACAATTTAAATAGCTACACTGAATTTACCTGACCCCCACACCCTATTGTGCATTCACGGAACCTCCAATCCCCATGCCTCCTGTTCAGAAACGCAGTAGGTAATTTCATTCCTTTCTGGAAATCGATGGGAGACATGTTAGGGGCTGTCCTATTTTTTATTATTCCAGAGAGTAGGGCCTTTGTATGAGAGGGCTCGGCCTCCCTGTCTCTCTCTTTTGATCTTGGGGATCTGGAGCAAGGCTTGGTTTTCAGAACGTAGGGTTCGACCTGGTTGGTAGGGTTTAAAAATTTCAGTTAGATATCTGGGGCCAGTTCCAAACAAGCATTTATGGATTGTGCAGCAGATCTTAAATAATTTTACTCTCTGGCGAATAGGAAGCCAGTGTAGCTTGTTAAGCAGGGGACGAGAGGAAGATCTGTCAGGGGCATTAAGAATCAGCCTAGCGGCCGTATTCTGGGCTACCTGTAGCCTCCCTAGCTGTTCCTTATTAGCAGATATGAGAAGTCCATTGCAGTAATCCAACCTGCTAATTACTAGGGTCTGCACTAATGTTTTCCTATGGTGGTCTGCTAAGTAGGGGAAGACTCTCCTGAGTAAGCCAATCACCCTCATACAAGTTCCTGTGACCTGAATGGCATGGTCTTTAAGCACCAAGGGTTGGTCAAGCTTGACACCTAGATTTTTTACGTTTTCCTTTGGGCATGGGGCCGTACCTAGTTCAGGTGCCCACCACTCAGGTGACCAGAGGAGTGGGGAATCTCCAAAGAGTATGACCTCCGTCTTACCTACGTTACACTGTAGGCAATTGGAGGTCATCCATCCGGCTATCGCTCTCATTCCTGCAGCAAAGGAACTTTTTACTGCTGGGGTTAAGTTCTGGAATGAGAATAATAGCTGGGTGTCATCGACGTAGGATATTGGCGTGAACCCATGTTCCCGTACAATATTCGCCGGGGGGCCACATACACATTAAATAATGTGGGGCTTAGGCATGAGCCCTGTGGAACCCCCTTTGTGAGCTCCCTAGAGATGGAATAGTGGGAACCCAGGCGAACATTTTGAGAGGGGTTAGAGATAAAGCATTTTAGCCATGATAGGGATGTTCCCTCCACTCCTACCCCCTCCAGGCGACTGATGAGGGTGTCATGAGACATCATGTCGAAGGCAGCGGTCAAATCTAATAGCACCAGAATCATAGAGCCTCCTCTATCCTGCGCCATCCGGATGGTATTGGTTACGGAGAGGAGAGCTGATTCTGTGCTATGATTTGGTCTGAACCCAGATTGAGAAGGGTCCAGACCGTCCGCTGCCTCGATGAATTTAGAGAGATGAGAGTTGACATGTCTCTCAGTCATCTTACTCAGGTGGGGTAGGAGGGATATGGGGCGGAGATTGTTGAGGTCAGACCATGGAAGCGCGGTGTTTTTGCGGACTGGGTTCACTACTGCCTTTTTCCAGTCATTAGGAATCTTTCCTTCTTTAAGGGAGAGGTTGATCAATGATTGAAAGCTCGGAGCTAATAGGCTGCCCAAAGGGGCCATCATCTTAGCAGGTAGGAAGTCCGTGGGGGAGCCTGATTTGATTAGGTTACATAGGTTGATCACTTCTGTGAGGCTGATCTCTGGAATCGTGGTCATAGTAAGCCTGCTTTTTTCGCTTTTAGTTAACTCGAGACTGGGGAAGTTGGTTATATCCCTATTGTTTGAAGCCTTAGTGATTTTTTCATAAATTAAATCAATTTTATTCTCAAAAAATGCAGACTCCTAATCACCCTAACTCCCAAAGTAGCTCTTCTCCAACTGGTACACGATGAGGGATACACACACGCCAAGAATGCACTCCTCAAACTGGGACTGGTAACAGCAAAAAGGTACATTGCCCCCCTCTGCCAGCAGATGAGAGCCCCACCGGTGTGAGCCTGGAGGGCAGAAATTGATCCATGTTGCATAGGTGAGAAACCCAGGGATGCACGCAGAAACATCAACAAATCTGAGGGACATGGGAAAAATACAGAGATGGGGTGGTTTAACTCCCTCAGATGCGAGGAAGACAAGCCCCAAGTCAGGGTCCAAACAAACTTGTATGTTCTGATAAATGGGAGACCCTCTAAGGGGACCAACAGCTGCGTAACTGATATATTTACCACAAGTAAGGTGATCACAATGGTGCTGTACTTATGTAAAAACGTAATAAAAACATTCCTTAAGAAAAAGAATACAAGTTCCAGAATTCAGATTGAAAACCTGGACTGGTGTAACATGGTTTTGGGAAACTTGGCAGGGCTGCGACTGCACATAAACGTGTGTCATATACCAAACCCCTGCCTTTTGTTAACATCTACTGGTAAAACTTCACATTAACAGACACTACCACTTGGGTCATGTTCGCGCTATACAAAACTTTAAATAAATAAACTATCAGGTTTCCTAGTTGTAGATATGCTAAAACCCCTTGCCATCCCTTAACACTTACACAACCTAACCAGAAAAGGCAGACTTGCTGCTGGTGATAAGAATTAGGGGGAAATCAGGGAAAGAAACTTAGCAAGAAACACCAGCATAGAGTTTGCTTCTGGATGTAGAATCGTCTAAGTAGAAAGATGGCACATGCTACCTCAATATTGTGGAGATAGTTAAAAATGATAACAGATGGAAAACATAGGATGATAGATAAGTAGGTCTGACCATCCACACTGAAAATGTAGCATAATAGGCTTACAAAGCTTACCAGCCTCTGCAGTGGGCATTGCTGTGATGAGCCTTAGGCTGACCTGTAATCCAGCCATGTATGATTTATTTTAGAGTTTTATATAGCGCGAACAAGATCTTTGCAGATATCAGAGCGCTTTACAGAAACAGTGGGTAGGAAAACAAACTTTTGAAAACAGTGTAATATACGGTAGGGAGTGAGTTGCAAAGTAGGGTAGTACTCGCACAAGAGTATGCACACTAATAACAATCAAGAAGCAATAATATTGAAGCCGTGCAATGACGATTCGAGTAAGAATATAGCACCCCAGAGGGTGAGTAAACACACTGTTGAGAACAGAATAGTAGGCAGTAGTGAATGGATTGCAAGTTAGTAAGGCACTCAGGTCACAGTGTACAGCCCTAGTAAACAATCTGGAAACAAATATCGAGGCATCCGTGCTATGATTTTGGTCCAGTAGCAGTCGTATAAGAGTCTAATATAGATAAGCAATCAGGTAGCCGGTAGACTAGGAGCACTGTACTGTCATTGATCCAGTAGCAATAGGTTCAGGTGAACTTAGCCATAAGTTAGAACTTAGCCATAAGGATGGCTTTTACCTCTTTCTTGAAAAGTACAGAGGAGGGGATAAGCCTAGTTTCTGGCGGGAGTGCATTCCAGATCCTGGGTGCCATTTCTGAGAAGGAGCGTTTGTATGTTTTTTCCTTCCGGAATCTGCGAGGTTTCAGGAGGAGATTCTTTGTGCTTCTGTTGGATCTTGAGCCTCCTGATATAGTCAGTTTGTGAGTGAGGTAGTCGGGTGCCTTGTGGTGTAGGGCCGAATGTGTCATACAGGCAATTTTCAGCTGTACTCTGGCTTCAAACGGCAGCCAGTTCAGGGCTTTTAGGTCAGGGGATATGTGCGAGTGTTTTCTTGAGCCAGTGATGAGCCTTGCGGCCGCGTTCAAGGAGGCTCGTAGGGGCGCCGTTGTTGTTAGGGGGAGCCCGCTGAGAGCCACAATTCCGTAGTCTATGCGAGGAATGACTAGGGCTTGTACAACAGTTCGGAAGTCCTTGGGTGGTAGGAAGGGTTTGAGTTTTCTCAGCGTGTTGATTTGGAAGTTGGCACCCTTGGTTGCTTTGCTAATATGCTGCTGCATGTCGAGATTGGAGTCGAGTGTGATGCCAAGGGATTTCGCCGAGTCCACGATGGTGGGGTGGACATTTAGTGCGGTTAGATGATTGAGCCAGGTTTGGGTGATGGCCTTTTTTGCAGGAGGTGAGATCAGAAGGAACTCAGTTTTCAGAGCATTTAGTTTAAGGTGATTGTCGGCCAGCCATGCTTGAGTCTTTCTTAGTGTGGCATTCAAAAGTTTGATGTCTTCAGGGGATTGAAGTTTGAGGTAGAGCTGAGTGTCATCTGCGTACATATGGAAGTGTACATTTGATGCTTGAAGCAAGGTGGTGAGTGGTTCCATGACGAGGTTGAACAGTGTGGGGGATAGGGAGGAGCCTTGTGGGACGCCTAGTGTTACGGGCACAGGCGAGGACAATGCGTTGTTGATCTTGAACTTCTGAGACCGGTTGTGCAGAAAGGAAGTGAACCATTTGAGAACCGTCCCAGATATGCCCATTCTGTTGTTTAACAGCTCCAGTAGATTCTCGTGTTTGACCGTATCAAATGCGGAGGAGAGGTCAAGGAGGATGAGGAGGCAGGACTCGTTGTGATCAAGGATTTGGAGGGCGTCATCAATTATGTGTGTCATAGCCGTTTCCGTGCTATGTTTTGCTCTGAATCCTGATTGGTGAGGGTTGAGGAGGTCAAACTGCTCAATGTGTTTTGTCAGTTGGAGTTGTACGCATTTTTCTAGCAATTTGGCCAGAGTGGGGATATTGGTGATAGGTCGGTAATTGTTTAGGTCGGCCGGGTCAGCTGTGGGTTTCTTGAGTATAGGCGTGACCTGCCCTATTTTGAGGGAGTCTGGGATGACTCCTTGTTGCAAGGAACAGTTGATGATTTTAGTCCAGAGTGGGAGGAGCATGGGGGTTCCTTACTTACCTGTCTCTCGCCAAACACAGGCTGTGCCAAGGTAGCTCCTTTTTCAGGTCAAAGATGTGGAAGCGTCCTTGCGCAGCACCATCCTGGTTTTCGTTAGAGCATGTTGGATTTCCCAATCGTGCAAAGGATTATTGGGCAAGTTTCTGAGCATTTCAGCTTGCCAAAACAGTGCATACGGATATCTGTTGAATAAAAAAGTCCCTAGATTTTCTGATCAGAACCTTATTGATGATGATGTTGATTTCCTTATACTTGTATTGTTTTCCGTACATTTTCTTATACTAATCAAAGGTGGCCAAACTTCTTGAATGATGTCATATATTGTCGTCTACTATAAGTGGACCTCCATTGTGAAGTCAGTTGCGTCACAATTTGTTTTCTAAACATTGCTCGCTCACTTGACTCTGGATTCTCCACACTCTCTCCAGATCTTGTACTTATTGCTTCTCTTCTGCTATTTGACCTGATCAACAAAAGCTTTTTTCTGATTGTTAAGTAATACTCCAGAGTAATAGTAGATTTAAGTTATTTATTCATGTAGTCAGGATACCAATGAAGCTTCCTTTCCTCAGTCCTTCTCTCTGATCAGCTGCTTCAAGTAATGCAGTATGACCAGTGAGAACAACTGACGAAGTGGAATGCTCTAACAAATAATAACATTCTGAAAACTACATATTAGCTCATGTAGCAACACGAGAACACATTCTTTAAAGGTACATAACACAACACATCTTCCTCTTAATACAAAATAAAATACAAATAAAAAAAACATTAATCAGATAAACTATCACAAACAAAGTCTATTAACCAAACAGGTTTGGATCTAATTCTCACAGATCGATCAACATTAATATTATCTTGAGACGTATCAACAGAAGATGTTATACCATCTGGAATAGGAACAAAAGAATTGCTGTCAACATAGTCATTATTTTGTAATACTATGAGAGAGATCTATATTTCCAATTTCCTTGGAAACACCCATATTATCTGATCCCATGGATGGTACATCTGCACCACCATCTGATGCCACATTATTTTGAATACTATTACAGAGATATATATTTCCAATTTCCTTGGAAACACCCATATTATCTGATCCCATGGATGTTACATCTGCACCACCATCTGATGCCATAGATGTTCCAGCTGCACCACTTGTTCCAAAACCACATATTCCATCATCTTGATTTTCCCTCATTTCTAAATCTTGATTTTTATTGAGGTCATCTTCAATGATAAAATGTTGAGAATTCCCTCTGGACAAACCTGAAACTCCTGTATTTTTGTACAAACCTATTTCACTCTTGAGAACTGCAATGCGTTTTAAATTCCACACTTTCCCATCAATTAAGCGGACCGCATTTCTAAAGATTTTCTCTACTTTTAATGGTTCAGAAAATTGACTCTCACCTTTTTTTACCTTCCAAGGTTTTTTAACTTTGACCCAAGATCCTATATTGATATTGCAAAATTTCACATTGTGTTTCAAGTCATATATTTTGTTGTTCCTCAAATGTTTATCTTTTATTCTGTCCCTTAACTCTTCTAGAGGAATCAAAGGTTTTTCACTTGAAATCAAAAGGTGATGTTATGTTATGTTATGTTATGTTATGTTATGTTATTGGTTCTTGTACCGCGCACAGCTGCCCCAGCAAAGGGGCGTCCTGGCGCCAGGAGAGAAAACACAACATCACAGAACGCAGCAGAGTCAGGAAAAATTAGTTAAAAAGAAAAGTTTTGATGGCGCGTCTGAATAGCAGTAGATCTTCCAAAGCTCGGATTTCGCTGGGAAGAGAGTTCCACAATTTGGCCGCCACTACCCGGAAGGAGCGGCCACCCATCCTGCTAAGCAGAAAGCGTGGAACAACAGCCAAATTCTGACCCATCGATCTCAATGATCGAGAAGGAACATATGGGGTCAGTAAATTACTCAAGATAGGTGGAGCCATACCTTTCAAAATTTTAAAAGCTAGGCAGAGCACCTTGAACTCGATCCGGCGAGCGACAGGCAACCAGTGAAGCGATTGCAATGCTCTAGACGCCGAGCAGCGACGAGGCAATCCTAGTACCGCTCTTGCGGCGGCATTCTGCACTCGTTGTAGCCGCATGAGTTCTGCCTTGTTAGTACCTGCTAGTAAGACACTGGCATAGTCTATCCTAGATAGGATCGCGGCCTGGACTACAAGCTGTCTAGTGGGGGCGTCGAAAAATTTAAGCACCGGCCTGATACCCCTAATTATGCCAAAACAGGAGGCAGCCACCCTCTTAGTTTGGCAGATGAAGCTCAATGTAGGGTCCAGCCATACCCCGAGATTTTTTATCTCGATGGCAGGAGAAGGAATCGTTCCTAGCTCGGGGGGCCACCAGTTGTCATTCCACCATCCAGGTTGCTTACCTAAAACCTCATGAGGTGAAGTTCTATACATCCAAATGGTCTTAAATAACTTTAATTCCCAATCACAATCATTACTCACAGCACCTTGTATAGCATTTTTAGTACTCTGTTGAATCTTTCAATCATAACGTTACCACTTGGATTATATAGAGACGTAGTGAAATGTCTTAGACCCACCTTCTTAAAATAATCTTTGGCAATATTTGAAGGGAACGGTACACCATTGTCACTAATCAATAATACAGGTAATCCTTCACCAACAAAAACACAATCCAAAAAATGTATTACAACTTCAGAGTGATTTTCTAAACTACTTTCAAAACTGGCCATCTAGAAAATAGATCAATAACACTTAAGACATACTTGTTGTGTGGTCTAATAGGCCCCATTATGTCAATGGTAACTGTGTGCCAAGGTGCTTTGGGAATAATGGGTTCCGCCATAGCTGGTTTCAAAGTTATTAGAGTTTTATCAGAATTAGCACACCACACACAATCCCTAATGATTCTTTCAACAAACAAATCCATTCCCGGACACCAAAACCATTGCTTATTTTTTTGCTTAGTTTTCACTATACCACATTGACCTTCATGACACATCTCAACAATTTCTTATTTTAAACTTGAAGGGGGAATAACCTTTCCATTCCGTATGATGTTACCATTCAATATGGAAAGTTCATCACAAATCTCCCACAATTGCTTCAACTTGTTTGATAAATCTTGTTTATTAGGCCATCCCTTGGAAATGAAAGAAGATAATTCAGTCAAAACAGAATCTTTATTATAAGACGATTCCCAATCACTCCTATCAATACAAGGTAAACCATGATCATAAACTAAATCAACCTGAATATTCTCCCTTTCATGATCAGAACTATCCAAAAGATTGATTGGCATCCGTGAAAGAAAATCAGCTACTACATTTTCTTTACCTGGCACGTAAATCACTTTGTAAATATAATCCTGTAACCGTAAAGACATTCTGGCTATTCTGGGTGAAGCATTAAATAAACCTTCTGTAGTCAATAACCTAACTAAAGGTTTGTGATCAGTTCTGAGAGTGCAAGGTTTTCCCCAAACATAAGCCCTAAAATGCTCTAAGGACCGAATGCAGGCTAAAGATTCCTTTTCTATCACAGACATTTTTTCCTCAGTAGGAGACAAGGAACGAGAGGCATAAGCAATTATATACTCCTTTCCATCTGAATCAACCTGTGAAAACACACCTCCTAACCCCTTATTACTTGCATCCACAGTGATTACATTGTCAAAATCCGGGTCAAAAGCACTTAAAGCTGGTCCTTTTGCAATCTCACATTTAATATTTTCAAATTCCTCTTTGCACTCAGCAGACCACACAAACTTAGATTTGTTCTTTAATAATTGTCTGATATTAAAAATTTTACTCGAGAAATCTTTTACAAACTTCGAGTAAAATTCAGCCAGACCCACAAAAGATCTTACTTCATCTTTATTATTAGGATTCGGAGCATTAATCACAGAATTCACCAGGGAAGGTTTCGTGGAAATTCCTTCTCCACTGATAACATGTCCCAGGTAAGTAATTGATCTCACACCGAACTTGCATTTAGAATGCTCCACAGTTAAACCTTTTTTTCCCAAAACATTTAAAACTTTTTTCAAGATGTTATCATGTACCGCTTTATCTTTTCCAAAAGCAAGAATATCATCTTGAAAGCATCTCACGTTATCAAATTTACTGAATAATTGATGCATTAATCTTTGAAAGATAGCGTCAGCAGATGCTAAACCGAATGGTAGTCTCTTATATTGAAAACAACCCGAGGTGGTAATAAATGCAGTAAAAGATTTGCTTTCATCAGTGAGTGGAATCTGATGGTAAGCTGCTGACAAGTCTATTGTCGAAAACCAACTTGCATCCCTAATCAAACTCAACATTTCTGAAACCTTAGGTAATGGAAACTTGTCAATCACGATATTATTATTCAAATGCCTTAAATCAATGCGAAGTCTCAATTTTCCATTGCTGTGTCGAGCCACCACAATAGGAGAAATCCATTGTGATGACTCAATAGGTTCAATGATATCCGCTTGAACCAGTTTTTCAAGTTCCAGCTCAACCTCTCTTCTTAACACAATAGGAATGTTCCTTACCTTGTGCACTTTAGGACATGCATCTGGTTTCAAAACAATTTGATGTTTGAAATCATTTAACCTTCCAAGTTTTCTTTTAATACATTTGGGTAGACATTCAAGATTTCCTTACAAAAATCTGAATTATCATCTAGTAACATCACTGGATCCTCACTGTTAGGGTTAAGTATTATTCCAAGACTCCCCTGATCAATCCATCCTAGTACGGACGGACCTTTCCTTGAGCTATACAATTTTCCATAGGCCTCTCTTCCTTTAAATCTAAATAGAAGAGTTCTATACCCAACTATGTCAATTTTCTAATTAGAAAACCCCACTGGTCGAATATCTGATGGTAATAATGTATTGCCAACTTTCTTAACAAACATTCTTTTCCAAATTGCTTCATTGACTATCGTATATGGGGAACCAGAATCCGCATAAATTCGGACATCAACACCACCTAAAGATAATAAACAAAGAGGTTTCTTTCTGTTATTTTCTTTGTTAGTGATGTTTAACAAAAACAATCCTCTTGAATTTCCAGTATCCTTATCATCTAAAACAGTGTTAATCGAGATTTCTTTGAACTGAGTTATCATCTTCACTAGAATTAGTAACACTTTCATCATCTACGCATTTCACCTTAACTGACTTCTTTCTGTAACAAACTTTTGCAAAATGACCTACAATATTGCAATTTGAACACCTATGCTTTAAGCAAGGACAACTCTTGCTGTTAGCAAGATGCAAACTATTTCCGCAGCGAAAACATTTTAAACCTTCCTTTAGTATTCTTTATATTAGTCTTTTTATATTTTTCAGACGATTTGTCTCTGATTTTACTGACGATATTTTCATACTTGTCCTCTGTCTTCTTTTCTTTCTTTAGAGCTTTAGCACTTCTGCTTGAAAGTTCTGCTTTTCTCACTAACGCTAAAATATCTTTCAATTCTGAGTCACCATTAATCCACAAACGGTCTTGAATGGAAGTGTCACTAGCATGCATAACAACTTGGTCTCTTATTAATTGATCTTCCAAATGATCAAATTTACAATCTTCAGCTATTAATCTTAAAGCTGAGACATACTCGTCGATGGTTTCGTTAGACTCTTGTTTTCTATGAAAAAACTTGTATCTCGTTATGCCAATGCAGACTTTCGGTGAAAAGTGATTGTCAAAGTCTTTCAAAATAATCACAAATTCATCCATATCATCATATCATCACTGACTGTACTCTTTTGCATTTTTTCATACGATTTTAAACCAGCTGGACCAAGAGAGTAAAGAAAAAGAGTCTTTTTCCTTTTTGCACTCATTTTTTTGTCGACTTCAATAGCCTTTCTAAAGTTTAAAAAATACGCTTTCCATTCCAACCACTTAATAGGAGGGTCACAACCAGAAGACCAAAATGGTGATGGATTTTGAATAGTAAAGTTTTGTTGAGAAGCCATCTCACAATTAAACTACTACTTTTCCCTGTAAAGAAAATTCTTAAATTGTTTAAAAATATCAGAATGAGTAAAATTGTACCTTAAATTCTTATAAATGACGTTCCAGGAACTGAAGAAAGCAAAAATGTAATCAGTTATACTGAATTATACTGAATGGTAACTTTCAAATGGGTATTGACTTTCACTCGGCTTTGCGATGATGAATTCCGAGAAACGAACAAAATCCAAGATGGCGGCAAGTCGCTTAACCTCAACGTGACCTCGCGTACGTGATTTACGTAGCACACGTCAGCAGGGAGCTTGTGTGCCCGTAACGTACCGCGTAAGAGGTCACCCGACGTCCTGAAGCTGAAAGGATTCCGTGTCTCGAGCGCGCACTTTGAAAGATGCCGCTAGGTTGAAATAAGCCGGGGAAGAAAATCTTCTTCCCAAAAAAAGTAACACAGTACCAATTCCAGTAAGCGCAGAGTTGTACGAGGGCCAAGAACGATAGATTTTCATGCAAATACCTTCATTATAAATATTAACGAAATGCTTAGAAAAAATCTTGCAAGGTTCTTGTGGGTTCCTCCGTTGGTAGAATATCGTCGCCAAATTTGTTAAGTAATACTCCAGAGTAATAGTAGATTTAAGTTATTTATTCATGTAGTCAGGATACCAACGGAGCTTCTTTTCCTCAGTCCTTCTCTCTGATCAGCTGCTTCAAGTAATGCAGTATGACCCGTGAGAACAACTGATGAAGTGGAATGCTCTAACAAATAATAACATTCTGCAAACTACATATTAGCTCGTGTAGCAACACGAGAACACATTTTTTAAAGGTACATAACACAACACTGATCTTCAGCTTCTTTCTCCTTTTTGCTGGATTATTTCTGGAGCATTGCTAAACTTCCTGTTCGAATCTGGCATCTAGTACTGCCTCTAAAGGTAAGCGGCCATTTCTGTTAACTAATAAGACTTTCAAAGCGCCACCCAGAAGACCAGCTATTGACACCATGAGCCCCAGGACGTTCCAGTAAACATACAGAACAGTATAAAAGAACAAACAAGAATGCAATTACACTACCAAAAGGAAGCAATGGTAAATGGAACTAGAGAGCGTACAAGCAAAGAACTAAAGGGGAAATTGAGGTAACCGAAATAGAAGAAAATAATAAACGCGAAGGACCGATACAAGTGCAAACTATTAAGCATATGCAGAGCAAATGCAAATAGATACACATTGCCAAGAAAAGTCCATAAGTCCTGACTAGCCTTTTTTTTTTTTTTTTAAACTTTTTATTCGTGACTGTGTCAGATATTACATGTTCCATTCACTCATTTTACATTGTATCAGTCTTTTCCCTTTTTCTTTAACTTAACTTTGGCGTATTATATGTCATATCCAATTTGTCATCATATCTTACATTTCTCCAGGTAATATTCCATTGCATCAATTATCATTAGCATTCAAATTGTAGTATCGCCTGTATATGAACTGTCTCTCAACCCCTTCCCTCCCCCACCCCGTCTCTTCCTCCGTACATACTTGTATTTTGGATACATTAGCTTTTAGTCTTTCCAGAGAGTATTTCAATCATCAGGCCTGGTTAACCATTACACCTTGTCCAAGTATCCGTATTTGTAGGGATTCCATAAGTCTGGCATACAATCAACTGGTATATCACTGTGTCATCTCTAGGTCTACATCTTCCAACTCTATCAGCATTCGTTCTAGTCCTGACTAGCCTTAAATAGGGCTCTGCCATCATTAACCAGACATGACTTTAACCCTAGGAAGTGACTGAGTGATCATCTAGTTAGCGGTTTAATGTTCCCATTCTCTTTCCATTAAACCATCTTCTAGTGTTTCTTGCCCCAATGTACTATAGCATACCTGTGTCTTTCCAGAATTCTGATATAAATCTTCAGTTATAACCAGGCCTATTGGCATTGCCATTGCTTGTTTTGTTTTGGACCAAGAAATGTTCTACTCTAGCTACACAGACCAGTAGAACAAGGTTTAGCCTCGTGGTCTTTGCTAAAATGATGTGTGTTTGTTCTTCTAGCACAGCCTTTGTTATAGTGGGACTGGTCTGACTATTCTTCAGAGCCAGTGGCTGGTGCAGGAAAATATCAAACTAACAATAACTAGCCTGTCTGGTGCATCCGTAGGGGAAGGTAAAACCGTTGCCATACATCACTCAAAGCAGAATACAGCAAATAGTGTTGACCTGCAGGTCTTAGTGGAACATATGGCCCTTTTGCCAAGGGTTAGTAATGAACACCACTGGAAAAAAGTCTAAGAAAACAAGTTCCGGCACCCGGCCAACAATCTGACACCCATTGTGCTAGAAATTGTTTGGTTTAGAGGATTTTAAAGCCTTCATATACACTGGACCATATCTGAGCTGTTCGCACTCTTGACTTCACCACCCAGGTGACTTGTGAATTCCCCCTGATGTTGGGCAATGGCCCAACCAAATATTTAAGCATGTAGTTGCAATAAAATTAAATAAACGCGTGAAATAGCAGGTGACATGGCTGAATTATGGCTTGGATTTAGACAAATTGACTACACAAGTAGAGAGGTGGCTTCAGCACCCTCTTTCTGCGGCAGGCCGTCTTTCTGAACATATTAATATTAATTACCAATAGCTTTTTCCATACCCTGCAGAGCATCTTCTTCGGCTCATTTGGGCTGGCCATAGACCCTGGATAGGCCTAAACACAATAGTACTTCCTTATGAGTTAGTGGTTTTTGGGGTGCCGTACTTCCACCTTTATTATCTAGCAACGCAGTGACAATTCCTGCAGCATTGGTACCACCTGGACTCGTACCTCTCCTTAGGCAAAGCCCAAGAGGGACCAGGTCGCTTCCTTGTCTCTTTACTCTAATCTCCCCCCAGGTATCCCAATAAACGCCTCAGACATCCAAACGGTGTCTACTACCTGACGGACCAGGTGAAGCCTTTGCTGAATACTTGGCGGGGAGCTTTACTCCCCTGCCTTTAGCAGAAAATCAATGGCTTCCTATCACTCAAGAGAAACTGGTCCAGCACACACTGTTACAGCACAACCTTCATGCGTTTGGTGACATATTTCTGGATGGTCATGTCCTCTGTCATGTAGATGATGTTCACCTTCTCTATTGACAATTTATTTTGTTAAGAGGACTACACAGCTTGCTGCAAGTGCAGGTTCTACCTATCCTTTGCATCCAGAAAAATTCCCTCCTTTAACGTTAATGATAACAAATGCTGAAGGTCGGAAGTTCGTCTCAGCTTTAGCTCTACCATGTCTGCGTGGCTCTGTTGCCGGTGCGGAAAAAGAAACTCAGGGAGATAGAAGTATTTGCATAGGGCGTACACAACTCCTAGTGCACGGGCTAAAATAGACACCATCAGATCCTCACAATGTCCGAAACGCAATGCAGAAGGGCAGACTTTGCACACTTAGCATGGTTACATCTCCA
Organism: Lissotriton vulgaris; assembly: GCF_964263255.1. Classification (NCBI taxonomy): domain Eukaryota; kingdom Metazoa; phylum Chordata; class Amphibia; order Caudata; family Salamandridae; genus Lissotriton; species Lissotriton vulgaris. The sequence goes on along the minus strand of NC_141693.1, from coordinate 1,057,579,345 downwards.
TAGGGGGTTTCTAGCACAATGTATTCACTCAGGTGTCATTGATGATAGGACTGGGACATGGCATTGCTGGGATATGGTAAGGATATTGTTAAAATAATAAAAGATCTGTAGTCCATAGATGTATCCAAGATCATAGCTTTATTGTTCACTTAAGATCCTTGGTATAAGATGTTATGTAGATACAGGAAACAGACCCCACCAGGAGCAGTTCCACTGCTCAGCCCCTCATACCAACTGACATCTCCTTACTGTTCAACCCTCCCAACATTCCAATGACATCATCAAGGGCCAAGCAGTAGTGCAGGGGTAAGCATAGGGAGGATGCACAAGAAAAGCTACATTACAACACATCCCCCTTTCATCAAAATCAACAAATGAATCATAAGCACACAAGCAATATAATTCACAAAAAGTAAATGTGCAAAGATGAAAAAACACAAAGAGAATGTCAGAAAGAATCAGAAACAAAGAGCCAAATAACACAGCGATTCAACATCCAAGTCCTAAACCTTCTAACACTCCAAACACATTAATAAATAAAACAAAGCTAGGACCCACACAAAGGTCCAAAGGCAAACCAGACAATATCAGGGACTAGATATTTTTCACCCAACAATGGAGGTACACATCCTCTCCATACAACTACAAAGGAAAACTAGAACAAACACAAAAGTCCTAAAGTAATCCAGACAATGTCAGGGACTAGATATTTCTCACCCAACAATGGAGGTACATATCCTCTCCATACAACCACAAAGGTAAAGTAAGACCAACGGGGCGACAAAACTTTGTCGACCCCAAACCAAATGTGAGACCAATATTCACAAAAACCACAGAGGTAAAAATAAGCTATGCCAACGGGGCGACTATCAAAAGCCAACCCACAACCAAATGAAAGAAGCAGCAGGACTGGGGACACAACATACTCCCAATTCTGTGAGAGAACAAAACTCTCAGACTCTCAAAAAAACCTAGAAAAACTAATGGGGTGTCCGACAATGTTACCCACAACCCAAATGAGAGAACACAACTCTCAGACTCTCAACAAAACCTAGAAAAACGAATGGGATGACATACTTATGTCACCCACAACCAAGAAAACGGCACATAGCCTATGGGGTAGCAAATGAGAACTATACTCTCAAGCACTCAAACACCACACTTCCCCCTTTCCATACACAAGTAACACAACAGAAAAACATATTCCAAAAAGTATACAAAAACAGAAACCAAAGAATGCCCCACCATAAGATTGAAAATAATGGCACCATAGAAAACCACAACAACGTGTCTCGAGCGCGCACTTTGAAAGATGCCGCTAGGTTGAAATAAGCCGGGGAGGAAAATCCTCTTCCTAAAAAAAGTAACACGTTACCAATTCCAGTAAGCGCAGAGTTGTACGAAGGCCAAGAACGATAGATTTTCATGCAAATACCTTCATTATAAATTTTAACGAAATGCTTAAAAAAAATCTTGCAAGGTTCTTGTGGGTTCCTCCGTTGGTAGAATATCGTCGCCAAATTTGTTAAGTAATACTCCAGAGTAATAGTAGATTTAAGTTATTTATTCATGTAGTCAGGATACCAACGGAGCTTCCTTTCCTCAGTCCTTCTCTCTGATCAGCTGCTTCAAGTAATGCAGTATGACCCGTGAGAACAACTGACGAAGTGGAATGCTCTAACAAATAATAACATTCTGCAAACTACATATTAGCTCGTGTAGCAACACGAGAACACATTTTTTAAAGGTATATAACACAACACTGATCTTCAGCTTCTTTCTCCTTTTTGCTGGATTATTTCTGGAGCATTGCTAAACTTCCTGTTCGAATCTGGCATCTAGTACTGCCTCTAAAGGTAAGCGGCCATTTCTGTGAACTAAGAAGACTTTCAAAGCGCCACCCAGAAGACCAGCTATTGACACCATGAGCCCCAGGACGTTCCAGTAAACATACAGAACAGTATAATAGAACAAACAAGAATGCAATTACACTACCAAAAGGAAGCAATGTTAAATGGAACTAGCGAGCGTACAAGCAAAGAACTAAAGGGGAAATTGAGGTAACCGAAATAGAAGAAAATAATAAACGCGAAGGACCGATACAAGTGCAAACTATTAAGCATATGCAGAGCAAATGCAAATAGATACACATTGCCAAAGAAAGTCCATAAGTCTTGACTAGCCTTTTGTTTTTTTTAAAAAACTTTTTATTCGTGACTGTGTCAGATATTACATGTTCCATTTTCTCATTTTACATTGTATCAGTCTTTTCCCTTTTTCTTTAACTTAACTTTGGCGTATTATTTGTCATATCCAATTTGTCATCATATCTTACATTTCTCCAGGAAATATTCCATTGCATAAATTATCATTAGCATTCAAATTGTAGTATCGCCTGTATATGAACTGTCTCTCAACCCCTTCCCTCCCCCACCCCGTCTCTTCCTCCGTACACACTTGTATTTTGGATACATTAGCTTTTAGTCTTTCCAGAGAGTATTTCAATCATCAGGCCTGGTTAACCATTACACCTTGTCCAAGTATCCGTATTTGTAGGGATTCCATAAGTCTGGCATACAATCAACTGGTATATCACTGTGTCATCTCTAGGTCTACATCTTCCAACTCTATCAGCATTCGTTCTAGTCCTGACTAGCCTTAAATAGGGCTCTGCCATCATTAACCAGACATGACTTTAACCCTAGGAAGTGACTGAGTGATCATCTAGTTAGCGGTTTAATGTTCCCATTCTCTTTCCATTAAACCATCTTCTAGTGTTTCTTGCCCCAATGTACTATAGCATACCTGTGTCTTTCCTGAATTCTGATATAAATCTTCAGTTATAACCAGGCCTATTGGCATTGCCATTGCTTGTTTTGTTTTGGACCAAGAAATGTTCTACTCTAGCTACACAGACCAGTAGAACAAGGTTTAGCCTCGTGGTCTTTGCTACAATGATGTGTGTTTGTTCTTCTAGCACAGCCTTTGTTATAGTGGGACTGGTCTGACTATTCTTCAGAGCCAGTGGCTGGTGCAGGAAAATATCAAACTAACAATAACTAGCCTGTCTGGTGCATCCGTAGGGGAAGGTAAAACCGTTGCCATACATCACTCAAAGCAGAATACAGCAAATAGTGTTGACCTGCAGGTCTGAGTGGAACATATGGCCCTTTTGCCAAGGGTTAGTAAGGAACACCACTGGGAAAAAAGTCTAAGAAAACAAGTTCCGGCACCCGGCCAACAATCTGACACCCATTGTGCTAGAAATTGTTTGGTTTAGAGGATTTTAAAGCCTTCATATAAACTGGACCATATCTGAGCTGTTCGCACTCTCGACTTCACCACCCAGGTGCCTTGTGAATTCCCCCTGATGTTGGGCGATGGCCCAACCAAATATTTAAGCATGTAGTTGCAATAAAATTAAATAAACGCGTGAAAGAGCAGGTGACATGGCTGAATTATGGCCTGATTTAGACAAATTGACTACACAAGTAGAGAGGTGGCTTCAGCACCCTCTTTCTGCGGCAGGCCGTCTTTCTGAACATTCTAATATTAATTACCAATAGCTTTTTCCATACCCTGCAGAGCATCTTCTTCGGCTCATTTGGGCTGGCCATAGACCCTGGATCGGCTTGAACACAATAGTACTTCCTTATGAGTTAGTGGTTTTTGGGGTGCCGAACTTCCACCTTTATTATCTAGAAACGCAGTGACAATTCCTGCAGCATTGGTACCACCTGGATTCGTACCTCTCCTTAGGCAAAGCCCGAGAGGGACCAGGTCGCATCCTTGTCTCTTTACTCTAATCTCCCCCCAGGTATCCCAATGAACGCCTCAGACATCCAAACGCTGTCTACTACCTGACGGACCAGGTGAAGCCTTTGCTGAATACTTGGCGGGGAGCTTTACTCCCCTGCCTTTAGCAGAAAATCAATGGCTTCCTATCACTCAAGAGAAACTGGTCCAGCACACACTGTTACAGCACAACCTTCATGCGTTTGGTGACATATTTCTGGATGGTCATGTCCTCTGTCATGTAGATGATGTTCACCTTCTCTATTGACAATTTATTTTGTTAAGAGGACTACACAGCTTGCTGCGAGTGCAGGTTCTACCTGTCCTTTGTATCCAGAAAAATTTCCTCCTTTAACGTTAATGATAACAAATGCTGAAGGTCGGAAGTTAGTCTCAGCTTTAGCTCTACCATGTCTGCGTGGCTCTGTTGCCGGTGCGGGAAAAGAAACTCAGGGAGATAGAAGTATTTGCATAGGGCGTACACAACTCCTAGTGCACGGGCTAAAATAGACCCCATCAGATCCTCACAATGTCCGAAATGCAATGCAGAAGGGCAGACTTTGCACACTTAGCATGGTTACATCTCCATAGGGGGTTTCTAGCACAATGTATTCACTCAGGTGTCATTGATGATAGGACTGGGACCTGGCATTGCTGGGATATGGTAAGGATATTGTTAAAATAATAAAAGATCTGTAGTCCATAGATGTATCCAGGATCATAGCTTTATTGTTCACTTAAGATCCTTGGTATAAGATGTTATGTAGATACAGGAAACATACCCCACCAGGAGCAGTTCCACTGCTCAGCCCCTCATACCAACTGACATCTCCTTACTGTTCAACCCTCCCAACATTCCAATGACATCATCAAGGGCCAAGCAGTAGTGCAGGGGTAAGCATAGGGAGGATGCACAAGACAAGCTACATTACAACACATCCCCCTTTCATCAAAATCAACAAATGAATCATAAGCACACAAGCAATATAATTCACAAAAAGTAAATGTGCAAAGATGAAAAAGCACAAAGAGAATGTCAGAAAGAATCAGAAACAAAGAGCCAAATAACACAGGGATTCAACATCCAAGTCCTAAACTTTCTAACACTCCAAACACATTAATAAATAAAACAAAGCTAGGACCCACACAAAGGTCCAAAGGCAAACCAGACAATATCAGGGACTAGATATTTTTCACCCAACAATGGAGGTACACATCCTCTCCATACAACTACAAAGGAAAACTAGAACAAACACAAAAGTCCTAAAGTAATCCAGACAATGTCAGGGACTAGATATTTCTCACCCAACAATGGAGGTACATATCCTCTCCATACAACCACAAAGGTAAAGTAAGACCAACGGGCGACAAAACTTTGTCGACCCCAAACCAAATGTGAGACCAATATTCACAAAAACCACAGAGGTAAAAACAAGCTATGCCAACGGGGCGACTATCAAAAGCCAACCCACAACCAAATGAAAGAAGCAGGAGGACTGGGGACACAACATACTCCCAATTCTGTGAGAGAACAAAACTCTCAGACTCTCAAAAAAAACTAGAAAAACTAATGGGGTGTCCGACAATGTTACCCACAACCGAAATGAGAGAACACAACTCTCAGACTCTCAGCAAAACCTAGAAAAACGAATGGGATGACATACTTATGTCACCCACAACCAAGAAAACGGCACATAGCCTATGGGGTAGCAAATGAGAACTATACTCTCAAGCACTCAAACACCACACTTCCCCCTTTCCATACTCAAGTAACACAACAGAAAAACATATTCCAAAAAGTATACAAAAACAGAAACCAAAGAATGCCCCACCATAAGATTGAAAATATTGGCACCATAGAAAACCACAACAACGTGTCTCGAGCGCGCACTTTGAAAGATGCCGCTAGGTTGAAATAAGCCGGGGATGAAAATCCTCTTCCCAAAAAAAGTAACACGTTACCAATTCCAGTAAGCGCAGAGTTGTACGAGGGCCAAGAACGATAGATTTTCATGCAAATACCTTCATTATAAATTTTAACGAAATGCTTAAAAAAAATCTTGCAAGGTTCTTGTGGGTTCCTCCGTTGGTAGAATATCGTCGCCAAATTTGTTAAGTAATACTCCAGAGTAATAGTAGATTTAAGTTATTTATTCATGTAGTCAGGATACCAACGGAGCTTCTTTTCCTCAGTCCTTCTCTCTGATCAGCTGCTTCAAGTAATGCAGTATGACCCGTGAGAACAACTGACGAAGTGGAATGCTCTAAAAAATAAAAACATTCTGCAAACTACATATTAGCTCGTGTAGCAACACGAGAACACATTTTTTAAAGGTATATAACACAACACTGATCTTCAGCTTCTTTCTCCTTTTTGCTGGATTATTTCTGGAGCATTGCTAAACTTCCTGTTCGAATCTGGCATCTAGTACTGCCTCTAAAGGTAAGCGGCCATTTCTGTGAACTAAGAAGACTTTCAAAGCGCCACCCAGAAGACCAGCTATTGACACCATGAGCCCCAGGACGTTCCAGTAAACATACAGAACAGTATAATAGAACAAACAAGAATGCAATTACACTACCAAAAGGACAAAAGGAAGCAATGTTAAATGGAACTAGCGAGCGTACAAGCAAAGAACTAAAGGGGAAATTGAGGTAACCGAAATAGAAGAAAATAATAAACGCGAAGGACCGATACAAGTGCAAACTATTAAGCATATGCAGAGCAAATGCAAATAGATACACATTGCCAAGGAAAGTCCATAAGTCCTGACTAGCATTTTTTTTAAAAACTTTTTATTCTTGACTGTATCAGATATTACATGTTCCATTGACTCATTTTACATTGTATCAGTCTTTTCCCTTTTTCTTTAACTTAACTTTGGCGTATTAATTGTCATATCCAATTTGTCATCATATCTTACATTTCTCCAGGTATTATTCCATTGCATCAATTATTATTAGCATTCAAATTGTAGTATCGCCTGTATATGAACTGTCTCTCAACCCCTTCCCTCCCCCACCCCGTCTCTTCCTCCGTACACACCTGTATTTTGGATACATTAGCTTTTAGTCTTTCCAGAGAGTATTTCAATCATCAGGCCTGGTTAACCATTACACCTTGTCAAAGTATCCGTATTTGTAGGGATTCCATAAGTCTGGCATACAATCAACTGGTATATCACTGTGTCATCTCTAGGTCTACATCTTCCAAATCTATCAGCATTCGTTCTAGTCCTGACTAGCCTTAAATAGGGCTCTGCCATCATTAACCAGACATGACTTTAACCCTAGGAAGTGACTGAGTGATCATCTAGTTAGCGGTTTAATGTTCCCATTCTCTTTCCATTAAACCATCTTCTAGTGTTTCTTGCCCCAATGTACTATAGCATACCTGTGTCTTTCCTGAATTCTGATATAAATCTTCAGTTATAACCAGGCCTATTGGCATTGCCATTGCTTGTTTTGTTTTGGACCAAGAAATGTTCTACTCTAGCTACACAAAGCAGTAGAACAAGGTTTAGCCTCGTGGTCTTTGCTAAAATGATGTGTGTTTGTTCTTCTAGCACAGCCTTTGTTATAGTGGGACTGGTCTGACTATTCTTCAGAGCCAGTGGCTGGTGCAGGAAAATATCAAACTAACAATAACTAGCCTGTCTGGTGCATCCGTAGGGGAAGGTAAAACCGTTGCCATACATCACTCAAAGCAGAATACAGCAAATAGTGTTGACCTGCAGGTCTGAGTGGAACATATGGCCCTTTTGCCAAGGGTTAGTAAGGAACACCACTGGAAAAAAAGTCTAAGAAAACAAGTTCCGGCACCCAGTCAACAGTCTGACACCCATTGTGCTAGAAATTGTTTGGTTTAGAGGATTTTAAAGCCTTCATATAAACTGGACCATATCTGAGCTGTTCGCACTCTCGACTTCACCACCCAGGTGACTTGTGAATTCCCCCTGATGTTGGGCGATGGCCCAACCAAATATTTAAGCATGTAGTTGCAATAAAATTAAATAAACGCGTGAAAGAGCAGGTGACATGGCCTAATTATGGCTGGATTTAGACAAATTGACTACACAAGTAGAGAGGTGGCTTCAGCACCCTCTTTCTGCGGCAGACCGTCTTTCTGAACATTCTAATATTAATTACCAATAGCTTTTTCCATACCCTGCAGAGCATCTTCTTCGGCTCATTTGGGCTGGCCATAGACCCTGGATCGGCTTGAACACAATAGTACTTCCTTATGAGTTAGTGGTTTTTGGGGTGCCGAACTTCCACCTTTATTATCTAGCAACGCAGTGACAATTCCTGCAGCATTGGTACCATCTGGACTCGTACCTCTCCTTAGGCAAAGCCTGAGAGGGACCAGGTCGCGTCCTTGTCTCTTTACTCTAATCTCCCCCAGGTATCCCAATGAACGCCTCAGACATCCAAACGCTGTCTACTACCTGACGGACCAGGTGAAGCCTTTGCTGAATACTTGGCGGGGAGCTTTACTCCCCTGCCTTTAGCAGAAAATCAATGGCTTCCTATCACTCAAGAGAAACTGGTCCAGCACACACTGTTACAGCACAACCTTCATGCGTTTGGTGACATATTTCTGGATGGTCATGTCCTCTGTCATGTAGATGATGTTCACCTTCTCTATTGACAATTTATTTTGTTAAGAGGACTACACAGCTTGCTGCGAGTGCAGGTTCTACCTATCCTTTGTATCCAGAAAAATTCCCTCCTTTAACGTTAATGATAACAAATGCTGAAGGTCGGAAGTTAGTCTCAGCTTTAGCTCTACCATGTCTGCGTGGCTCTGTTGCCGGTGCGGGAAAAGAAACTCAGGGAGATAGAAGTATTTGCATAGGGCGTACACAACTCCTAGTGCACGGGCTAAAATAGACCCCATCAGAGCCTCACAATGTCCGAAATGCAATGCAGAAGGGCAGACTTTGCACACTTAGCATGGTTACATCTCCATAGGGGGTTTCTAGCACAATGTATTCACTCAGGTGTCATTGATGATATGACTGGGCCCTGGCATTGCTGGGATATGGTAAGGATATTGTTAAAATAATAAAAGATCTGTAGTCCATAGATGTATCCAGGATCATAGCTTTATTGTTCACTTAAGATCCTTGGTATAAGATGTTATGTAGATACAGGAAACAGACCCCACCAGGAGCAGTTCCACTGCTCAGCCCCTCATACCAACTGACATCTCCTTACTGTTCAACCCTCCCAACATTCCAATGACATCATCAAGGGCCAAGCAGTAGTGCAGGGGTAAGCATAGGGAGGATGCACAAGATAAGCTACATTACAACACATCCCCCTTTCATCAAAATCAACAAATGAATCATAAGCACACAAGCAATATAATTCACAAAAAGTAAATGTGCAAAGATGAAAAAGCACAAAGAGAATGTCAGAAAGAATCAGAAACAAAGAGTCAAATAACACAGCGATTCAACATCCAAGTCCTAAACGTTCTAACACTCCAAACACATTAATAAATAAAACAAAGCTAGGACCCACACAAAGGTCCAAAGGCAAACCAGACAATATCAGGGACTAGATATTTTTCACCCAACAATGGAGGTACACATCCTCTCCATACAACTACAAAGGAAAACTAGAACAAACACAAAAGTCCTAAAGTAATCCAGACAATGTCAGGGACTAGATATTTCTCACCCAACAATGGAGGTACATATCCTCTCCATACAACCACAAAGGTAAAGTAAGACCAACGGGGCGACAAAACTTTGTCGACCTCAAACTAAATGTGAGACCAATATTCACAAAAACCACAGAGGTAAAAACAAGCTATGCCAACGGGGCGACTATCAAAAGCCAACCCACAACCAAATGAAAGAAGCAGCAGGACTGGGGACACAACATACTCCCAATTCTGTGAGAGAACAAAACTCTCTGACTCAAAAAAACCTAGAAAAACTTATGGGGTGTCCGACAAAGTTACCCACAACCCAAATGAGAGAACACAACTCTCAGACTCTCAACAAAACCTAGAAAAACTAATGGGATGACATACTTATGTCACCCACAACCATGAAAACGGCACATAGCCTATGGGGTAGCAAATGAGAACTATACTCTCAAGCACTCAAACACCACACTTCCCCCTTTCCATACACAAGTAACACAACAGAAAAACATATTCCAAAAAGTATACAAAAACAGAAACCAAAGAATGCCCCACCATAAGATTGAAAATAATGGCACCATAGAAAACCACAGCCACAACAGCTCCCAAAATCCTTTCCACAATGACCCATACAATAAAGCAACCACTCCAGAAATCTTCCCGAAGATAAAACAACCAAAACAAAATACAAAGCCCATACAAACACACACTTAAAACATGCACTGAAATGTTAAGAAAATTAAAACAAATAAACAATTAGACAATTTGAGCTCCGTTGAGCGACCCCATCAGGAGCAGTTCCACTGCTCAGCCCCTCATACCAACTGACATCTCCTAACTGTTCAACCCTTCCAACATTCTAATGACATCATCAAGGGCCAAGCAGTAGAGATGGGGTAAGCATAGGGAGGATGCACAAGACAAGCTACATTACAACAGATATACCTAAAGGAGTTCTTAGATTCATGGCTCTAGCCCTTCTGTTAGCTAAATGGTAAATTGCCTTACACTGGGGAAACATGCACTGTCCTACATCAGCTGCATGGTTAAAAAGTCTGGCATACTGTGATATTACCAGCAAACTCTATGCTAGGTTACATCCTCCAGCAGCTCAAAATAAACATATCTCTCAGCCACTCTGGGACTATCTGCTAACCCTGGAGACCACTGATATGGACTGATTTACTGCCTCCTGCACCAATATAGATATAGATATGCCATTCCTGCTGATCTCCCCATGTATGACTCATGCCATGCCACTGGCTTCATTTTGTGTACAAGATGCATATGTTACTTTTCTGTCCTTACTGGATTTTGCAGGTGCTTCCGCAAATATTGCTCAATCTAACTTGATGATGTATGTTTATCAATACTGTGGGTTGTTCACTGTGTGTTATGTTATGACTAAGCAAAATGATAAATAAAGTTTTAAAAAACAGTCATACAATGAGTTGAAGTATGCATCCCAAAGAGCATTAAAGATGAAAATAGAGGAGCAGCAAGCTGGCAAAAGGGGACTCAGTTGGAACAATGAGGATGAATCCAGAAAATGACTGGGCTACAGCAGGATGAAAAATAGAACAGATCAAGCCAGAAGACCTAAAAAAAAAATAGAATTAATTGGAGAAGTGTGGCTCAATGGTTAGAGCGGCAGACCCTGATGCAGAGATCTAGCCCGGGACCAGGGTTCAATTCCCCGCCTTGGTGGGTCTTGGGCTCAAAATTCCACGGGCCTGATAATTCTCGCCTCGGTGCCTATTCCAATCATGGAGTCCCACTCTGCAACTCTGGGCAATAGCTTGCTTAATATCCACAACGGCCCCCACAATGCTAAGGATGCCTGGCCTCCACCTTGGGGGGGCCCAGGAGTGGACGCCTCACAGGGAAAGCCAGGATGGGTTCCACAGCGGTATTCATACAAGCACCTTGAGACCCTTGCGGGTGAGTAGTGCGCTATACAAGTATCAATTTACAATTGATAAGATGACCAAGTCAGGAGATGAGTAAGCCAGAAGAAGATGAACCCAGGAGAGAATCAAACCAGAAGAGGTGGATGGGATTGGCATGAAGAGGTAAATGCAGAAGGGGAGAGCGTGTCTGGCACACAGATGGGCAAGCCACAGTAGAAGTTGGCAGCACTGATGCGATAAAGCCAGCATCCACACCTAGGGTTTAAAATAGTGGTTCAATATATATGTGCATTGGCAGATAGGCTGTGTGGAAGGTGGGCGTTTGGTGCCAACCCTCTTCAGGAACCTGATACATAATGTGTAGAAGATACCTTATCACAGAAAAATGTCTCTGGAAGTTTGATACTAACTGGCCATTTGAGGTTTAAAAAAGGTGCATTGAAGGTATGCATGACATCAGTGAGACAACGCTGGAGACTAAGAACATCTTTTTTTCCCTTTCCCCTTTCATTTTTTTTCTTTTTTTCAAGGAAAAGTTCATCTATTCACATAATTCATTGACATATAGCAAACAAATTCAGAAATAACTTTGCACAATTTCATCACTGCCAGACCGTCTTAAAATTCAGAACATACCGACAGATTATAATCAGTTTGATCAATCAGATAGTTACCTTTAAAACTTTTACATTTACTTAAATGTAACTATACAAAACAACATAAAACACCACCGTAGCCAAATATTTGCCACAATTTAAGAAATTTCCTATATGACCCAGATTCTATTGAATATCTGCTTTCCATCTCCTTAATCCTATTCATTTTAGACCTTAAATGTTGAAATGTAGGAACTTCCTCAGACCACCATCCTTGGAGAATTAAGGATCTGGCTATTAGAGTCACAATGTGAAGTTGTTTTTTCTGCAGTGAGTCCGCTTTTAAGCCAGATGAATATACAAACACAGCTGTCTGGATATCTAGTGGTTGCTGCATTTGCAATGTGTAACTACACAACTGGCTAATCTCATCCCAAAATGTACCCAACCGTGGACAGGTCCATTCAATATGTGTGCAAATGCCCCCTTTCTCAGCATTGCTTCTACACCAATTTGCAGGTATCTGCTGATTGATCTTATGGAGGAGGGTGGGGGAATCTATATAACAGCAACTTGGTGTAAAATTGTATACATCGCATATTAGCCCCCTTTAGCAATGAGAAGTTAAACTCGTTGATCTTATCCCAAGCTGGCATAGATACCTGAATATTTTCTTTGGAGTGCCATTTTACTAGCACTTACCCCCATGGAGCTTTGGCCCACTGTAATTACACAAAAGGGAAACCCAACAGCTAATTGACCTACGGGTATTGGATTCTATCAGATCTTCAACAAGTTCTGTTGTTGCAATAATGCATGAGGGATTGAAGTCCCGTAGGGTATGCCTTATTCTAATAAAGGACCATTGTATTGATGCTTTACAGTATTGGATGGTGGGTTCTATGTCACTCCATTTTGTCCAGTTCCCTTCCAAAAAATCCAGAATCCTTTCATATCCGCTACTTAGCCACCCTGAAACATTGTATATGTCTGAAAGAATGGTTGCTACATTGAATAAGGGGATATCATAATGCCCAAAGAATTGCTGCCTACGTTTTATATGACACTGTAAAATCTTATACCCAACTTTTTTGTGTTAAATGCATAAAATCAACAATATTATATTCTTGAAAAATTAGATCTAAAAAGAAATTTTCGCTCCTATTATCTGATCTGTATGCAGTGTGTGCAAAATTTGTTAAATGGTATTTTTTCAAATTCGGAAGGCCAACCCCCCTTCGCTCAATGGTCTATATAGGAGCCGATTCCGATTCGGTAAAATCCCTTTACAAGTAGCCATACGGAGCATATTTCCCGTACGAATCGTACCTGTAAACGTCCCCGTACGTACGATGAACCCAAAGCAGATCTCTGTACGAATCAGCCGAAAGACCATATGACTTGAAAATACGTACGAATCGTACTGGAAACACGCAGTACGTGACGTCCGTATGGATCGAAGCAGCATTTTCTGACCCAGCAAGACCGACTCGTCTCGTCAACACTCCGTACGACTCTTTTTCTACAGGAGCTCAAAACGTCCGGAAAGGCAGTTTTCGACTCGAACCGCGTACAAAACGGACCCCTGGGTACGCGAGTACACCCCACGACTGCAGGGGTACGGTGCGTACACACCCCATGATTGCAGGGGTGCGGTGCGTACACACCCCATGCATTATTGGGGTACAGTTCGTATGTGATTGTGTCGCTCTCCATACAAATCGCTCATACGCAATGTTTTCCGTACGAATCGCGTTCTCATTCCCTGGTCCGGATCGTACTTGTCGGGTCATATAGCACGTTTACAATTCATACGGTTCACTGTGAGGGTCCGTGTCGTATGGATTTTCCCTTGCTTTTCGAACTGTTCGCAGCGATTAGGTCGTATATTTTTCAAACGAATCGTACTACGCGATTCGGACGGAATTGTACGAGTCATACGGAAAGAGCTACGGATTTGATTCATTGTACGAATTGATTTACCGAATCGGAATCGGCCCCATAATGCATCTATAGCTAATCTAGGTGCTTTGTTTGCCCGTAGGAACATTGTGAACATACCCTGTACTTCCTAAAAAAATTCCATCTGTATTGCATTTTGGATAGCCGAAAATAAAAAATTACCTAGGGGTAAAATTGACATACAAATCAATTCAGCTCGTCAGCAGTAAATCATTCCATTTTTGGAACAAGCTTTTAACTTTATTCAATAAAGGAACAAAATTTAAAGTGTATAAATTGTTAATATCTTCTGAGACATATATTCCTAGATATCTCTGTGGTCTGGTATTGACTACGGAACGAAAATCTATTATTAACACCTTGGCTGCTAGGTGTTTTCCCGTCCTGTGCTGGCTTTGCTTTATTCCCATTGTTTCATGACGAGCTCAGCTCGTCATCAGCACAGCTCACCCGTGCATCATGACGAGCTGAGCTCGTCATGAGCATCGAAGGGGTTAAAGTGTCAAGTGCATAATTGCATAGCAAGATTTCTGTTTTCTATATATTTATCTTATACCCTCCCTACAGTCCTGACATATTTCAAATATACCCTTTTGAATCCCCAAATCAGGTTTAAGAAACAGAGCTATATTATCAGCAAATAGCTTTATGTTTGTCATCTCTGGGAGTGGAGCGGTTAAGTTGCTGTGGGAGCGAACGGTAATTGCTAATGGCTCTATAAAAAGAGCACAGAGTATTGGTGACAGAGGGCAGCCTTGTGTTGTTCCTCTGTGGACGCTGCATGTACCAATATTATTCAAATTAATGATTATTTGCGCTGTGGCCTCTTTATAAATATCAGAAATCATGCTGATACATTTAGCAGGGAATCCGAATTCAGCTAGAATGCAAAAAATATTTTCCCAGCAATCCAAATTGAAAGCCTTCTCAGCGTCTAGCAGCATGATGTGGGCTGGTATTTTACTTTGACTAAAATAATCTAAGGCCTCAGCTAAAAAAGTAGTGTTATAAGATAACTGCCTCCATGACAAGAATCTGCACTGATCTGGAGGTATAACTGGCCCTATACACTTACTCATTCTATTGGCTAGTGCTTTAGCTATGATCTTGTAGACGGTATTTAGAAGACGTATTGGTCTATATGAATTTACATCCTCCTTATTTTTATTCTTCTTTAAGAAGCTGACCACCACCACTGTTTTAAAGGAGGGCAGGACCCCACCCACGCAAAATATAGTTGGCTAATGTCACCAATTCAGGATTTAATACAGCAGAAAACTTTTTATATAATTCACCTGGCAGGCCATCTTCTCCACTTGCTTTGTCGTTAGCCAATGATTGCACTACTTCCTCTATTTCTCGAAGCGTAATATCAGCCAGCAAATCTCTTACCTGATCTGCCTGTAATTTGGAGACTTGGAGCTTGCTGAGAAACTCCTGAAGTTTTAAAACATCAACCTCCTGTACAGTAGAATAGATGGCTTTATAATGATTTAAAAATTACTCATGAATTTGTGTTTCTTCTGTGATGTGAATTTTTGAATCTTTTTCTACCAAAGATATTATCCTATTGGATGCTTGTTGCTGTCTTATTTGCCAGGCTAAAAAATTTCCAGAAAATGTGCTCTCTTCATATTCTTTTTCGACGTATGCAGCATTGGCCAAATCGCCTCTTTTATATTAATATTCTTGCATCCTTTTTCGTACCTGCGTAAGAGCCAACTTATCTTTAATATTTTTGTCTCTTATGTACTGTCGGTGGCCTGATAAACCGCTAATTCTAATTGTGACCTCTCTTTCTTTTTAGAATAACTTTATTGCAATATCTTTGGAGGTTATATATCCACGAACAGTTGCCTTAAAGGCCTCTCAAACACTTTCTACCTTAGCTCTCACTCTGTTTACTTGGAAAAAACATCTTATTTCATTATGAATCTCAGTGCACCAATCCTCATCATTAAGATGCACTTTATAAAAGACCCATCTTGAAGGCAGTTTACAACTGCCAAACCCTGATATCTCCAATTTTATCACAGAATGACTGGAGAAACTATTTTGAATATGCATATAGTTAATTAATCTAAGATTGCGAGAAGTAAGAAAATAATCCAATTGAGCCGCAGTGCTATATTTAGCAAAAAAGCACAAATATTCTCTCTTTTTGGGAAACGTTGCCTGCCAGATGTCAATCAGGTCAAGCTTATGCATACACTCCGTGAATGCCCTGGCCATTCGTGGCTTATTCTGTTTACATGCCTCAGAGGATGAATGTATTTCTGGGCTTCTCAAAAAATTCACCCCCGGAATATGTATAAGTGCGTGGTAGAGATCCAATATTGGCACTGGATTGTCTTCTATTGATGCGTATATATTGGCTAACGTTAATCTTCTCCTATTAATCAATCTACTGATCAAGCCCGATCTCCCTTCTCTGTCTGGGATGAGGTGATTTGAAAATGGAACAATCTATTAATAAATATGGCCATCCCCCTATGGGTCGAAATGGCTGACAAAAAAAATTGACCAACAGCCCAGTGTCTAAACATACTTTATGTGAGTTCCTTTTTTCCCATATAGCGTTTCTCCTGAATTAATTCAATATCCGGAGTATGGCCTCTCACCCATTCACCAATAGCTCGCGCCTTGGTTTTAATATTGAGGCCATTTGCATTAAAGGAGACAATGCAAATAGAATCGTCATACATTTATATAGTAGGGATTGCTGCTAGACATCATCTTTTGATGTTACATTGCAGCATTCTGGGAAATGAACAAACTAGATTGGCCCGTACATTGTTGAGATCTCTTTAGTGACTAAGTAGCTTATATATAAATATATCTGTGTAAAATAACACCAAAGATGAGTTGAAGTATTCTGGGCCCACCTCCTCATATTTCAGCTGTTGAAACCAGGTGACAACATCATAGTGTAGCATCAGCAACATGCATTGGCAAAGCAAATAGGCCTTCCTTCTTTTGGGTGTATGTACTTTTTGTTGTAATTAATTTATGTGTTGTGTGATTAGTTTAAATAGAAATACAGAAAACACATCTAGTCTATAGCACCCGTATGCACGTAGAAAATACCTATATATATATATATATATATATATATATATATATATATATATATATATTTACTCTCTCTCGCTCTCTCTTCTCTCTCTCCCTTTCTCCCTCCATCTTTCACCCCCCACCCCTATGAAAACATGGAGATCCAACTGAATGATGGTTTCGATGCATCAGTGGTGGATGCTTGTGCAATTTCATACAAGGTTGGCTAGTTTGATGGCTCTGGGTGCATACAGAAGTGGAAAAATTAACAGGTGCAGTTGCATAGCTGGACGGATGCAAGTGTGGGTGGATGGTTGAATGCTTGGTTGATGGATATCTGCTTGGGTGAGTGTGACACGGGGGACCCGGACGAGGGGCCCCCTGGTATGCCTATTAACGTGTCTGCCCTTTTTGTCCAGCATACAGAGGCGTGGAACACCCCTGATGTGGTGAGGAGACGACCTGAAGCGGAGATCCGACAGGACTACACCTTTAAGGGGGTGGAGTTCGATTGGCACCACGCCCTCCCCGACGAGGTAAAGCCCATCCCGGAATCTACCCAGGTGTGCGAGACACCCGGAGGCGGAGTAGGAGGTTGGTGGAGCGAGTGGCGAGACAGCGGAGCGGAGTGGACGGAGGAAGACGACGAGAGGAGGACGGAGGAAGACGACGAGAGGAGGAGAGAGGAAGATCGGAGGACGGAGGACGAGGAGGACGGAGAGAGTAGTACGGAGGTGGAGGAGGTGCAAGAACATCACAGACACGGCGGGGAAAGCGGTGAGAGACCTCGATCGTGGACCCGGAGTGAACCAGAGCCGAGGCGGAGCTACGAGACGACTCCAGAAGGGAAGGCGGCGGCAGGATCAGAGAACGAACCTGAGGGGGACTACGGCGGGAGGCCAGGAGGCTCTGCGGGACGCGCATCGCCCAGCCACACTAACACGGAAGTGTGGCTCCCCCAGGTACGGTCCAAAACCACAGGGTGGGGAGGCAATAGACGAGGGAAGCCCGCTTAAAGACAAGAACACCCCTTCACGCCCTTGTTGTTAAAGTTGTTTGGCACAAGGGCTCACGTCCCGAAGTCTGGGTAGAAGGTTGCACGTGTGTTTTCCCTCACTCCCTTCCCTGAAAGACATTCGATTGAGTACCTATACTGAGACGGACTTTTCTCTTTCCTTTTGTTTCGGTGTACCGGCGCTACGAGACCAGCGAGACGGCGGGGAAAAGGCCTACGACTCCCAGGAGACCTTGGGACAGACGACCTGTAGGAGGAAGATCCAGGACAGAGGAGGCGGACCCGCCATTACCATTTTACAGAGTGCCTGTTCAAAAACGCCGATTGTATAAAGCAATAAAACCTGCACTACCCAGACAACCCGTGTGTGCGAATCTGTTCGAGACCCCCTCAGTACACATACCGACCCCATCCGAACCCCCACAAGTGGTGGAGAATGCGGGCAGTGTGCCAGTGAGTGACATCGAGGACACAACGATGGACGCGATCCTGCAAGCCCTCGTGAAGGGACAGGAGCAACTGGCATGGGCAGTAGAGCAGCAACTCGCGGCGGCCCAATTGGACCGGGATACCTTCCGAAGTACAGTGGTACAGCAACTGGAAGGCATGAGGGTTACGGGAGACCCCGCCACTGTCCCCGCCCGGGAGACCCGGGCTCCCCCAACACCAGCGGGTACATCCTTACAAAAATACGTCACGGGGGAGGACCCAGACGCCTTCCTAACGAACTTTGAAAGGGTGGCCCTGGCGTGTGGTTGGCCTGGAGACAAGTGGCCATTTTTCTTGGCCCCATTGTTGAGCGGAGAAGCACAGGCGGCATATCAGGTGGCCAACAGCAATGGCACTACCCCGTATGCCCAGATCAAGACTATAATTCTGGATCACCTAGGATTAGATTCAGAAGCCTATAGGGTTCGGTTCCGCAAGGAGAGGGGACAAGCCGGAGACAACCCCAAAACCTTGTTCTTTAGATTAAAAACCGCAGCAGACAAGTGGCTTACCCCAACTACGAGTTCCAAAGACCAAATCATGGACAAAATTTATCTCGAACAGTATTTGGAAGCCCTTCCCTATGGGACACAGCGGTGGCTACGCCAACATTCGAACCTGACCACGGCTCAGGCCATGGAGATGGCCACCACCTACGCCCGGGCCCAACCCCGTCTTCACAATGTGGAAACAGACAGATCTACCAAGGGACCGACTAGACCCGAGCGCCGAGTGAGGGCTCAACCTGGACCCCTCCCTCCTCTCCCTCGACCATCGGCGGTAGAACACCCCCCTTTCCGGGGTCCGCAGTGTTTCGACTGTGGACAGTGGGGCCACATAGCCCGTCTGTGCCCCCAGAAACGAACCCAGGAAGAACCAATGGACATCAATTATCTCCCAAAGGCGGTGTTGTATTCAGCTGAACTAGGAGGCTCCTTCCATGTGAGTGTTACGGTTAATGGGGTGGTGGTCAGAGCCCTCCTTGATTCCGGCTGTAAGCAATCAGTCATCCAAGGGACTTATGTGACTCCACTACAGTTGGTACCTGAGAACAGTGTGTTTATAAAATGTGTACACGGGGATGTGAAGGAATACCCGGTGGCTAACATTCCCCTAGGTCTAGAGGGGATGGAAAGGATGGTAGTTAAAGTGGGAGTAATGGACACCCTACCCGAACCCCTGATCCTGGGCACCGATAATCCGAACTTCCTGAACCTCTTCAAAGGCCAGTTACGCCAGGACAGTGACCAGGGGGAAGCAGTAAATAACCTATTGTCCACAGGTCCTTGGGAAGGAGATAGGTCCTTCCGATTCGCCCAAGCCAATGACGATACGCTCATCAATGCCTGGGAACAGGCCCATGTCAGTTTAACCAATCCAAATCCCACCTACCCCAGGTTCGTGATTAAGGAGGATCTTCTGTATAGACTAGCCTCTAAGGATGAGCCGATGCAACTGTTGGTGCCAGCCTGTTTTCGCGAGCAGATTATGTACTACGCACATACCCACCTACTGGCGGGACACATTGGGAGCGAGAAAACGACCCAAAACGTCCTCAGGAACTTTTACTGGCCCGGTATCTATAGTGATATAAAAAAGCATTGCCAAACCTGTGACCTTTGCCAACGGAAGAATACCCAACGACCTGCGGCAGTACCTTTACAACCTCTGCCAGTCATCGGGACCCCATTCGAGAGAGTGGGGATGGACCTGATAGGCCCCTTAACCACCACAAAAAAAGGTTTCAGATATGCTCTCATCATTGTGGACTACGCCACTAGATTTCCTGAGGCATTTCCTTTAAAATCGCCCACCTCCAGGAACATAGCCGACAAGTTTCTTGAATTATTTTCTCGAGTGGGGTTCCCTAAAGAGATCCTCACAGACCAGGGGACCCCATTCATGTCCAAGGTTATGCAGGAAGTTTGCCAGATGTTGGGTTTACACCAGATCAAGACGTCCGTGTACCACCCTCAAACAGACGGGTTAGTCGAAAGGTACAACAGGACGTTAAAAACGGTCCTGAAGAAAATGGTGGAGGTGAATCACACCGACTGGGATTCGTTGTTGCCACTAGCCCTGTACGTGATAAGAGGCCAGCGCCAAAGTAGTCTTGGGTGTTCATCCTTCGAGATGCTCTATGGGAGACAACCCAGGAGCTTGCTAGACATGACAAAAGACATGTGGGAAACGGAACAAGGCGGAGAAACCAGAACTCTTCTTGAGTACAGCTCCAACTTGAGGAACAAGTTAGGAAAAATCAGGGAACTCGCTTTTACCCACTTGGAGGAAAGCCAGAAACACCAGCAGACCCAGTATAACAAGGGAAAAAAATGGAGGTCGCTAAAAATCGGTGACTGGGCCCTCGTATTACTGCCTTCAATGGCCAAAAAGTACCGTAACGAGTGGCAGTGCCCCTATGAGGTCATCGAGACGATAGGCAAAACAACCTATCGGCTCCGTCTCACCACCAGAAAGACCCAGATTTTTCACATAAATCTATTGAAAAAATGGCTAGGAACGACTCCTGTGGCAGCAATCCTGGTGACTAACCCCAAGATGGCCCTCGCAACCACCATGGATGACTTGGTTATCAGTGAGGACTTATATGAAAACGAGCAGGAGGGGCTCCGACAAGTTCTGAGGAAATATGCCCACATTTTCTCCGACCTTCCCGGTAAAACTACCTTGGCAGAGCACAGAATCGAGACGCCCGCTGGTACCGTGGTCAAGCAGCGTCCGTATAGGATTCCCGAGGCAAAAAGGGAAGCCATAGCTAAAGAGGTGGCAGAAATGCTTAGGTTAGGCGTGATTCGGCCATCCAGGAGTGAATGGTCATCCCCTATTGTCATGGTGCCTAAACCCGATGGCAGTAGCCGTTTTTGTATGGACTTCCGGGCGTTAAACGAAGTCTCAGCGTTTGATTCATACCCAATACCCCGGATCGATGAACTCATCGAAAAACTCGGGGATGCCAAATATATTAGTACACTGGACCTGACCAAGGGGTATTGGCAGGTACCCCTGCGCGAGGAAGACAGGAGAAAAACAGCATTCGCTACTTCTGAAGGGCTGTTTGAATTTACAGTTCTACCCTTTGGTCTACACGGGGCCCCCGCAACGTTTCAGAGACTCATGAATACGGTCCTACGGGGTCATCATCAATATTGCTCCGCATATCTTGATGACATCATCATTTTCAGTCCCTCCTGGGAGGCTCACTTGCACCATCTGGATGTCGTGTTCAATCTACTCGCATCCGCAGGTCTCCATGTCAACTCCAAGAAGTCCAGAATCGGATACCATAAGGTCAAATATTTGGGGTACCTTCTGGGACATGGTATCATTGAACCTCAGGTAGAAAAAGTGCGGGCTATCGCGGAAACTCCATTTCCTAAAACCCTGAAGGACATGCGTGCCTTTTTAGGCCTGGTAGGATACTACCGCCGATTCATACCCTCATTTTCGGAGGTCGCGACACCCCTGACCGATACCCTCAGGAAAACGAAGATCCGCCCGGACTTCCACAACCCAACGCCGGCCATGTGGACGGCCTTTCAGACCCTGAAAAAAGCTATCACCACCAGGCCGGTTCTGACGTCACCAGATTTCAACAAACCCTTTGTGCTACATACGGATGCGTCCGACTTTGGTATCGGGGCGGTGTTGTCCCAAGACACTGGGGAGGGGGGCCTTCGGCCCGTTCTTTACATCAGCCGAAAGTTGTTTCCTCGGGAGGTCAGGTACCCGACTATTGAGAAGGAGTGCCTCGCCATCAGGTGGGCGGTGGACAAACTGCGCTACTACCTGGAGGGACGTTCTTTCCAGCTGTACACCGACCATGCCCCTCTCTTGTGGATGGCGAGGAACATTTCCAACAACCCTCGTGTCATGAGGTGGTTCCTGGCCTTGCAGCCCTTCCGGTTCCAGGTCCGACACCAGAAGGGATCCGAGAACGTCCATGCGGACTTTCTTTCTCGGTACCCTCTCCCCGATCGGGAGAATCCTAGGGGGGGGATGTGTGACACGGGGGACCCGGACGAGGGGCCCCCTGGTATGCCTATTAACGTGTCTGCCCTTTTTGTCCAGCATACAGAGGCGTGGAACACCCCTGATGTGGTGAGGAGACGACCTGAAGCGGAGATCCGACAGGACTACACCTTTAAGAGGGGGCGGAGTTCGATTGGCACCACGCCCTCCCCGACGAGGTAAAGCCCATCCCGGAATCTACCCAGGTGTGCGAGACACCCGGAGGCGGAGTAGGAGGTTGGTGGAGCGAGTGGCGAGACAGCGGAGCGGAGTGGACGGAGGAAGACGACGAGAGGAGGACGGAGGAAGACGACGAGAGGAGGAGAGAGGAAGATCGGAGGACGGAGGACGAGGAGGACGGAGAGAGTAGTACGGAGGTGGAGGAGGTGCAAGAACATCACAGACACGGCGGGGAAAGCGGTGAGAGACCTCGATCGTGGACCCGGAGTGAACCAGAGCCGAGGCGGAGCTATGAGACGACTCCAGAAGGGAAGGCGGCGGCAGGATCAGAGAACGAACCTGAGGGGGACTACCGCGGGAGGCCAGGAGGCTCTGCGGGACGCGCATCGCCCAGCCACACTAACACGGAAGTGTGGCTCCCCCAGGTACGGTCCAAAACCACAGGGTGGGGAGGCAATAGACGAGGGAAGCCCGCTTAAAGACAAGAACACCCCTTCACGCCCTTGTTGTTAAAGTTGTTTGGCACAAGGGCTCACGTCCCGAAGTCTGGGTAGAAGGTTGCACGTGTGTTTTCCCTCACTCCCTTCCCTGAAAGACATTCGATTGAGTACCTATACTGAGACGGACTTTTCTCTTTCCTTTTGTTTCGGTGTACCGGCGCTACGAGACCAGCGAGACGGCGGGGAAAAGGCCTACGACTCCCAGGAGACCTTGGGACAGACGACCCGTAGGAGGAAGATCCAGGACAGAGGAGGCGGACCCGCCATTACCATTTTACAGAGTGCCTGTTCAAAAACGCCGATTGTATAAAGCAATAAAACCTGCACTACCCAGACAACCCGTGTGTGCGAATCTGTTCGAGACCCCCTCAGTACACATACCGACCCCATCCGAACCCCCACAGTGAGGTTGGATAATGGTCACATGTGGGCTGGTGTATTGATGCACAGATGTGGGTACATATCTGTGAAAGGGTGAGAGAATCTCAGTTGGAGGATAAATAAGTATATGGGCAGATACATTGGACTATCATGATGGATTTTACACTAATTTGTTAGATAAACGGGTGCTAATTGTTTGTGGAAGAGTGCATGAATGTGGATGCATGGAATAGTTGTCTGATCACAATAATCTGCTAATAAACAAGATGCATTTGATGAACAACAATTACCTGGTCAGCTAACAAGACTCCACATTAAGGGGGTCATTAGGATGGCGGACGGAAGTGCCTCCGCAGCCCTGGAGTATGCGGAACATACCTGATCTGCGTCCGCCTGCCGCGGTCACTCCGTCCGCCATATCAGGATAGGAAAGATTGCCCAAATTCCGTCCGCGACGGAAGAGCACGCTCCGCAGGCCATCTACACCCGACCACGCGGCGGACGTAACCAATCCAGAGACTCCGCCGTATGGACTGACGTGTAGGACCGTCCTCCAAATCAAGATGGCTGAAAATACACATAAAAGCACTGCGGAAAAACAACCTGCCTGAACACTGCGGATGCCCCACAGTGAACATACCCACCACGAGCTGCTCGCTGACATGGACCCAGCACTACACGCTTACCCGATACTCTTTGCGATCCACCACGTCCTAGTCCTGGCCCACTACCGAGGACGACGCAGGTACGCTACAAACCATTCGCTGTCTGGAGGGGAGTACCTGCAAGGGTCGTGACGTCGGGAGGGGGAGTGTCAGGTATCTGAACCCACTGATTAGAAGCAAATTCACAAACACACCTGTATCACACACACAGGAATAATTCAGACAAAGCACGACACATGATTGACTGGCTTTATTACACATAATCGGGGTATAATCACAGTGTATGCATGAGCATGGGCATGGTGGCCAACACAGCTGGTACAACAGAGGCAGTACATGAGAGGGCAGACTACAGTATCAGGACACCAACAGGGCATAGTCGACATCAGAGCAGGTACATCAGAGGCAGTACATGAGAGGGCAGACTACAGTAACAGGACACCAACAGGGCATAGTCGACATCAGAGCAGGTACATCAGAGGCAGTACATGAGAGGGCAGACTACAGTATCAGAACACCAACAGGGCATAGTCGACATCAGAGCAGGTACATCAGACGCAGTACATGAGAGGGCAGACTGCAGTATCAGAACACCAACAGGGCATAGTCGACATCAGAGCAGGTCCATCACAGGCAGTACATGAGAGGGGATAAGTGCATCAACAGTCCATTGCACTGAACAGGTCCATCTGTCACGATCGCGGATGGCCGCAAACTACAATTCCCGGCATGCCCTGGGAAAGAACTACCGCTCCCGGCATCCACGCGACGCACCGCACTCCCGCGAGACATCTCATAAGGAGAATGGCGGCTGGGGAGCGGTGTCGGGTATTCCAAACCTGATGCGGTTCTTGACCTCGGAGTTCTTGGTTCGGGTGCGGTAAGGGTGCTTGCACCGCGTCGCTGAGCGGCAAAACTCAGTGGCTGTCTTGATGATACCTGCTTTTTGATGTGTAAATATTCGTAATCCTCACTGTTGGTTCGGATTCTTGCTGTGGGTTTTTGTTCCTTGGATGTTGTCCCGGTTGGCATTGCCGGCCAACGGTGGTGTGGCATAAGTTGCTATCAAACTTTGGATAGCCTCTCTTTTGGTACTGATTTTCTTGCTGTAAATACGACTATTCCTGGAACCAAGCTAAGACTTATTAGTTGGTGGTTTCACCTATGGATCTTCCAGAGGAGCTTTGTGTGGAATGATAACACTGTGTGTGGAAAGGGCATTTAGATATCCTTTGCTTTATGTGTAACATTATATGTGACTTTTCATTTAACAGGGGATTTGGAGGTGTGAGATACACTCTACCCCTGTGAAGTTTAGTGGAGTCATATCTAGTTACATCATATCCAACCCTACATTGCCTCTACACATCCACAAGGCTTTTGCTTTTTCTTTTACAGGTATAAACCCTCATAGCAACATTTATAGTATTGAGATATTTACCATTCAACAAAACGATCCTGAGGACTAACTCGTAACACCATCAGAGGCAGCACATGAGAGGGGGTAAGTGCATCAACTGTCCATTGCACTGAACAGGTCCATCAGAGGCAGTACATGAGAGGGGCTAAGTGCATCAACAGTCCATTGCACTGAACAGGTCCATCAGAGGCAGTACATGAGAGGGGCTAAGTGCATCAACAGTCCATTGCACTGAACAGGTCCATCAGCGGCAGTACATGAGAGGGCAGACTGCAGTATCAGAACTCCAACAGGGCATAGTCGACATCAGAGCAGGTACATCAGAGGCAGCACAAGTACGTATTCAAAGAAACCCGTCCCAAGGACCACAACAGTGGAAGTCTGAACACAATGGACAATGTACACACCATGTGCCATGACATATGAGTGAACTGAACAGCACCTCACATCACACTATCATGTGGATTGCGTGAGGTACCTGCATCGGACAAACTGCCAGCACCAGAAACTGGAGTGTGAGACACAGCCACAGCTCGAGTGACTGACACATGGGCCACAGACCCAGACACACTGCCAGCACCAGAAACAGGAGTGTGACACACAGCCACAGATGCAGTGAATGACACGTGAGCTACAGATCCAGACACACTGCCAGCACGAGATACAGGAGTGTGAGACACAGCCACAGCTCGAGTGACTGACACATGGGCCACAGACCCAGACACACTGCCAGCACCAGATACAGGAGTGTGAGACACAGCCACAGCTCGAGTGACTGACACATGGGCCACAGACCCAGACACACTGCCAGCACCAGATACAGGAGTGTGAGATACAGCCACAGCTCGAGTGACTGACACATGGGCCACAGACCCAGACACACTGCCAGCACTAGATACAGGAGTGTGAGACACAGCCACAGCTCGAGTGACTGACACATGCGCCACAGACCCAGACACACTGCCAGCACCAGCAACAGGAGAGGGCACAACTGATACAGTGCTACTACATGATGCATGACAGCAAACAACAGACACAGTGCCACTATCTGACACATGAGACCCAACTGCAGCTGCGCCACTGGGACCACTGAAATGATGAGCCACAGGGCTGTATGGGCCAGGAGGCAGGGTGGCTCTGGGAGCTGGTGATAGTTGGACTTGACCGACATCGGGGTGGGTATGTGTCAATGGTGTGTGTCTACGTCTCTTGGGGATATGTGAGTGCGCCCTGGACAGGACAGGACTGGCAAGTGGTTCGGACGGAAATGAAATGTCACCCACCATGGGTGGTGCATCTGCTGCCGGGGGTATGCTCTCTGGGGACGTGCTGGAGCATGCATGTCGTTTGCTGTGTGGCTGCCTTGTGGCCTCTGCAACATGTGTCGTGGGAGATGCTACAACAGGGCCCACATTCCTCTGCTCCTGGCGGGCCCTGATGGGAGTGGAGGTAAGGGTCGACTCCACCGCGGAAACATCTGTATTCCGTTCCCTCAACAACATTAGCCTTAGTGCAGCAAGGGGTGATGTATGCCTGTCCTTCACAGCGCCAGTGTCCATGGGAGAAACCTTGTCCCTTGGATGTTCCTTTTCCGTAGGAGGAATGCTGTCTCTGGACTTTCCCTGTTCACTGGATGGTGCCCTGTTCCTGGCAGCAGACTTGTCGTCTCTGGTGTACCTGTCTCCTGAACACACCTTCTCCATGTGTGTGTCCATGCCCTTGGGAGAGTCCCTGCTCTTCTTAGGTGCCTTTGTCTTTTGACTGACCTTCTCCCTGCCCTTGGGAGTGGCTCCTTCCTTTTCTAGTGTCCCTGCCCTTGGGAGTGTACCTGCTCTTATGAGGTGCCTTTGTCTCCTGACTGTCCTTGTCCCTGCCCTTGGGAGTGGCCCCTTCCTTACTAGTGTCCCTGCCCTTGGGAGTGTCCCTGCTCTTATGAGGTGCCTTTGTCTCCTGACTGTCCTTGTCCCTGCCCTTGGGAGTGGCCGCTTCCTTACTAGTGTCCCTGCCCTTGGGAGTGTCCCTGCTTGTATGAGGTGCCTTTGTCTCCTGCCTGTCCTTGTCCCTGCCCTTGGGAGTGACCCCTTCCTTACTAGTGTCCCTGCCCTTGGGAGTGTCCCTGCTCTTATGAGGTGGCTTTGTTCTTTGACTGTCCTTGTCCAAGGTAGTGTCCATGGAACTGGGAGTAACCCTTGTCTTGGGAGTACCTTTTGTGTGGGATGCCTGTGTAGCATGTGGAGGCATGTCCCCCAACACCACTTGTGGATCCTGTGTGTGTACTCCAATGTATCTGACGTTGTCTTTGTGAACAGATTTTGCTGCCCTAGGGGATGGTGTCTGAGCCCTCCGTGCCCTGACGTGCTGGCTGACGCTGCTTCTAGTGCAATAACCTGTGTTGGAGTCCTGGTCAGAATGTACACTCCCCCCTGACACATCCAGTGTGGTAGATGGGGAAACAGAAGTAGCACCCAGTCCATGCGACTGTACAATGGCAGACGACACACTGCTAGCCAATGACTGAACTGTCCTGTGTAGACCAGCAAGATCTCCATGCATCCCTTCCATGAATGCCACCACCTGCCCCAACTTCCTATCGTGGTCTTGGTATGCATTTATTATATTGGTCTGCCCCACACACAGCTGTCGCAGCAGATCAACAGCCTCAGCACAAAGTGCATTTTGGCTCACCGAGGCAGGGGCAGCGGTGCCGACACCGAACGCCACTCTGCTACCCCTACTCCTGCGTGCCCCAACAGTACATAGTGCATTTGGTGGCAGTGTGGGCCCTGTGTGCTGTGTCCCGACCGAAGGTGTTGATTGGCCACTCCCAGTCTGTGACAACAGTGCAGACTCACCAACACTGTCGGAAGATGAGGACGATGTTGTTTCCACATGCGAGTCCTCAGGGACGGTCCTGTCCCCCTCACCGGCGCTGCCCTCTTCTGTGTCAGTCTGCGTGTGCGTGAAGTCTGATCCGGATGCATTGCCTCAAATCATCTCTGCCGTCTGTGGCTGAGTGGCCTCTGCCAAAGCTGAAAAGCACAGAAAAGAGGTGTAAGTCATGGGCACACTCATGTACAGTAGGCCAAGGAATCCCTAATGCAATAGCTGACAAAGTACATGTAGCCCCCAACCTGCACATGGCCCACCCCTACCAGTCATCCTCACATGAAATAAGCGCTGTTGGCCGTGTAACCTGTACAGCATGCGGACAGGGCAGGAGCACGTACATCTGCACACATGTCTTGCCTTGGGGCGATGGACCACTACAGCAGGTGCATCAACACTCAACTGCTTAGCGAGTGACGTATCAACATGCCGGACCTGGAAGTGACCTTTGACTCCGCCAATGGCACCCACATGCCATTGCAACGATACATACGCTACACTGGAGTCACTCATGTGTCTGGGCAGCAATACATGCATTGCACTACCATGCAACATACACATACAGTATGCTTACCGCTACTTTCCTGTTGATCCACACGCAGCCGGTCGGACAGGTCAGGATGCGTCACAGCAATGATACGATGCATGAGAGGGGTCATTGAGCCTCGGGCCAGACGTGGCGTTCTTGGAATCATCCCTAGTGTCACTTCCGCTACATTCTTGCTCAGCCTGGAAATGTCGTCCCAGCGTTTATGGCAGTGTGTATGTCGTCTATTGGACACCCCCACTGCCCGTACATCACGTGCAATGCTCCTCCACACGTCCTTGCGAAGGTGCAGCTTCACCTACCATGAAGGGAGACAAAAGGGTGCAAGTCAGTGGACAGTTGGCCAGTCACACAGATAGGGACCACACGTATCTCTCAGCAGACATGCACATTCCGACAATCGTGTTGGGCCCACAGCACACCGCCCAGATTGCAGAGGCCAGGTGTAATGGACCACCTCATGCACACCAACATGTCCCCCACTGCACTTACCACCTGTCCGGGTGTGCCGTACCGCCGTCCGAAGTTGCGGAGCAGTCCGTCCACGAGGACATCCAGCTCCGCGGCGGTGAAGGGACGAGTCCGGATCTCTTTGACTCTCGACATGGCAAGTTCACGGAGTATGGCACTAGAGCAGCATTCAGTGGTCAGCTCCGCAGCAGCAGGTCGAGGTGATGGTCACAGGCAGCAGTCGGTGGTCAGCTCCGCAGCAGCAGGTCGAGGTGATGGTCACAGGCAGCAGTCGGTGGTCAGCTTCGCAGCAGCAGGGCGAGATGATGGTCACAGGCAGCAGTCGGTGGTCATCGTAGAATGTGTGCTTTTGCAAATCACACATATATAGGGCCCTGAGGCAATGTCAGTGGCATTTGTCGCCAGCCATTGGTCAGCCCTGGATGCGTGTTTGGAAAAGGGCCAATGACTGGCCCTGGTGTTTTCGTGCACAGCATACGCTACATTCGATTGGGCATACGCGGGCCTTGTTCACACTTCCAATTGGCTGCACGTGCACAGACCGTCACGGTCACACACCGGCACCCGCATGTGGTAGCCTCCAGGACGGATGCTTCACTTGCAACAATGTTCAATCACTGGCGCCAACATGGCGGGCACGTATTCGCCGGGTGAGGAGCAGGCCAACAAATCCTTTAGCTAATGTCAATGGACATGGCAGGTCATGACCCCCCTTACAGTCACATTGCATCATCCACCGTACACCGGCCGGCCCAGCCCGGCCCAGGACCGCCGTGCCAGGTCCGGTCCACTACCGCCGTGCCAGGCCCCGTCCACTACCGCCGTGCCAGGGCCGGCCCAGGACTGGCGTCCCGGCCATGTCAACCACCGCCGTGCCAGGCCCCGTCCACTACCGCCGTGCCAGCCCTGGCACGGTGGTAGTGGACGGGGCCTGGCACGGCGGTAGTGGACGGGGCCTGGCACGGCGGTAGTGGACGGGGCCTGGCACGGCGGTAGTGGACGGGGCCTGGCACAGCAGTGGTTGACATGGCCGGCACGCCGGTCCTGGGCCGGCCCTGGCACGGCGGTAGTGCACGGGGCCTGGCACGGCGTGGTTGACATGGCCGGGACGCCGGTCCTGGGCCGGCCCTGGCACGGCGGTAGTGGACGGGGCCTGGCACGGCGGTGGTTGACATGGCTGGGACGCCGGTCCTGGGCCGGCCCTGGCACGGCGGTATTGGACGGGGCCTGGCACGGCGGTAGTTGACATGGCCGGCATGCCGGTCCTGGGCCGGCCCTGGCACGGCGGTAGTGGACGAGGCCTGGCACGGCGGTAGTTGACGGGGCATGGCACGGCGGTCTGGGCCGGGCTAGGCCAGCCGGTGTACGGTGGATGATGCAATGTGACTGTAAGGGGGGTCATGACCTGCCATGTCCATTGACTTCAGCTAAAGGATGTGTTTGCCTGCACCTCCCCCGCCGAATACGTGCCCCGCCATGTTGGCGCCAGTGATTGAACATTGTTGCAAGTGAAGCATCCGTCCCGGAGGTTACCACATGCGGTTGCCGGTGTCTGACCGTGACGGTCCGTGCACATGCAGCCAATGGGAAGAGGGAACGCGGGCCGCATATGCCCATTCGTAAACAGCGGAAGCAGTGCACCGCCATGGCGGCGCCAATGATTGTATCTTTTCTGACGATGCACCGTGTTGTATTGTCTGCAGTTGCGTTATGACGGGTGTGTGCGTGATTGGGTGACTTAATATGTCATGCTCTATTCCATGTGTGTCCATACTATGGCCATCGGTGTGCAAACAATGTGCATCACATGTGCATGTCGAGGTCGGGTGTTTCCCTACACATGTTTCTAGTTCTTCACATCTACACAGTACATCCCGGATGTATCGGCAAATTCTGATTCTGTTGTCAGTGCGTGGTATATGTGAGCTAATGACTATGGTGGGGGTACACATGTGTTCAGTGCATGTGTGTTGCCTATTGTGTCACCATGCATGTAATGTACGTATGCCCACCATTATTGGTGTTGCCATTGGTTTATGATGAGATGGTGTGTGTGTATCTTTATCGTTTGTGTGCATGCACTTGCATGTGTGTATGTGATGTCGCTCCTACACATTTGGGTCATGACACATGTCTTGTTGGCAGTAATGTTGACCTGAGACTAAGTAGCATTGCACATGTAGAGACACTTCATGTTGCTAGTGGCTGCACATTGTTGCTACGGCAATCCATGTTGTAGTGACAATCAGAGATGTCACACATATGACAATTATGCACTACATTTTACTTGTCTGGACAGTTCGTTGACATGTGATTGAGTTGCACAGCCATGCGTTGTTTGTGAATTGACTTCCATTCCATCTACTCCCACACAGGAGGGCTCCAAATGTCCATCGCCCATACACTGTGCTGGAGGATATGGTTGACGAGGAGGTGATCAGGAAATTCCGGCTGGATCGACGTCGATTGATGGAGCTTATAGACCAATTGTCTCCTCAACTGCAGCCGCGAAGAACCTATCCAGGTTCCATTACACCCACAGCAAAGGTGATGGCGGCACTACACTTTTTTGCTACAGGCACCTTTCAGTACACAATTGGACATGCCGGGGGGATGTCACAGTCCATGTTCAGCATGGTACTTCGGGATGTTCTGAAAGCCATGATGCTGTACAAGGATGACTACATACATTTCCCACAGCCGGCAGAGTTGGCAGCGGTCAAAGCAGACTTCTATGGACTGGGTCAGATACCACACGTAGTGGGTTCCATTGATGGCACACATATCGCTATCATTCCACCACGGGCACGTGAGCAGGTGTATAGAAATCGGAAGCACTTCCATTCCCTCAACGTGCAGGTGGTGTGCCAGGCCGACAACATCATATCCCATGTGTGTGCAAGATTTCCTGGCTCTGCACATGACGCCCACATCATGCGGAGCAGCATTGTTCCCCAACTGATGGCAAATCTGCGTCCGGCACAAGCGTGGCTTGTTGGTGAGTATTCTGCCCCCCAACATAGGCGACTCGGCTTACCCAAACAGGCCTTGGCTGCTGAGTCCCATACGTAATCCAACTACAGCGGGGGAAATGCGATACAATGATGCCCATGGAAGGACACGTCGAGTGGTAGAACTTACTTTTGGCCTGGTGAAGTCTAGGTTTCGGTGCCTGGATAAGACCGAAGGGGCCCTGCCTTACTCACCAGGCAAAGTATGCAGGATCGTGATTGCCTGCTGCATGCTCCACAACCTGGCTGTGCACAATAACATTTAACTGCTCTTGGACCCTGATGAACAGCAAGTTCCTCGCCCTCCCAACCCACCCATGTCGACTGATGAGGATAGTGGTGAGAAGGAAGGTGTGGACCAGAGGCGCCAGCTCATTGATCGCTACTTCCCTTGAATGTGAGTGTGCACCTCTTGTGCTGGTTGTGTATGCCCTGTGGATGTTTTCTGGTGTTGTGCAATTGTGGTGTGCATCATCTGTGTGTTCTGCTATGTGATGTGTGCATGTGTGTGTGTTTATTGATTTGGACATGCAAGTCTCCTTGATGTGTGTCCTCTCATCCAATCATTTTGTGATGAGTGTGGTTTGTGGAATGTTGCACTGCAGTGTGTTGTGATGAGTGTGATTCTGTTTCCTGACGTGTCTGTGCTGTTTCTGTTTTTCCCTAGGTCACTCCCGCTGCGGCATGATTATGTATGACTTGGATCCCTGAACCTGGTAACGTCTGTTTCTGATTGAATCATGTGAATAAACATGGAGGCAACACATCATTGAGTGAGTAAGTGGTATTTATTTACAGAGTGTGCATTGGTGATGGTGCATATTTACAAATAAGTGTGGGGTGGGGGAGTGGAGTTAAGGGTAATGGCAGATGAAATGTCCTTGCTGACACCACATTGGGTGGTGTCTGCCTAGTCCAGCAGACCTGTGCCAATGATTGGCTAGGTGGGACAGGATAGTTTGCTGGGTGAATGTCTGGCTCTGGCAGTGTCACAGTCATTGACGGCCACTCTTGGAGCGTGTGGAAGGAGCATCCACACTGCTCTCGCCCACTTCCAGCCTCGGACGGCCCCTCCGTCTTGGAGGCGGGACGGAGTCAGCTGGGGGCGCAGGCTGCTCTGGTTCCACATCCGTCGCCAGGGGCGCAGGTGGCGGTGGCGGTGGTGTTGCTGCCCGTGGCGTTGGTTGAAGGGGGATGGGGGTGGTGGTGTTGCGGGCTATCCATCCCCTCCACATGGTTGTGTTCTGGGACATGATGTCTACAATTTGGCCAAGCCGGCTCTCATTGGCCCGCAACATGTTGGTGTTCTCCACAGAGTCCTGGTGGGCACGGTCTGCCTGTGCCTACCCACGCTCGTAGTTTGCCTGGACCCTGGCTAGGGCTTCCAATGACTGTGCCACGGGATTGGGTGGGTGTCCTTCCTCTGCACGTTGTTGCCTTGTGCTCCTGCCTGCCTGATGTGGCCTGGGCTCTCTGGTGTGCCGCACACTCTCCCTGCGTGGCTGGGATGGCGCAGGCCCGGCGTCGTGCGGTGGGTTAGGCAGGGTGGCAGAGGCAGGAGTGGTGGTACTGGTGGAGGTGGAGGTGGTGGTGGCTGTGCAGGTCACAGTGGCCGGTGTGGTGGGAATTGCAGAGGCCGTAGTAGTCGGTGCTGGAATCACCTAGGAGCCAGATGTCCCTGGCTGCCTGCTTGTGCCCGCACCATCCTCCGCACCGGAGCTGGCTGTGGAATCGTCCCCAGAGAGTCCTGAGTGAGGCGAGTCTTGAGGCCGGATGGTGGTTCCACCTGTGAGATTACGATCACCTGTAAAACAAAATTGTGAAGATAAGTACTGTGGGCATTACGTGTTATTTTCAAATCGATGACTTTTCAGTGTCCAGTCGCACTCACCCCACCCACCACCACCGCCCTCCCTATGGACATGGGGGCCTGTTGGGAGTTGTACTAGTGACCTCTCACACACCCCACCCACCACCACCGCCATCTCTATGGACATGGGGGCCTGTTGGGAGTTGTACTAGTGACCTCTCACACACCCCACCCACCACCACCGCCCTCCCTATGGACATGGGGGCCTGTTGGGAGTTGTAGTGCCATCCTCTCACACACCCCACCCACCACCACCGCCCTCCCTATGGACATGGGGGCCTGTTGTACTAGTGACCTCTCACACACCCCACCCACCACCACCGCCCTCCCTATGGACATGGGGACCTGTTGGGAGTTGTAGTGCCGTCCTCTCACACACCCCACCCACCACCACCGCCCTCCCTATGGACATGGGGGCCTGTTGGGAGTTGTAGTGCCATCCTCTCACACACCCCACCCACCACCACCACCCTCCCTATGGACATTGGGGCCTGTTGGGAGTTGTACCAGTGACCTCTCACACACCCCACCCACCACCACCGCCCTCCCTATGGACATGGGGACCTGTTGGGAGTTGTACTAGTGACCTCTCACACACCCCACCCACCACCACCGCCCTCCCTATGGACATGGGGGCCTGTTGGGAGTTGTACTAGTGACCTCTCACACACCCCACTCACCACCACCGCCCTCCCTATGGAAATGGGGGCCTGTTGGGAGTTGTAGTGCCGTCCTCTCACACACCCCACCCACCACCACCACCCTCCCTATGGACATGGGGGCCTGTTGGGATTTGTAGTGCCATCCTCTCACACACCCCACCCACCACCACCGCCCTCCCTATGGACATGGGGGCCTGTTGGGAGTTGTACTAGTGACCTCTCACACACCCCACCCACCACCACCGCCCTCCCTATGGACATGAGGGCCTGTTGGGAGTTGTACTAGTGACCTCTCACACACCCCACCCACCACCACCGCCCTCCCTATGGACATGGGGGCCTGTTGGGAGTTGTACTAGTGACCTCTCACACACCCCACCCATCACCACCGCCATCCCTATGGACATGGGGGCCTGTTGGAGTGGTTTAGACGTTGGTGAGTATGTGGACTGCATGCATGGGTTGGGGTCTGGGAGATGTGTCTTCTGAGTTGTGTGAGGCACACCATGTCATTGTGCTCGCGGTGCTTGGTTTGTACTTAGCAGCCTTTTCTCCTTCCTCAATTCCTTCAAGGGTCTCTGGGTGCAGAATGCTCAGCACCTTGTCCTACCAGTCGGTGTAGGGTAAGGGCTCCGGGGTGCTTCCACCGCCAGTGTGATGTGCCCGGAGATGGTTTTTGGCACGGATTGCTTTAACACGGGTTTTGAGGTCATGCCACCGCCTCTGAATCTCCTGCTTGGTCCTCGGCACGGTCACAGACGCATTCACCCTAGTGACTATCCTGTCCCACATGTGATTTTTCCTGGCTACGCTGGTCTGCTGGACTAGTGCCCCAAATAAGTGGGGTTCTACTCGGATGATTTCATCCACCATTACCTTTAACTCTGTGTCTGTGAATTTGGGGTTCTTTTTTGGTGCCATGGTGTGTGGTGCTCGGGGTGTGGGTTTGAGTGAGTTGGGAGGTGCAGGTGTGTGGTGTGTAGGAATGGTGTGGTGGGTCTTTGTGTTGTGGGTGTGTTTGAGTGGTGGTTATGTGTATTCTATCGGTGTGTGCTGTATGTTCTCTTGTGTCTCTTGCTAGCAGCTATGCTGTGATGCAGAGGATTTCGGGAGTGGGTGGGAGTTCTTTTATAGTCTGTGTCTTGGTCCTGTCTCAATGGTTATTGGCAGTCAGGTGCTAGGTGGGTGTGTTGACTAGTGTGCATTATCTGGTACTTGGGGGTGGGTCATTGTGTCTTGTGATTGGTTTTGATGTTTCAGGTGGGTGGTAGTTCAGTTTCCTGTGTTTGGTATTTACTTCCGTCGCACTGTTTGGCATTGGTTTGACGTTAGGGATGTTGTTTGTGTTGGCCTTCCGCTGTGAAGCACGGTTTCTCGTTGCATTGTTACCGCAGCGGACGTGGATTGTGGTGCCTACCGGGGTACTTGCGGAGTTATCCTAATCGCGGACACGGAGACTACGCAGGTATAGCTTGAGATGTGGATGTTCTCGCGGTCATGTGCGTACGCGGCGGCCGGTGTTTCTTCGGTTCCGTACGCTTGCGGCGGTCTCAGGTGTACTCTGACCGCCGTGGACGGAGTTTGGTGTGCTCCGTCCGCCGCGATCGGTGTTTCGTTCACATATTATCCTAATCGCTATGGCGGTTTATCCACGAACCGGTCCGGAGTATCTTGCCACCTTCCTCGGCGGACGGAACACGTTTACGTCCGCGATCCTAATCGACCCCTATATGTTTACAAAGGTTGATCATTGTGTGTTTAGTTTCTTCAGATATCCAGCGACCTTTTGTCAAATAAAATGCATCTGCACAACGCCCTAGGGGGCAAATTGGCTCAAACACCATGTGGACCACCACTCTGTCCTAGCCAGGCCCTATGAGGTAGTAAAACTTTCCCAATCCACTAACAAAAGGTGTGTCTGACAAAACACTGCTGAAGAACACTGAGAACCTATGGAGATCAACTACAGAACAGACGGAATTGACCTAACAGATACTTTACATTCAAGACGTAGCTAAAGACAACCTTTTAGGAACAACTTCAAGAGGGAAAGCTAATTACAGATCATTTGTTTTATTTTTACAAATAACAGCGCCAACCATGTGAGCATAACATAGACAAATAGCCCTATTACATCAGGCAATAGCTCTGCAGCACAAAACGTTGTTCAAAATTACAGCAACTCAATAAATCGATGCAATGTACATTGAACAGCAACCCAGCGCCCATTCACAAAAGAGACCGTGCACGTGTAGTTGTAGGGCAGCAGGAGTACACATGCAGACTTACAATGTGTGTTGATTTTGATATTCACACATGTGTTTTCTAAATCACCTATAAGTTGGAAGTACACTATAAATCAAAAATTAAATGGCTGAGTACAAATGGTCACGGGGGTGAAATGATTAAATTTCGATAGGCTTCAAGGGCAATCTAAATAGGAAGGTTGTTTTAGAATGATGAGCAGTGGCCGATCTGACATTTACTAGCATGCATGTTAGATAGTAGTTGGCGCTTGTACTAGAGGGCGCGCATTTGAATGACAAACATGGCCAGGTTTTGAAATCCGTTAAGGAACCTGTATATGAGGCAATGGCAAATGGGAAGAACACATCATTTGAGATCATTCTGCTTTCAGTTCTGCATGTTCACTTCAGAGCAATGAAGAGTTGATCACTGCTGTGAGGAACAACTGGCAAAGTCAGTTTATTGCAGTTAAACAGATGGCAAGAGTTGAACAGCTGGTGTACCATTGCAGTAAATGTAGAAAGTAGAAACACTAGATATGACAAAGAGGCACAAAGGAAGGTGAGTTTGGTATAGGGTAACTGAAGAAAGTATGAGAATAGCAGTAATAACGATTTGAAAAAAGTAATAAGAATAGGAGTAGGCAGAAGTAATCATAGGTGTGAAAACAGGGGTAAGAGTAGGAGTAAGAAGATGTATCAGTAAAAGGCAGATAGTAAAGTGTTGGAGTAAAAGTGGGAGTAACTATAAGTAGAAGAGTAAGCTGTAACATTTGTACAGGAGACTGACCACAGACAGTGGCATGTTTGCTGGGGTCTACATTCATGGAAGGGGCAATGCATCTCTTGTCCTCTCGCTGAACGCAAGGTGTGGCATCTTACCCCACTCCGCTCTGTCAGTGTTTCTGTGACCATGGCTGGTCGGAGGGTTGTTTCACAGGCAGCGTTGCATGGCACCCTGGAAGGGCAGTTGGTTGAGTGCTGGGATGTGGAAATGAAGAAGGATTTAAGTTCCCAATCTAAGTTGATGCTAACATTTTTCCTGTAATGTCATTTCGTGCCTGGACCATACACAAGGAGGTTTTGCCTTGAGATGGATGTGTCACAACACATTTGTTTGCCAATTTTCATCGCGCTCCCCAACCTATTTGAATCATTTTTGCTTTTTTTTGTGCAGCTAGATTCCTTATTTGGCTACTGTAGTTATGAAAATCTTATGCTGGGCTCCGTCTTTACACTGGTTCAGGGTCGCCGTGGGACCAGATGTACATACAATTGATCGCAATTTACAACCATTGTTTTTGTTACCAGTGTGATAATGTGCAAAGTAACCTATGTACTAATAGGTTGGTTTGCAAATTAACGATTCGTATTGGGTTGCAATCCGACCTACCTAATGAATATTAATGAAGTAGTTCGTAACCCGCTAGGAATCACAGCCACCAGAGGGATAGTGGCCTAGTGGGGTCAGTAGACCACCATGGCTGTGGTTGCTTTTAAATAAATTATAGATGGTGGCCGTGCACTGCACTTGTTATGAAATAGTTTAGGGCGTCTGTCTTGCTCCTATGGATTACTCCCCGCTCGGGAGTATGGAAAATGAAAAAGGATTGCGCTGGCACTACTAATGCAAGTGTCTCCTAGGGCACTGACAGATGTGTGCTGGACTAGCCAGTAATGCTGTAATCAATAAAGTTTTCAACAAAGTCTGTTTTCTTTTTCAATTTTCTTAAGTATTTTATTCATACTCATAAAGATTGTCTTTTGTAAATGTTGACGATTTATTCAACCATAAATCATATATATCCAACGAGTATATTTTACATCCGACTTATTTTTCAAATGTATGCAAAATACATTCCAATGCATTTCGGCCGAAGGGCCTTCATCAGGGAAATCTGTGAAACAAAGGATGTATCTATCACTGTATTGTAAGTATGAATGTTGTTCAATGAACATTATGATAAAAAACAATAAAGGTATGTTAATAAAAAGACATGCTTGTTTCTAACTATAACATAACCAGAAACATAAATATAATGACAACTAAACAATCACATTGGTTTTAATTACCTATACTTCGGTCTCCTATCATGGCCCATTTCATAACAAGTGCAGTGCACGGCCACCATCTATAATTGTTTGATCCATTCCTGCCCAGTGACTGTAGCACGCCATTCAAGCAAAATGCAATATGATGAAATCACCAAATGCGAACGCATCAAACATGCAACCTGGGCGTTTTTATTATTTAACGCGGTAACAGTTTACTTTGCATATATGCCGATTCCGGCAAACGGGTAGCTGGGTTCACGTAACAGAAAGTTAACAGTCCGCAGAACCAGATGAACAACCCGCAGGGATTATGTAACAATTCAGCGTGTAAAATGTATCAGCCATGGGTTACATCTAATATAATATTACCACAATGGGCCATGATAGGAGACCGAGGTATAGGTAATTAAAACCAATGTGATTGTTAGTTGTCATTATATTTATGTTTCTGGTTATGTTATAGTTAGAAATAAGCATGTCTTTTTATTAACATACCTTTATCGTTTTTTATCATAATGTTCATTGAACAACATTTATACTTACAATACTGTGATAGATACATCCTTTGTTTCACAGATTTCCCTGACGAAGGCCTTTCGGCCGAAATGCATTCGAATGTATTTTGCATACATTTGAAAAATAAGTCAGATGTAAAATATACTCATTGGATATATATGATTTATGGTTGAATAAATCGTCAACATTTACATAAGACAATCTTTATGAGTATGAATAAAATACTTAAGAAAATTGAAAAAGAAAACAGACTTTGTTGAAAACTTTATTGATTACAGCATTGCTGGCTAGTCCAGCACACATCTGTCAGTGCCCTAGGAGACACTTGCACTAGTAGTGCCAGCGCAATGCTTTTAAATAAAGCAATATATATATATATATATATATATATATATATATATATATATATATATATATATATATATATATATATATATCCAGGATCCAAGGTCGCATCAGTAATCCCGAGGCACTCGCAGGCGGGTGCAGATTCCCGCGCCGATGCTCACGGTAAAAATCGTAGCTTCGAATCGTTTCCGTTAAGAAAACGTTACACGCACTCCGGGGGAAAGCGGCAAAGATGCAGTCCGTTTTCCCTAAAGGAAAAGGGATGCATTACAAAATATTAAACATTTAACTTCCTTTTTTAAGAATAAGTTGTGGTCCTGCTCTTAAAAAAATATTTTAAATATTCTCAAAGGGGTAATTAGCCTATTTCCCATTTACAAATGGATTACTACCTCATTTGAAGAGGTGGTTAAAATATTAATGTTTTGCGACTAGAATTCAATCGCAAAACATTAGTACATACCACTGCGATTTGGTATTGGAAAGGTAAGCCGTAAACACGCACCTTCTGTAGAATTGCAGTTTTGGTGTTTTTACATAACAAAAAGCATTTTTGAGGTCACAAGTGGACAAAAAGGTTTTGTACATCTGGCCCTTGGTCGCAAACCCATATAGTGATTCGGTAATGTGTTACCAAGTTCCAATTTGGGTTTAATACATCAGAAAAAGTCTTTTTGCAGTTACAGGCCATTCACGACTGTAAAAAGGCTTCGTAGATGTGGCCCCATGTTTATCAACCCTTGTATTATTCATCATCTACATGCAAGCCTCACCAAGGATTCCAAGGTTGTTTTTTTGCCCTTTGTGTTTGATAACCTCTAACTGGGACCATCTTAAGAAGATGCTTAATACCTTTCACATGAATAGTAACCACAGGTTCGCACCTTGGCTACTGGGAGGAGTCACCCTTTGTTCAGGCAATCAAGGAAACTGGGGAGACCCTTACAGTCCTTGAAATAGGCATGGATAGCAGTAAGAGTAGAACTAAGAATTAGCTAGGAATAAGTAAAAATGTTAGTGTACTAGTAAGAATAGTAGTAAAAGTAGAAGTAAGAGTAGGCATAAAAAGGAGTAATATTATTAGCAATAGGAGGTGCATCGAACACAATACATACAGTCCGTTATTGCTTTATCAAATTCTTCTTTTATTCCAAAATGTGTGCATAAAAACAGCCAACGCGTTTCGTTCTCCAGAGGTACAACCTTTTGAAACTTCCATTGTATCTCAAAATTTACAAACTGAGGTATAAGTCCTGATGAAGTTCCAAAAGGTTGTACCTTTGGGGAACGAAACGCGTTGGCTGTTTTTATGAACACAATTTGGAATAAAAGAAGAATTCGATAAAGCAATAACGGACTATATGTATTGTGTTTGGTGCACCTCCTATTGCTAATAGCATTTTTGGAATCTGTAACCTGTAGCACCAAAAGGTTACAGGTGCTGGAGATTTGTGCACGATCAACCTGATATGGTAGCAGAGATACAGTGATAGTGCTATCCACTGAAGTCCGTCACCTAGTTTTGGTTGTTTGCAAATAAAAAGGAGTAATGGTGAGAGTAATAGTAAGTGCCGACGTGTAATAACAGGGGGGAGCAGGGGCATCCTTGGTGGGTGCCTCTTGATATAGTTAGCGGATTTGATTCTAGCCCTAGTGTACATATTTGTGCCTTTGGGGATCTATGCATCGTCCTAATTGCCTGAATAAACCCTGCACCAACACCATGCCACCTCAGTGTAGCCCATAAAAATTCCCATGAGACACGGTCAAACGCCTTTTCTGTGTCTAATAATATCACCCGACATGGCATCTTACGTGCATTGGCAATTATCTAGCAATATTGCTACTCTACTTATATGGTTGACCCGTGTGTCTACCTGGTATAAACCCATGCTGGTGAACTGAAACCAAGGCCTTGATAACCTGAGATAGACGTGCCGCTAAAATATTTGCGTACATTTTACAGTCACAATTTATGAGGGAT
Source organism: Lissotriton vulgaris (assembly GCF_964263255.1). NCBI lineage: Eukaryota > Metazoa > Chordata > Amphibia > Caudata > Salamandridae > Lissotriton > Lissotriton vulgaris. Next base: position 1,057,537,094 of record NC_141693.1, on the reverse strand, counting down.
ATTGGTCTAAATGACCCTGGGAGTGTGGGAGGTTTATCTTTTTTTAAATACACAATAATACTTGCTTCATCCCAGGATGCGAGGGCAGCCCCTTTTTGTGCCCCCCGACACACTGCAAGCATATCTGCCTGAATTTCTGGTAGCAGTAACTTATATCTAGTGGCAGTCTATCTGGACCTGCAGCTTTTCCCATAGCCATTAAGCCCACAGCATCTGTCAACTCCTGCATTGGTATTGGTTCCTCTAATGTCCTCTTATCTTCTTCATCCAGGATTATCCTATGGGGGTCCTTATATAACTCCTACTGACCATCTATGGTATGAACATCCTCAGAATACAGCTTCTCGTAAAATGTTCTAAACACTTCTAGAATACCCTCTGGTGTTTCTACTGTATTCCCTGCCAAATCCTCAATTACCACTATAGAGTTCTTGACCTCCTTACATCTGATCTTTTTCGCACGGCATCTGCCTGTTGTTTCCCCAAACTCATAGAAGACTTTCCTGATTTTTTTTAATTTTTTGGCAATATCTTTAGCCCATTCCTCGTTAATCGTAGACCACCTCTGTTTGTGCCTGTGTAATGTCTGCCTTATCATGCACTCCCTCGATTAGTCTACATTCTGAGCGGCGTAAATCCTCATATAATTGCATCTGGTGTTGTCTAAGTTGTTTCTGCATGTGTAAGCCAAAACTCAGTATCTCCCCGAGTCCAGCTTTCATTGCATCCCAAACCGTACCTAGTTTAGTAGAGCCGCGATTTATGGCCAAAAATTCTGTCACCCATTTACAAATGTGGATAATAAACTCCTCATTTAATAATAGTTTTTTTATCAAAAGAGAATGTACTTCTAGGTCGGATTAAGCCATATATTGCAAGTTTCAGCATAACTGGATTATGATCCGTGGTTATACGAGGAAAGATCCATATTTGTGCACTTTTTAGGAGCGTTTTAGATAGAAAAAAGTAGTCTAATCTGGTCAGCTTTTGGTAGGGGCACAATTAGTGTGTATACCCGGGTTCAGGATGGTTTAACCTAGCCCATACATCAACTAGTCCATGTTTATGGAGAAGCTGTTGTAGAGCTTTATGTACTTTGGTTTCTTGCCAACTTACTTATCTCCCCTGGGCCCTTTAATGATATCTTCAAGTTGAATATTAAAATCGCCAGTCAAAATCACGGGAATTGCCCAATTAGCTAATTCCATATTGAGATATTCAATAACTTGCTTCTCATCATGATTGGAGCCGTATACAGAGCATACTGTGCAGTTCTTATTAGCTATAATACATTCCATCATGGCCCATCGCCCATATTTATCTGCAGAAGTTTTGGTCATTTTTAAAAGACCCTTTTTGGACAGTATAGAAACCCCACGAGTAGTAGTTCCTTGTGTGATGCACACCTGCATCTCCAAACCGAGCTCTCTCAGATGCTTATGTTTGTTCCAAGGGATTAGTGTCTCTTGGACACAAACTATATCGGGTGACATATTCCTTATTTTGGGGGCAAAGACCGTTTCCCCCTATCATTGAGGCTCCGCATATTAAATGTGCACACTGTTAGACGTGCCATTTATCCTGTTTGGGACAATATATAGCATTTCCGGCCTTTCTTGGCTGCCTCTTTCTCTTTCTTTCTTTCCTTCATGAATCCAAAAATGGCTACTGGCTACAGTGATGGAGAGCCTCGCTGCCACCCCTATCCCCCGTGTCACCGACGATGCATTCTACCTTTGTCTCACCCGTATGTAACACACTTAAGAAAACACCCTTTAAACATTATAGTGAAAATTTCATAGACATACAAATAAAAATAATTTCACACTCAATTATCTTGGGGAAACAATACAAGCATATTATTACTTATACTATCTGCATCTGACCATCATTACATATATTCTATCCCTGGTGCTTAATCTCCTCAAGAAGCCCAAGGCGGACCCCAAGAACCTCAAGAACTTCCGGCCCATCTCCCTGCTCCCGTTCCGGGCGAAGGTCATCGAGAATATCATCAACATGCAACTGGCCCGCCACCTGGAAGACAACAATATCTTGGACCCGTCCCAGTCCGGGTTCAGATGAAACCACAGCACCGAGACAGCTCTCATCGCCGCCACAGACAACATAAGGCGCCAACTAGACAACATCGAAACATAAGCCCTCATCCTCCTGGACCTGTCAGTCGCCTTCGACACGGTCTGCCATCGCACTCTAAAGACACGCCTCCTAGAAGCCGGAATCCAAGAGAAGGCCCTTGACTGGACCACGTCCTTCCTCTCCGGTAGAACCCAGAGTGTCCGCCTCCCGCCCTTCCGATCCGAGGCCACCAACATCATCTGCGGCGTCCCCCAGGGCTCATCCCTCAGCCCGCCGCTGTTCAACGTCTACATGGCCCCCCTTGCACAAGTGGCCATCCAACACGACCTCAATATCCTCTCCTACGCTGACGACACCCAGTTCATCCTCTCCCTCACCAAGGATCCGAACACCGCCAAAACGAACCCCCACGAGGGAATGAAGGCCGTCGCCGTCTGAGGCTGAACTCGGACAAGACGGAGGTACTCATCCTCGGACCCACCCCTCAGCCTGGAATGACTCCTGGTGGCCGACCACACTGGGATCAACCCCGACACCCACCGACCATGCACACAACCTAAGATTCATCCTCAACTCCTCCCTCTCCATGTCTAAACAGGTCAACGCCGTCTCCTCCTCCTGCTACAACACGTTCCGCATGCTCCGCAGGATCTACAAGTGGATCCTGACCGAAACAAGAAGAACGGTGACACAGGCCCTCGTCAGCAGCAGACTGGACTACGGCAACGCACTCTATGCAGGAATCCAAGCCAAACACCTACCACGACTACAACGCATCCAAAACTCCTCCACCCGACTGATCGTCAATGTCCCCTGCCGCAGTCACCTGAGAGACCTACACTGGCTCCCTGTTGACAAGAGGATCACCTTCAAGCTCCTCACCCACGCATACCACACAAAGCACTCCACAACGCTAGACCAGCCTACCTGAACAGCAGACTCAGCTTCTACACCCCCACCCGCCAGCTCCGCTCCGCCAGCCTCGCCCTCGCCGCTGTTCCCCGCATCCAACCAACAACCTCCGGTGGCCGATCCTTCTCCTACATCGCCGCCAAGACCTGGAGCACCCTCCCTACCCACCTACGGCAGACCCAAGACCTACTCGCCTTCAGAAGACTCTTCAAGACCTGGCTCTTCGAGCAGTAGCGGCACCCCCTTCCCTCAGCGCCTTGAGACCCACAAGGGTAAGTAGCGCGTTTTACAAGTACTCTGATTGATTGCATGTACTCTTTTGCCTTAAACTCAGAGAAAAATCTTGTTTTATCTTTATAGATAATTTTTAATTTGACAGGAGCTAAAAGAAATGCTTGAGCCCCCTTCTCTTGAAAAGACGCAATTAGTTGTCTAAGTTGTTATCGCTTTTCCACAGTAGTGGGGCAAAAATCAGGGTGGACAAATAATTCAACTCCTGCTGCTTTCCACTGTCTATCTGGCCTGGCTAAGTCAAATAGTGCCTGTCTAGCCAGGTAATTAGAGAGACATATCAATATAGCTCTAGGTCTTGTGTTAGCCTTATTATGTTTTACTTGAAACGGGAATCTGTGAGCCCTCTGTATCTCAATGTCCCATGACCATTGGACTAGCTCAAGAAATGCCTCAGTGAAAAAGTTTAACAACAAAATTGCAGGGATCTGCCCCCTCAACCCCTTCGGGTATACCAAGAATTCTTAGATTATTCAGCCGTAGGCAGTGTTCCATGTCCTCGATCTTCCAGGATAAGTTGTCCCTATGCGTTGTTAGTGCCTCAGTTGTCGTCCTCTGTGCCACCATCTCGACCTCTAAGGTGGAAATGCGGGTCTCTGCTTCCGTTATCCTCTCTCAGATTTCTGAACATGTTTTGTCCATCCGCGAACTGAGTTTTGTAATTTTCTGCACGCACCTTGAGTTTTTAGGCTTTTTGCCCGACTCTTCCCTATGGGCCATCATCGTCTCGTATATGAGTGTTAGGGAAATATCTCCTAATTGCTCTACTGCATTCTGTTATTCTTGTCCGCCTACTAAGTGCCCATTACTGTAACCACCACCAGCTCTTCCCATGGAATGTTGGCCTGGATCTGCTTGACTACTAGCCCAATCTGATATATGTGGAGCTGGTTTATTACGTATTGTCCCGGTGGTATATATTCTATCATTTCTTCTCGGGGTTTCGTCTTCTAGGCCTATGCTGCTGGTCTCACTCCAGCGTCTATTTGATAGATTTAGGGGACCCTCAGATACCTGCAGGGATTCATCCCCGAAGAGCTAGAGTGGTCTGACAATGAGAAGAAGGGACCTTCTATATCTGGCTTCTGCATATTGGCCGCCTCACTCTCTGACCCATCATTAAAACCACCTCTCTGCTCCTGGGGCAGTCAGCTGCTATCGCCCCTTCCATTTCCAATCCACCTGATTTTTTGGGGTCTCCCATTATTGCCGGATCCCCTCTGCTTGCATCTGGGGGTATGCTCGTTCTATTTGTTACACCATCAGAGAGACCCTCGGATCTCCCCCTCCCTGCTCCCATTGTTTTAGTCAAACTTTGTTCTGTGGCCCCACCTTGCACCTCGCTCACCTCGGCAGAGTTTTCCAATGTCTTGGTCCCCTCAGCGGTGTTTTGCCTCTGCTTCCCCCTTGCTTCGCCGCGAGAAATATTGCAGGAGTAACTTTCTTTTGGCCTTCAGCATTGTATACCAAACTGTCTTTTGCAGCGGCTCCACCTCGTTGTTTGTTTTGCCCATTTACGTCGTCTTCCACGGCTTTGCTTGGTAACGCTTTGCTTGGTAACACTGCATTTCCCCCACCAGTGCGCGTCTTCCCTTCTCTCGAATTCTTCGGCGGCATCCTTTCTCGAATTCCAGCCGAGCCAAGGGTATAACCACACAGCACCATAAACCGCCTGAGGACCCCACAGATACCGCGGGACCAAAGACGGAGCAGTCGCAGAGAACCGGCCACAGAATGACATCTCTAGGTATAGGGAGCCCACAGCATTCCACAGTATTCGGGTAGCCTGAACAGCCGTGATCCGCCGCTCTCAACTCTCCATGTAGCCTCCTCTCATTTGTTTCCTTGCTAATCTCTGCAAGCCATCTCCGTATGTCAATCCATCTCACATCAGGGAAAAGACAATAGGCTACGAGCGCTGACTCAGCCAAGTGACCATCTTGCCTCTATTGCTGATTTTCTAAGTAGACTGTCTTAACCGCTGAAGGAAATTGACCCCGATCCCTGGTGTGATTTTTGTGTTGCTGGAGTGATTACCGACACTACCGGTTTACGTAAGAGTGATTGGGAAGAAGAATATAAGAAGTATGATATTTTGTTGGATGTTAAAAACAGGATCACGAATTGGTGGTCTAACAAGTGCAAACTTAATTTGGAGTTAAGAGCATTTTGGGAGGTGCGTTACGAATTGGGTATAGATGGTGAATTTATTTGTAGAGGAGAAAAAATTGTACCGCCTTAAGGTATGCAGGCAAGGATTATCAGCCATGAGGGACATCCAGGTGTATCTCGTACTAAGAGAAACATTAAGGCATTGTATTGGTGGCCAAGAATTGATTTAGACATTGAAAGATTTGTACGTGCTTATGTAAGTTGTGAAGGTTCACACAAAGCACAAAAGACACTCAACCCGCCTATTTTGTCACTTGCTTGCCCCAATTTACCATGGGAAAACATCGCCTTAGATATCATGGGACCCATGGCTTGGCAAGATGGAGTTACCAAGTATATTTTAGTATTGGTTGACTTTTTTTCAAGGTGGCTTGAGGTTGATGTTGTCATGAAGGTAGACACTGAGTGTTATTGGTTTCTTGGAGAAATGTTTTTTAGGAGAGGGTTTTCTGGTTTCCATATTTACCGACAATGGAGTTCAATTTAAATCAGATTTGATGAAAAAGTTCATGGATAATACTGGCATTGAACAGAAATGTACTGCCTTGTATCACCCCAGGGGTAATTCCGTTGTTGAAAGAGTTAATAGAGTATTGAAAGGTGTTTTACAGTTATCAAAAAAAGGTAACAAGAATTGGGATGATGAACTCAATAAGTTGATATGGTCATACAGAGTAACTGTCCATGATACAGTTGGGGAAAGTCCTTTTGGACTAATGCGTGGAAGGTTTCCTTTTTGTAGGATTAATCCCGGATGGATTGGTAGAAGCAAAAAGTACGACTAGGATTGTGAACAGGTGAAGAAATCCATCATCAACTCGCAATGTAAAAATAAACTTTATTTTGATGCCAAACATGGTACCAAGGAAGTTTGCATAAAGGTGGGACAATGTGTTAGAGCAGTGTTCTCCAATCTGTGGGGCGAACCCCCCAGGGGGGGCGCGCCACCATCCCAGGGGGGGCGTGCACTCCACCCGAAAAGCTTACCTTTGTTGTCTCGTTTTTTGTGTTTTTCCTCTGTCCCACGTCGCAAGTAGTCACACATTTCCAAAAGGAATTTGTGATTGGCCTGCTCTCCCGCTTTCTCCAATCAGCATGCATGACCTTCACCAGTGACGTTCGACCAATGAGACTGGCAGCAGCTGAGTTTGCAGGAAGTGCTGCGAAATTTGCGGCCATAAAGCCCCTGCATTCTACCTACGTTTTTCTGTTGTCTTGCTGGGAAGGACTTCTGGAATCTGCCCATCATCGCCTGGATCTGCGTGTGCCCCTCATCGCCGCTGGGAAGGACTGCTGGAATGTGCCCATCATCGCCCGGATCTGCGTGTGCCCCTCATCGCCGCTGGGAAGGACTGCTGGAATCTGCCCATCATCGCCCGGATCTGCGTGTGCCCCTCATCGCCGCTGGGAAGGACTGTGTGCCCCTCATCGCCAGGAAGGACTGTGTGCCCCTCATCGCCGCCGGGAATGACTGTGTGCCCCTCATCTCTGCCGGGAAGGACTGTGTGCCCCTCATCGCCAGGAAGGACTGTGTGCCCCTCATCGCCTCTCCTCGCTGAGCAGGGCTGCTGCTAAGAGTGCTTTCGCTAAGTCTGGGGGGGGGGGGGGGGGGGTTGTACAGATGTTCGGCCTTATTTATTTATTCATTTGCAGCCGAGGGTAATAATGAGTTGCATTTATGGAAATGCGCCACGTTTGGAAGGTCGCATCCCGAGGTGTAATCACTCGGTTATGGCGCAGGCTGGCTGCTTTGCCTGTGTTTATTTATGCCACTGCCTGGGTGATTAGCGCTCAAATTCGAAGCATACAATTCTAGGTTCAACCATATCAGCTTCAATACAGACACAAGGTAAAAAAAAATGTGTTTCCTGCTAGTACTGTATGATAAAATTCTAATTTTCATCATTGCACACTAATAGGTCTTTCATGCACCAACCACTCTAAAATTCAAACAGCCGATGTCTCCAGTTCATAATCTGCCATGAAGTATATGCAAACCATAACCACCAAGGGAACGTCAGAACCCTGGCAGCCTCCCCATTCCCGGATTCACCTATGTCTGCCCACACCTCCTTCATGCATCTAACAGGGGCCTTTAGGGACTTAACTGTCGTTATATTTAAAGGTGATTGATGGCCTCAAAGAGCTGGAGCCAGTCCAGGCCCCGGTGCCGGATCCAAGCAGCGGCTTATCCGGGCAAGCTGTAGATCTTGGCCTCATCTCACACCCACAATCCCCAGTGCAAGATCCCGGAGACGGAATCTATTGATAATGCACGGGGGTACAAGACCTTCCCTTTGCAAGCCCGCCCTGCCCCCCCCCCACCCCCTGCACTAACCTTTTTATTTACCAAGTGTACTTATTATCACACTTGCTGCCTTCACAGAGAACCGGGCGCCTCTTGTGAGCAGAGCACAAACTCGTCCTGGCTGCTGCTCTTACTTAACACATACAACTACATTAAATTTCATGTGTAATTGTTCAGCAATGCTGGCGCTGATTTAAAACTGGCTATCGAGTTCTGCCTGTGCTTCCACCTATGTACATTGCTGGTGTTTTATTGATCGCTGCTTTCAAAGTGTTAGCACATAAAGCAGTAAGTAGTTGGAGGGCTCTCTAGACAAGACAGATAGGCCATCTTGTGTCACCTCATCAGAGCACTGAGGGCTGGACTACACATCACTGAAGCCAGGCAGCTGAAATTGTGGGACTCTTACCAATACATAATTTTAGCCGCATTCCAGGGGGTAGATCTTTTTATTACCTCTTTCGCATTAGTGAACATTATGATGCTGTGAGACTTAAAGCACTTGTCAGACCCATGAAGTCGTCTTTCTGCAGCCACGCCAGCAGAACCCATTCCAGGACAGGAAATTGAGTCACTTCCACAAGATCACACAGACTGTTAGGAGACAACGAGGAGTCAAATTATCATCTAGCTAAAGTCTTGGCCATTGACCAACACTGCACCATTCCAAAGTGGTATTTGCTGTTTGAATAATGTAGACTGCTGTCTCAATGCGATTTCTATTGCCTCAAATAGAGCATTATTTTGTGAAATAATAATTGTCTTACAAATAATGTTTACTTTTCTGGTAATTTTAGAGCACTGAGTTGCTAAAAAATGGATCTGGGTAAGTAGTTTGTGGGTAGTTAAAATTCAACTGGGTGTAAACGGTAAACCCTTCGCTGCTCATAAAGTTGTGAGAGATTCTGAATGTAATGAACATGTCTAAATATATATTTCCCCTAAGGAAAGTTATAAATTCCGCAAGTATTTTTAGGAAGGGTTCAAAAGTAGAAATTTTGAATTGGAAAAAGTGTTGCCCTGAGAGCACAGCTCAGGGCAAATACTAGGAATATCACATTAAAGACCTACTTTTTCAGCACTACCTGTGGGAGCAATGGCAGCGAATTTCTTGTGGCCTCGCCCTACTCCATGGGCACTCTGAGCACATAACACAGACATTACACCCAAGAAATGCAGGCTAGAATTGGTTCAATATATACCCCACATACACCATGGCCAATGGTGCCACTTGTGGGGTGCAATAGTCTTTCAGTATTCCGCTGCAGGTCTGGAGTGGCTTCACAGATAAAGTGTGAGGGGGGAATGCCCAAAGTACGTCGACATAAGGCACCAAAGCCCCCATGTTTTCCATTTCCTTTGCCCAGTTTTCACTTTTTCCCTACAAAATTCTTCAAAGTAGCTGAACATATAGTTTTCTTTCCACAACATAAATCTACGTATGTATCACAAATCTGGATCCCACATGGTATGCATCCATTGTGTTGGAAGGGCCCTGTGGCACTGGCTTCTCTAAGAATGTAGCGTGAAACTCTCCTACTCAAGTAGGTTTAGTAAGAATTGTACTTCTTCACTTTGTATTTCCTAAGCTATCTCAGCGACTTTTTAAGAGTTTCATGTTGCTTAACTGGGTGTGATTTCTGATATTTATGTTTCCCTCACCTTCTTTGCTTGATTTTGCTTGCGAGAAAGTGTCGCTCATATAATCATTGAAATGTCACTCATAAGACACTAAAATTATGAAAATGTCACACATAGCAATCTGAAACCTTGGCAGCTCTGTACTTCTCAGGAGACCTGTTGACTTTAAGAATCCCACACATGGAAATCCCAAAAGATTTGGGAACAATTGTGTGAGGTTTGCAATGTGGAATGAGGTGTTAGGGTATACTTAAATCAGAGTTTTTCCATCGGGGGGGGGCACCATCCCAGGGGGATGCCTTCAGAGGTACCATTAGGGCTGCAGCCCCTGGGTCTGCACAGAGAAGCTAAAGTACACCATTTCAAACCTGCTTGTAATTATTTGGGGAATGTATAAAAAAGTATGTATTCATTTGTAATGTGACTTTTCTGTCATTGTTCCCTTTCAGTCACGGATCTTTCAGGCAGCCCTAGAACACAATGTAAAGTGCTTTCTATTTATATTTGCTGTTCAAAGTATGCACAGATAAGTGCTGAAAATACAGCTTTAGGTAGCTGCTTTTTTTGAACCGCCTGGGATTTTTCCCAATATATCAAGGTGGTGTCTTAACCAATGGAGTCTTAGCTTTGGCATAGGAAAGATTTATATTTTTAATACAAATTCAAAAAGCTACAGAGTGGCGGTACGGAGTATCCCAGGAGCCCTCCTTGTTCTGTTCCAGATGCCTTTCAGCTGCACATTAATTGATTTTTCCCAGTGCTTTTTTGCCCTGGCCGTCCGTCTGTAATATTGCGTCCATACTCAAAAAACCACGCAAGTAATATTTCTTAAATATTTTCTCTTCATTGCAAGGGAAAAAGCTACTTGGTCGCTAGGCTGAGGACTCCTATTCAACCAGAAGAAACATCTGAGGAAGTGAATAAGAAGGTACGCATTTGTTTTTGAGTGATGGGTGAAGGGGAAGTGCTGAAGTTTGCCCTCACTAACCTTTGAACAAGTAACTTGCAGAGACTCGTTGGTGGTACAGCATAAACATACTGCAGCAATTTTGGGAGCACCTACTTAAAGCCTGGATGAGATGGAATTACTTTTATTTAAAACATAAGATTTTTTTTAAAGATTTTTTTTTTGCAACTACAACGTTAAAAACCTCCTGTACCTCATGCAGCTGTGAAATTACAGCCATTTACTATTCATTAATATGCAGCTTCAAATTTTGTATCTTAGGTTAAGCAAGCATTTGATATGGATCGTTTTCTGCTCCCAAAAGATGGTAGAGTGCTCAAGCGAAAGGCTGAAACAGAAAGCGACGGAGAGAGAAAAGCTGCAAAAACAAGGAAATATGATTCCTCCTATTTGGATATTGGTTTCACCTGCATTGTTGTTAGTGGAGAAAGTAGACCGCAGTGTGTGATTTGTGGCGTGATCTTAGATAACGAAAGCTTGAAGCCAACCAAACTAAGGCATCACTTTGAAACAAAACATGGATCTCTAGCTGGAAAAAGCAGAGATTTTATTGCCAGGAAGTTGACAGAGATAACCCAGCAGAAAGAAGCTGTGAAACATGTGGCAAATACTCCTGCAACTGCATTAAAAGCATCATACCAAGTAGCATACCACATTGCCAAAAACAAAGGCCCTTTGTTTATGGAGAAAAGGTGATTCTCCCAGCATTGCTCGACGTAGCTAGGACAATGCTTGGTGAAAAAGCAGCAGAGAAATTCAAAAGTATACCAATCTCAGATACAACAGTTTTCTGCTGCATCGCTGATATGTCAGAAGATATCCAGGGACAGCTCATAGCCAGGTTGAAATCAAGTTTGTTTGCTTTACAGCTGGATGAAGCAACTGATGTGTCAAAGGATGCCCATTTAATTGCATATGTTCGTTACTGTTATGAAAGACTAGTATTAGGAGATTTTTTATTTTGCAAGCCAATCGAGGGGCGGGCAACAGGATCCGATTTGTTTGCCATGATCAATGACTTCTGTAGTAGGGGATCTCTGTGTATAGTCATAATCTAGTGAATAGTCCCGCCCATGTGCGTGGACCCCGCAATCAAAAATAATCTCTTAAATTGTCAAAAAATGCAGAACTGCAAAGACACTTAAGAGAGAATTTAAAGACAAATAATGCAGCCTATATCCACAGGCTACACTGTCCAGTACTTCAACTAGAAATTCCACCAAAAAAACCACACACACAGCAAAGCCTGCCCAGTTTCCTCCATAGAGAAACTCGCCTCTTCCAGTAAAAGCCTCTGGAATGATAGAGAGGAAGGCAAGGACAGACAAGCCCCATAGGCTGCCATTATGTGGCTTAAATAGGATACTGTGCCTTTAAGAAAACTTTCCAGAACTTCTCCCAGTATCCCAGAATGCACTGCAGGTCCCTTTTACTTTCAGTTCTTTTTTCCGGCTCCTGCTAACAGGACCATGGCATTGAGCTCTCCCTTTTTCAAGGGTTTATTGGATTTTGTGTGCACTTTTTGGATAAAAGTGTTTTCAGTTGTTATATCTTGGTGTTTCCCTTCACTCCTGTGTGTTTGTTCAGGCTTTTTAGGGCTCTAAAATGCCTGCTCTTTTCGACAAGTGCCCAGCATGTGGAAGGAAGAAGTCCAAGACTCATCCACACGACGTCTGCATTATCTGTCTCCCTGAAGCACATGTCCCTGAAGAATGTGACATCTGCCAGAACCTTTCAGCAAGGACTCTGAGGGAAAGGCTGAAGATTAGGCTTCAAGGCCTAGAGGAGAGATGACTGCAGGCTGCAGGTGGGTCTGGGCAGGCTGGGAAGGTTCCCTCTGCCTCTGCTGAGGCCTCTCGGGGGCTCCCCAGAGGCAGTAAGACCAGCAAACGGTCCCGGTCTCCGTTGGCGTGGATTGCATCGACAACGACGTCGAGAGGGATGACGACGGTGTGTTCCCCATCTCCCCGGGGCTCCGGGTCGAGACGGCGTGAAGGATCGATGTCGAAGGGCCTGGGTAGGCCGCCGCCGAGACCACCGTCGATGGCTTCTTCGTCGTCGTCGTCAGCGTCGAGCTATCGGCGTCGAAGAAGGAGCGACAGGCGTCGGCGCTCGCCGTCGATCGCCATCGAGAAGACGGTCGGCGTCGAGGGGATCCTTGACGTCGAGGACCTCAAGAAAGCAGTCGGCGTCAAGGAGGAGTCGACGCTCATCGTCGAAGACTGAACGTTCGACATCGCGGAGGCGGCATTCGGCGTTGAGGAAGAAGCGATCGACGTCGCGGAGGCGGCGTTCGACGCCGGAGTCGTGGAGGCGACGTTTGACGCCAGAAAAGCGACGCTCAGCTTCGAGAAGGAGGAGATCGGCGTCTCGGAGTTGTTCCAACTCTCCTAAGCGGCGCAGAAGGAGTTCTGGCACCAGAAGTCACGCTGGGTCTGGTGGAGGGCCCGGAGACGGCGATCACCTACTGGAGGGGCTGATTCGCAGTCCCCTCCCCCAAAGAAGCCCCCGCCTCCTGTACCTAAGGAGGATCCTCCCATCAACCCCCGCTTCCACCACTTCCTCCCTCAGGACAACCACCACCACCGCTTCCGCCGCATGGGCCCGCTTCTTGGTCGGAGATACCTCCTTTTCCTCCACCAAGGTCGGTGTCACTGCCCCCACTTCTTACACCGCCTAAGGGGACGCCTAGACCGAAACCCCAGGATAGGCCACGAAAGACACCTCCACGGAAACCTGCGGAACGCCCACAAACTGGGAGGTCGCGCTCTTGTTCCAGGAGGAGGGAACGATCGTGCAACAGGTCATCCACGCGGTCGAGACGACACCACAGGAGGCGAAGGTCTCGTTCCCATACGAGGTCCTCAGGGACCAGGGACTACTCTCCGACTTTGTCGGGGTCACCGGAGACAAGGATGTCACCGGTTGATGATCTGGTGGCTTTTCACGATGTCCTGTTAAGAGGTGCAGCAAAATTGGGCATCTCGATGACGGTGCCCACGCCCAAGACATCGGTAATCTTCGAGACACTGCACCAGAAATATCTGTCTCGTCCATTATTGCCACTGGTACCGGGCCTGGAGGATCCGGCCATGGACCTTTTTCTCACCCCGGCGGTGACTAAGGTGGCCCCCTCGAGACTACAGAAGAAATACCGGGCTCCCAATTCTGATCCGGCTTTTCTAAGAGTGGAACCCCCTCCAGACTCTGTGATAGGGACGGCGGCTCGTAAACAGCATGCCACCACTCCGTCATCCACAGGCCCTCCAGATAAAGAGTCTAGATGGCTGGATTCGGCTGGGAGGAAGGTGTGTGGGACGTCGGCGACCTCCATGAAGGCTGCGAGTGCCCAGGCCTTGTTGGGGCGCTATGACCGTGCCCTCTGGGAATCCCTCCGGCAGTTTGTGGAACACCTGCCTCGCGAAAAGAGAGAAGATTTCCAGGAGGTGTTAAATGAGGGGATGTTGGTGGCGAATCATGTCATCAGCGCTGCAGCCTATTCTTCCCTCCTGGCGGCGCATGGCTTCTGCCATGGGATTAACCAGCGATGACACTCCTGGCTCCGCCTCATGTCACTAAAACCTGACGCACAACAAAGGGTTGCCAATCTACCATTCTCTGGCGAAACCCTATTTGGGAAACATGCGGATGACGAAATTGCCCGCATGAAGGCGGAGGCCGAAACATTCACGGCTGTGGGTCTGGAAAAGCCCAAGGAGACAAAGAAATCGTACCGCCCGTTCCAGAGACGGTTCGGTGGACAGGGCAGAGGGCATGGCCAAGCTTTGGGACAGCAGCAGCAACAACAGCAGCAGCTCCAAAGGCCGTTCCAGAAGCGCCAGAAAGGCAGAGGCGGCCAACAGTCGGCACCAGCGACCAAAGGCCCGGCCGGGTCTAGGCCCTGAGCGCTTACTTCCCCTGTTTCCGTTACCCACTCCGGTGGGGGGAAGCGTTCAATTTTTTCTGGCAGAGTGGAGAAAAATTACTCCGGACAAGTGGGTGCTGAATATTGTTTGCAATGGATACAGTCTTCGGTTCACCAGCCCGCCTACAGCGATTCCACCAGTCAGCTCGCAGTTTCAGCTGCGCGAGCTCCAGGCGGAGGCCGATATCCTGTTAAGGAAAAGGGCGATAGAAGATGTACCTCTGTCTCAGAGAGGAAGAGGTCTGTACTCCCGGTTCTTCCTGGTTCGCAAGAAGGACAAGAACGAGTTCAGGCCCATTCTGGACTTGCGACAGGCAAACAAGTGGATTCGCAGAGAGAAGTTTCGCATGCTATCGTTGCATCAGATTTATCCTCAGTTGCAACAGGGAGACTGGCTATGTGCTATAGACCTACAGAATGCGTACCTCCATGTGCTCATTGCACACAAACACAGGAAGTTCCTGCGATTCCAAGTCGGCGCCAATCATTATCAATACACAGTACTCCCATTTGGACTAAAGTCTGCACCGAGAACATTCTCGAAGTGCATGGCGGTGGTAGCAGCACACCTGAGGAAGAGCAAGGTGTTTGTCTACCCGTACCTGGACGATTGGTTGATCAAGGCCTCCTCCTTCTCGGAAGCTCGAGCACACTTCCAGAAGACGTGCGTTCTCTTGAACAAGCTGGGGTTGCACATCAACATGTCCAAGTCTGTCCCGACTCCGGTCCAATGCATACAGTACTTGGGAGCCTCCATCAATACGCTGTCAGCAAGCGTGTCTCCTTCGGTGGAGTGACGATTATCACTCCTTCGGAAGGCTCAGGCTCTTATGACCACTCCATCTACAACAGTGAGGACGGTGTCTTCTCTACTGGGATCGATGGCCTCTTGTATCTTCCTAACGCCACACGCATGACTGCACATGAGACCGTTGCAAGAGTGCTTGGAGGACCAGTGGCATCAGAGGAAAGGATCTTGGGATGACAAGATACGACTGTCTCTGCATGCTCTTCAGTCTCTGAAGTGGTGGTGTTCAGCGGAGAATCTCCTCAGAGAGGTTCCATTCCACAAGGACATTCCCATGCAGACTGTCATGACGGATGCTTCTCTACAAGGTTGGGGGGCGCACTCCAGAGATTTACAGATTCAAGGAACGTGGTCCCCGATAGAGGCCACGTATCACATCAATTTCCTGGAACTCAGAGCTGTTCACTTGGCACTGAAGGCTTTTCATCCGTCCTTTCAGACCAACTCTCTGCTTGTACAGACGGACAATACGACCACGATGTATTACCTCAACAAGCAGGGGGGTTCGAGATCGCGCACTCTGGCGCAGGCGATCTGGCACTGGCTCCTGGCCAGGGGATTGACGATAATGGCTACCCATCTGCCAGGTGTGCAGAATGTTCAGTCGGACGCACTGAGCAGACTGATTCAGGAAAACCATGAATGGGTCATAAACGACGAAGTACTAGGAGAAGTCTTCGCAAGGTGGGGGACTCCAGACGTAGATCTTTTCGCCACTGCCGAAAACAGAAAATGCCAAAACTTCACCTCCAGGTGCTTCCAGCAGGGGACGCTGGGGAATGCGCTATGGATCAACTGGTCGAACAGCATTCTGTACGCTTTTCCGCCCATTCCCCTGATTCCGGCGGTACTCATCAAACTGGCCCGGTCCAGGGCGCGGATGATACTCATTGCTCCGGAATGGCCCAGGCAGTGGTGGTTCACGGACCTTCTTCACCGGTCTCTCCTTCCTCACATACGGCTGCCGTGCAGGCCGGACCTTCTCACGAAGTTCGGGGGGCAGATGTTGCACCCCAACCTCTCGTCTTTGCGTTTGGCAGCATGGCTCCTGAGGTAGTGCAGTATGGCCATTTAAATATGCCCGAAGATTGCATGGACATACTGAAGGAGTCTAAGAGACCTTCCACTCGGACTTCCTATGCTTACAAGT
The DNA here is from genome assembly GCF_964263255.1 of Lissotriton vulgaris. Lineage (NCBI taxonomy): Eukaryota > Metazoa > Chordata > Amphibia > Caudata > Salamandridae > Lissotriton > Lissotriton vulgaris. The sequence continues at coordinate 1,057,520,820 of NC_141693.1, read as the reverse complement.
GGAAAAGGTTCTGTATCTGTGCAAGTCCAAGAACTATGACCCGACGACGTGCAAGGAAGATATCATCCTTCCTTACCTTCTACATTTGGCGCAGTCAGGACTCAATGTTCATTCCATTAAGGTTCATCTCGCTGCATTGACTGCCTACAGGAAATGCCCTTCACAGACTTCCTTCTTCCAGATCCCTGTGATCAAAGATTTTCTGGAAGGCTTGAAGAAAGTATTCCCTCCTGTCAGGCTCCCTATGCCTTCATGGGAATTGAATGTGGTGCTGTCCAGGTTGATAAAGGAGCCTTTTGAACCTATTTATAAGGCTTCGTTGCAGCACCTGTCCTGGAAGGCGCGGTTCATCGTGGCCATTACATCGGCCCGCAGGGTGAGTGAAATTCAGGCGTTGTGTTGCCAAGAACCTTATACTGTATTTCATGCTGCTAAGGTTGTTATGCGTACTCACCCTAAATTTCTTCCCAAGGTTATTTCTGATTTTCATGTCAACCAGACCATAACTTTACCTACGTATTTTCAGAATCCTTCCTCTCCAGCCGAAAGGTCTCTACATTCCCTGGATGTTAGGAGGGTGTTGAAATTTTATCTGGATAAAACCAAAGATATTCGTAGGTCAGACCAATTGTTTATAAATTATGGATCGGTCAGGACGGGCCTTGCTACCTCTAAGCTGTCTATCTCTAGGTGGATTGTGTCCTGCATACAGTTGTGTTACCAAAAAGCTAATAAGACCTTATGGGGTAAACCTAAGACTCATTCCACCAGGGGCAAAGCGGCCACGACAGCTTTGCTCCGTAACGTTCCAATTGCAGAAATCTGCAAGGCGGCCACTTGGAAGTCGGTCCATACCTTTGCTAAGCATTATTGCCTGGACACTGACGCCAGGGCAGACGCTCAGGTTGGGCAGGCTTCGCTGCGATATTTGTTCGCGCAGTAGTGGTGTTAATTTTCTTCTCTCCACCGCTGCTTTGGTGTGGGGATGGGCTTGCCATTCTATTCACTAGATTATGACTATACACAGAGATCCCCTACTACAGAAGGAGTAGTTTCTGTCCTGTAACTCCAGTTCTGTAATAGGGGTATCTCGGTTATAGTCATAAGCGCCCGCTCTCCTCCCCGGTGGAGAAAGATATTCATGTAAGGAATGCTACAGGTCTGGCGTGTTACGCCTTCAAAAAGAACTGAAAGTGGGGGGCGTGGCCAACTGCCGAGCATGGCGGCAGCTTGAAGCGGGAGCTCCGACAGGATCACCGGCCTCGCTAACTATCCGATCTCTGATCCGTTTCCTCGCCCGCCCGAAGGGGCTGCAGCGGCTCAGGAACCCAAGCGACGCTGATTACTGAAACCCCGGTGCGAAACGGCCGCCGGGAACAGCTCCTGCAGGTACCGCAGTGACGGGGCCTGCACCAGCCTGAAAGCACCGGCCTCAAGTGAACGACGGACCCGGGCGGAAGTGCGCCCTCCCCGGCCCGGGCGCCCTGACCACAGCCGGCGGCTACTCCGCATTACAGCGGAGGACACACACTCGAGTTGCATCCACAGCGCCCACACCTGTACATGCCGAGGGGTCCGGAGGGGCCAGAAAAAAGGAGACAGACATCCCAAGGTGAGGGGGGACAGCGCAGCGGAGGCCAGAGACTGCACCATACCTTGTGGAACCGGGCGCCTGGGACGCCGATAACGCACCGGGGTGAGGGGGACCGCGCTGAGACCTGTCCACCTCCCTCCACGGCCACCGATCCGGGACTTATCCTACCTCCACGGGCAGGCCCATAGGGACACCGGCGACCTGCCGGCATGGGGCAAGACCAATTGCAGCTCGATCGGCCCGGCGTGGGCACCTGTTAAGTGCCGCCGGCTCCCCGGGGTGGCCATTGTACCAGCGAACGAAGGAGGCTGAAGCACAAACCAGGGGGACATCCTCAGGAACGCCACCGCGCTGGATGGCGACGCACTGCCCCTCCCACACAACCCCGCTGTAAACCGCACAACCACTCTCTGAGGAGCGGCAACCTGCCTACCACCCCGGGCCCTGAGTGCCACTGAGGTACCCCTTCGACACAACAGGACGTAGCTTTATCAGCCGTGCACCCGCAGGCCTTGCGGGACCCAAAGAACAACAGTGAAACCAGGCGCTAAGTAATACCACCTCCGCCAGCAACGCGACATCATGGCTGGAAAGGGTTTGCGGAGTACGTCGACACAAGCGAAGCTCGACAAATTCGCATACGGCCAAAGTGGACATTCCCAGAGTGGCGGCCGTCACTCCTCTGGTACTCCTCCGGACACGGGAAGCAATCCAAAAGTGACCCTTGAAGACGTAATGAAGACACTAAACGAAGTCCGGACGACGGTGGGCTCCATCTCCTCCGAAGTCACGCTCCTCCGTGCCGACTTTCACAAAATGGCGGAAAGGGTCTCGCAAGTGGAGGTAGTCACGAAGTCTCTTGTCGAAGACACCTCAGACCTGCAGGTAGCCATGGAACGCATGGAAAGAGTCACGAAGCAGTTGCAGGAAAAGCTCGACGATCAGGAAGGGCGCTCAAGACGGAACAACGTCCGCATCCTGGGTCTGCCGGAGTCGGAGGGGAAGGCTGCAATGGACTTATACGTTGAAGAGCTGATCAAGACCCAGCTAAAACCTAAAGGCCTGTCCCACTTCTTTTCTGTTGAGAGGGCGCACCGAGTCCCAGGTGGTGCAGCCAAACCGGGTGCCAACCCACGGCCAGTGCTGGCCAGACTCTTCAATTTTAGGGACAGAGACGCTATCCTGCAAGCGGCACGGAACTCCCCGCCAGTGAAAATTCAAAACTCAACGCTGGCCTTCTTTCCAGACTACACGGCGGAGGTCGCCAGACGCAGAAAGTCTTTCATGGACGTTAAAAAAACACTGCGGGACAGAGGCCTGCCGTACTCCATGCTTTTCCCCGCCAAATTGCGCATTGTGGCCGAGGGCAAGACGTGGTTCTTCGATACACCGGAGGTGGCTCGGGAGTGGCTTGAGGGATGGAGGCAGGTGGGACAACCACAGCGCCAGCACAGAGATCGAAACCACCCTCGCACCGAAGGACAGTCATCACAGTCATCAGGGGCGCCTGCGAACGGAGGGGGTGCAACGGCACTGGACTCGGATCTTGAAAGAGACCCTTTCGACTCTGGACAACCGGTCAGGGACTAATCAGACTGTTCAGCATTGGGGGCAACTTGTTTGTGAACACTTGGGACCTTGAAAATGCTGGAGCCGAGTAGGGCGGGCACCGGCCGGTGCCTGTGGGGGTATCACCAACCCCACGAGTAAGTAAGATGGACGGGGATGGGTTTAAGCACTCTGCCAAGTTGGGGTTGCGGGCGGGTTCTCGTCCGTGGCGCAGGGGAGCAGGGAGGGGGAGGGGGGGGAAAGTTGTAATGTTTTATTTGATAATGTTCTTAGTCTTCACTGCTATTACACGAATCATGGGCACACTGCAAGCCGCACACTCCTGGTTTTCTATCACAGATCTCCCCACAGGCACTATGCTCCGCCTTCACGCTTTGGTCACACTAGTCATACCTACTCATGGCCCGACGACATAGCGACACACCTGCTGTAGGAGACGCGCACCTCACAGCGGTATCCCCTTTGAAATTGCTCACCTGGAATGTCAGGGGACTGGGGGACAAAATTAAGAGGGGATTGGTTCTCCAAACTATCAAACGTCATGGGCCAGACTTGGTGATGCTACAGGAGACGCACCTGGCTGGGTCCACCTGCAAAGCTCTTGACAGGCGCGGATATACCATGATAGCGCATGCAGAGTTCACCACGGGGTCCAGGGGCACTGGGATACTTCTCAAGAAAAACTCCTCCTTTATGGTTCATAGCCACAAAACAGATGACCAGGGCAGATTTGCGGCGCTGCATGGCCAATGGGAGGGGAAGTCCCTCACAGTGGTGTCAGTATACATTCCCCCAGCACTACACTCCACGGCACTGCCTGCACTGGGTCAATTCCTCATCGACCTCCCAGAGGGTGACATGATCATTGGGGGGGACTTTAACGCCATAACAGACCCGCTACTAGACACCTTCCCCTTGCGAGACCGGCAGCGAGGAGCCGCCGTGCTTCCTGGTTTCCTGTCCGCATTGGGCCTGACGGATGTTTGGCGACACTTGAACCCGACGGCTAAACAATACACGCACTATTCCTCTGCACATAACAGTCTTTCGCGCATTGACTATCTTTTCTTCTTGGGGGTGGGGCTGGGCTCCGTGGACAAACTGGAGATCCTACCTAGGGGTATTTCTGATCACTCTCCTGTGTCCCTCCACATCACGTCCAAAGAGCGCAAGCGGGCCAGGCTGTATCCAATATACCCCAACTACTTACAGGTCCCGGGTGTCCGAAAGAAGCTTAAACGGGCCTCCTCACAATACTTTACAGAGAATACGGGAACGGTCTCTTCGCCGTCTATACTTTGGGAGGCCTACAAAACAGTCCTACGCGGCGCTGCGATAGCGACTATCACAGGGCACAAACGCGACTCTAGAAAAGAGCTCGCTCAACTGGAACTGGCGCTTCACAACGCGAATGTGGCCCACATGTCGAATCCCTCCCCTGACACCGCTCACGCGCTCCTTCTCAAACAGCAACAACACTTGGCACACCTCACAACCGTGACTAAGGGACATCTGGCGAGCACTGCCAGCAGGATCTATGATGTAGGGGACAAGGCCGGAAAAATGCTGGCGTGGCTAGACAGGCGGGGTGGTAGCGGCAGAGGCATTCAGAGGCTGTACAATCGGGAGGGCCAGCTGCTGACGCACCCTGCACAAATCGTACATACCATGGCACAACATTTTCAGGAAATCTACACACCGACCAGGGCGGTCACTGAACGGGAAGCGTTAGCATCACTAGACCACATCACGGTCCCCACACTTTCCCAAGAAGCGCAACTCGAATTGGACACTGATCTGACCGAAACTGAAATCCAGTTGGCAATACAGTCTTTGCAATCTGGCAAAGCACTTGGTCCGAATGGGATACCCATAGAGTGGTATAAAATGGCAGCCCCCCTATTGAGCAAACCCTTACTGGAGATGTATACAGAAAGTCTGGTCACGGCCGCACTCCCTCTGGATCAGCGCACGGCCACCATAGTGGCTATCCCCAAACCTGACAAACCGCCGACTCTATGCTCCTCATACCGACCTATCTCCCTGCTCAATGTTGAAGCAAAGATACTGGCGAAACTCCTGGCTAGCCGCCTAACGGCGCACTTGCACTCCCTGATACATCCAGACCAATCGGGCTTCATGCCCCATAGGAGCACAGCACTGAATTTGCGAAGGGTGCATGGAGTCCTGGCGAGGGCGCATCTCCTCTCTGAGCAGGCAGTCATCCTATCCCTGGACGCCAAAATGGCGTTTGATCTTGTGGAGTGGGAGTACTTGTTTGCAGTCCTGGCCCGTATGGGCTTCGGACCGAAATACATAGCATGGGTCCGGTTGCTGTACAAGTCGCCAATGGCACAGATAGTCGTGAATGGTCACATCTCACAGCCCATTCCATTAGGCCGCGGGACAAGACAAGGATGCCCGCTTTCACCCCTGCTTTTTGCGCTGGTGCTTGAGCCACTGGCCATCCTGCTTAGGGCAACACCACTATTTCGGGGACTCACGTGGGCGGATGGGTGGGAAGACAAAGTGTCACTATATGCCGATGACATGCTGATCTATATGACCAAACCCAACGAAGGTATCCCTGTATTACTGGCCATTTGCGACGAGCATGGGAGGGCATCTGGCTACACCCTTAACTGGTCCAAATCTATCGTCTACGTACTCAAGGGCCCGGAACCGACACTGCGGGATGACTGCCCCCTACAATTGGCTACAGGCTCATTTAAATACCTAGGCATTATCATCACCGCCAATGCGAAGGACTTTTATGACACAAATCTGGTGCCACCTCTAACGCGTCTCCGTGCAGACGTTAAGTACTGGGCCACCCTGCCATTGACCCTCCTTGGAAGAGCAGCCCTATACAAAATGATGGCTCTCCCTAGATTCCTTTACGTGTTGGAGAATACCCCCTATATGGTTGCCCCGCGCTACTTCCGACAGGTCGCTGCACTTGTGTCTGCACTCCTATGGAACAATGGCCCAGCTCGTATAGCTCACGATAAACTAGTTAAAAGCTGGTACGAGGGAGGTATTGCGCTACCTAACCTTCAATTGTATTACTGGGCCTCCCAGCTTAAGATAATAAATCAATGGATGCACGCCCCGCGGGGGGACCCAGCGTACCAAGCGGACTGGTCGCAGTTAGGGACAGATGGCATGCTCGCAGTACTCTACAATCGCACGAGGGCCCGTAAACTGATAGGTCCGACACTGCACACGGTATCCCTGTGGCATGCAGCGCAGTCCCGACTAGGGTGGCAGGGGAAACTTACGAAACTGACACCGTTGTGGGACACGAAGTCGCTAGGGAACTTGAGAGCCAGTAAGGGATTCACGCAGTGGGACCAAATAGGAATATCGGTTGTAGGTGACCTTTGGGATAAGGACTCAATGATCACATTCTCACAATTGCGGCAACAGTATGACATGGGGCCCACTGAAACCTACAGGTATGTGCAAATCAGACACGCCCTACTGCACGCAATCCCTCCCGGCACAGTACTCCCGGAATCCTCTCCACTGGAGGACAGGCTGCTGACTGACTTCATGGAACAAAAGGCAACCTCCCTTACATACAAAAAACTAGTTAATAACCTACCGGACCCCACACAGAAACTCCGAGAGCGATGGGCCGGGGAGCTCGGGGACATGGACGACACAGAATGGAACGAGGCGTTGGCCTCCCCGAGGGAGGTGGGCATCTCAGCACGGTTTAGGCTGGTACAACTCAAGGTCCTACACCGCACCTATTATACCAGAACACTTTTACATAAGATACAGAAAACGCCACACCCTTTCTGTCTAAGGGGCTGCGGGGAGGAGGGGTCCCTACTTCACACACTATGGGACTGTCCGTTGCTTCAAGAGGTATGGAAACAAATTATGCGAACCATCTCCCAGGCCCTTGAAATATCACTCCTGCCCGAGCCCCGCAAATGTCTGCTAAACGTTTGGGATCCCACTGATTTGAACAAGTATGAACAGTTATGGGCTACATTAGCTATGACAGTGGCAAAAAGGGACATAGCACAAAAATGGGGGGCTCCGGAATTGCCGACAGTGTCGGGCTGGGTGAGAAATATGGATCTCCTCATGGTGAAGGAACGGGCGGTTTATATGTTGCGGGCATGTCCGCGTAAATGGAATAAAGTGTGGTCACCTTGGAATAAATATAGGGGGGAACCGTGTGACCTATTGCCGGAGGATGAGGAACTAGAATCAGACGAGGAGGATGACTAGAGGGTCGAACTGATGTGGGATATCTGAGTTATGTGAGAGGGTGGGGAACAAAGGTTATATGCTATGCATCAATGTGCGGGCCTTATGCAGTGGTGGACATCGATCCATGACAGAACACAATTATATGCCGTGAAGACGACGTTTGTTATGGTTTTGTTTTTTTGTTTATAAAAAGGGAAGCAATGAACAAGAAAAACAATCTCCTTCCATGAGCAAAAGTTGATGAAAACTAACTGTAGTATACAACAGGTGGGCAAAATGCAAAATGGAACAGACTCCGGACTGTTGATTGTAGGTCTTTATCAAGAAGTCGATGTATCTTTTTCATTATGTGCAATGTGACCATTAACACTGTACGCCTTTCTATCCGGTAAAATGAACGCCACCATGCCTGTAGTGAAGCAACATGTATCAGTTCTGTAAAATGATATTGTCGAAACTAACCTGTAAGCCAATTTATCAATAAAGTTTTTAAAAAAAAAAAAAGAACTGAAAGTAAAAGGGGCCTGCGGTGCATTCTGGGATACTGGGAAAAGTTCTGGAAAGTTCTCTTAAAGGCACAGTATCCTATTTAAGCCACATAATGGCAGCCTATGGGGCTTGTCTGTCCTTGCCTTCCTCTCTATCATTCCAGAGGCTTTTACTGGTAGAGGCAAGTTTCTCTATGGAGGAAACTGGGCAGGCTGTGCTGTGTGTGTGTTTTTTTTGGTGGAATTTCTAGTTGAAGTACTGGACAGTGTAGCCTGTGGATATAGGCTGCATTATTTGTCTTTAAATTCTCTCTGAAGTGTCTTTGCAGTTCTGCATTTTTTGACAATTTAAAAGATTATTTTTGATTGCCGGGGTCCACACACATGGGCGGGACTATTCACTAGATTATGACTATAACAGAGATACCCCTACTACAGAACTGGAGTTACAGGACAGAAACTACACATTCCTGAATATCCATGGCTTAAAATGGGATAACGGTGTTGGAATCTGCACAGATGGTGCTCCTTCAATGTGTGGTGCTAGGGCTGGCCTATAAGCTAACGTATTGAAAGTGGCTCCACATATTCTTTGGACCCACTGTATGATACACCGGGTCATACTGCCCTTGCAGTTCGAAACATGGACAGTGAACTAGAGGATATGCTGAATTCTGCTGTAAAAATAGTACATTTTATAAAGACCCATCCTACAAGAGCTCGTCTATTTGCTATTTTATGTGCAGAAATGGGAGCTGAGCATGATGGCTTGCTGTTTCATACCTAAGTGCGGTGGTTATCCCGGGGGAAAGTGCTGTCTTGCATCTTTGAATTAAGGAATGAAGTACAGCAGTTTCTTCTGTGTTTGGACCCCTGCAAAGCAGAACAACTATGCAATCCCCGCTGGCTTGTACTTCTAGCATACCTTGCTGACATTTTTGAGAAATTAAATTCCCCGAATCTGTCTCTGCAAGGAGCTGACATGACTTCTTTTACCATGAATAAAAGAATAACTGCATTCAAGAAGAAGCTTGAATTATGGAGAAGACTAGTTGAAGATGGCCTGTTTGAGCAGTTTGCATGTTTAGTAGATGCTCTCTTCCAAGTGTTGCTGAGGTAATAAAAAATCATCTGACTTCTCTCAGGGACAATTTGCAAAAGTATTTTCCTGAGGACAACGATCACTTAAATGACCGGGTCTTTCAACCATTTCTGGCAGAGGTGGCAAGCCATCTCCCAATCCATATGCAGGAAGAACTGATTGATCTCCAAAGTGACCGCACTCTGCAGATGCATTTCAGCAAAGTCTCACTGGGAGAGTTTGGGCTGAAAATGTCTGCTGAATATTCAGCTTTGCGAGAAACTGCCATCAAAACTCTCTTGCCTTTCAGCTCGTCCTATTTATGTGAGATTGGGTTCTCAGCACTTGCGGTACTAAAAACTAAGTACCGTTCAAGACTGGATGTGGAGCACAACCTGAGGATGGCAGTTGCAAAAATCCATCCACAGATTGACCGTCTCTGTGGTGAAAAACAGGCACACCCGTCACATTAATGTTGGTGGTGTTATTATCAATTTGTCATGTGTAAAACAAAGCATCCTAGTAAAAACAATTTGCACACATTTTATCTTGGAAAATTTTGTTTTGAACTGTGTAATAAGCCTCTGTGATTTAACCACACCCACTCACAAACCTACAGTTAACTAAACTCTTATTGCGTTGAACATTATTTGCCGGATATGGCCCGGGATACCCGGGTGGCGGTCAATTATGAAGTGTACCAGATTCCAGAAATTTTAGTCAGGTGGTGGGGGGGCTCGACATTTCAAAAAATTCAGCAGGGGGGGGGGCTCAACCTACAAAAGTTTGAAGACCTCTGTGTTAGAGTTAAGTGCGGAAAAAAGGTAGTTACAGCCTAAGTTTTCTGATCCTAGGATAGTGACTAAAGTCATGGAAACACAGTTGAGCTGGATGATGGTAGTATCCATCATATGAGTCACGTTTCCATGACAGAGGGTTCTAATATTAGAGAGAAGACATGTACTATGGAAAGGAAGAAAGATTTTTGGTGGATGGATGTTTTATTTTCTTTTGAAAGGGGGAATGATGTGACTAAGGATTCTAATTGTGTGGATCCTGTTCCCTTTCTGGTTCCCTTTCTGGAGTTCAGGATGCTACTACTCATTTGTTGGATTTTGGGCCACAGGACAGGTGTAGTACGCCAAGGCTAGAGAATGGAGTGAGTATTGAAGTTCCCCGGGAGAAGTGTAGTAGTGGTGAGTTGGGGATTGATTCCGAAAGGTTTTAATCCGATGATCAGGTGGAAGTAGCAGAATCTGGTTTGAATAATAGAGCTTTGGTTGAAGAGGGAGTTTTGGTTGAAGAGGACAATGTAAAGAATACATCCAGCACGTGTGGGAGATGTATAGTTTTTTAAATTTCCTCTTTTGTTTTCATTTTTATGATTATTATTTTTTGTTTCATTAAGAAGGGAGATGTGTAGTAACTTGTATGTCCCTTTAAGTAGTTTGGAATTTAGAAGTAAGGCATGTAATAAGAATGCCTGTATCTAATAGCGTGTACCAGAATGTTCGGACTCATGATAAAGCTGACTCTCAGCTGAGCTGCATGCACTTATTGCTTCATTACTTCTAATAACGCATTTATGGAATAATCTAATTAGATGTGATTACTACAGTCTTTCTTTTGAGGAGAGCCTAATCCAGCACTACTTTTTGGCTGCCCCTCTGAAAAGTCTAGTGATGTCTCTTCCCAGCAAACACCAGCTAACATAGTTTCTCCATATAAAAGAAAGACTCACCATAACTTTCCAATTGTGAAAAGAACGTATCAAACCCTGCATATTGTGACACGCTTCTGTTACTAAGTCAAAGAGACCTGTGACAGCCATGTGTCTACCAATATGAGCTTTGCGATCTAGGATTAGATTTCTTTCCACACAAACTCAATGCTAGTGTACATAAAGAGGAAGAAAAAGCATCTGCTGTTGGTCATATATATTATGAGTCTGTAGATACATGTGCACCTTTTAAATGTGGTTATTTAATAAGAAGTGAGAGTTTATGTAAGCATGGCAGGTGGCTAGCTCCTCTCTTCAGCTGCAAGACAAGAGACAAGACTGAAGCAGTTTCTGCTTACCAACTTCCAGGCACATGCATCAATGTTGGCTTTTGCGATTCCTTAATTGTGATTTTTAAGGAATCGCAAAAGTCTCTGCATGTAGAAATCGCTTAAAAAATAGCGATTTCTAAACATTCCTTAATTGCGACTCGCAAATTGCGTATATCAATTAAGGAATACCTCCGGATTCATTCCTATGGGCCTAGAGGCCCATAGGAATGATTGGGAAGACATTCTCAATTTGCGATTCTCAATTAGAGAATCGCAAATTGAGAATGCTATTTCAAGGGTACCAGGGTGTCAAAAAGACACCCTGTTGCACCCCTGAAATTGATCTGTGCACATATGTTGCACACACACATGCCCTAAGGGCATGTGTGTACGCAACATGAAACTTTGAAAAATGCACAAAAGTGCATTTTTCAATGTTTTTGCACATTACCATGAAGTTCAACTTCATGGTAATTTGCTACTCCTATTGCATTGCATTTAAGGAATCTCAATTTGGGATTCCTTAAATGCAATCAGAATTTGAGGAATCTCAATTTAGAGATTCCTTAAATTGCCAATTTTGCATTTGGGATGATGCAAAAATACCGGTCGCAAAGGGGCATATTCTGAGAATCTGCCAGTTTGCGACCGATTTTCAGCTTGATGCATGTGGCTGTTCGTCCTCAGCGGATCTTGCAATGTTCCCCTTACAATGCCAGGTAAGAGTACTATAGTAAAATCTCCACAATGACAAATAAGTGTAAGGCACACACTTAAATGTAAAAATAATCTTCTGGTTTATTTAAGTAAGCTCGGTACATAAATGCATTCAGCTCAGAGGGGAACTGCTGGTCAAGTGAACCATAACATTCTTAGTCTGCACATACAGATACAACATTCCTATTACATCCATACAATTCTACAGTGCATATCTTAAAGAGATAAACCAATCACTACACATCTCCCTTCTTATTATAAAAATAAATAATAAGAACAAAACAAAAAATGAACATTTAAAAACAAACATAATCATCAAATTTCTTGGGAGTAATAATACGTCTCCCGAAGTTGCTAGACTTATTTACAACTGTATTGTCCTTAGTGACAACTCCACTGTGCACAGCTGATTCTCTCCTAGTATCACAATTAAGAGATTCCATCCCTTCAAGATCATGATAATCAATCTCTTCGAGATCATAACCCATCTGGCATCCACCAGTATCTTTCTAACGAGAATCTTCGACACTCACTCCAACCTTCGAACTTTGTGCAACCTGTGGAAGTACTAACAATTGAGGATTCTGAGGATACGAATTCATATTCAACTCATTCCCCTATTTAAGAGAAGGAAAAACATCACACCACCAATAACTTTTTTATCTTCCAAAACACCTTTCTTTTTTACCATAGAATCGCCAGAAATGGAAATGCGACTCATATGATGTACAGTACCATCATCAAGCGCAACTGTGTTTCTCATCACCCTGGTGACTGTCCTAGGGTCCGAAAATGTAGACTGTACTTTACCTGTCTTCCTTCCAGATTTAACTCTTACCATTTGTCCAACCTTAATACATACTTCTTTGGTACCATGTTTTGCATCAAAATAAAGCTTATTTTTAACTTGAGAATTCGAAATGGATTATTTAACTTGTTGAGAATCCCATTCATATTTCCTGCTCCTCCCTAACCATCCAGGGTTGATTTTGCAATGGGGAAACCTTCCCCGCATCAATCCAAACGGACTCTCTCCAACAGTGTCATGAACAGTAATCCTATATGACCAAATCAATTTATTGAGTTCATCATCCCAGTTCTTATTTCCTTTCTTTGCCAACTGTAAAACACCCTTTAAAACTCTAATTGCTCTTTCAACAACCGAATTTCCCCTAGGATGATACAAAGCAGTAAACTTCTGTTCAATGCCAGTATTGTTCATCAGTGTTTTAATCAAATCTGATTTAAAGTGAACTCCATTGTCGGTCAAAATGGAAGCAGGAAAACCTTCTCTTAAAAAACATTTTTCTAGGAAACTAATTACACTATAAGTATCAACTTTAGTGACCACTTCAACTTCAAGCCACCTAGAAAACAAATCAACAATAACTAAAATATACTTAGTGACACCATCTTGCCAAATTAAGGTTCCCTTAATGTCTAATGCTACGTTTTCTCATGGCACATTTGGACAACTGAGAGATGACATGGGCGGATTAGGTGTTTTAAGAGCTTTGTCTGAACTCTCACAACTAACACATGCACATACACATCTTTCTATGTCTAAATCAATTCTTGGCCACCAGAACAAAACTTTAATATTCGTCTTGGTGCAAGAATCTCCAGGATGTCCCTCATGGCTTATGATTACAATTTTATTTTGTATACCTGAAGGGGGTACAATTTTCAATACTCTTCAAACAAAATCACCATCTAAACTCAATTCCTCGCGATCTTCCCAAAATGCTCTTAACTTAGGATCAACCTTGCACTGGTTGGACCAGCCATTAAAAATCCTATTTCTTTAAAAATGTTTTTATTAATAACATTAGCAGGGCATATGACAGACAGAAGGTACATGCATTGGATATGGCAGAGCATTATAATTAGCTTTGGCAGTACATACTAGATGACAATAAAAACGACACAATTGCATTGACATTGGTACCAAAAAAAATCCTATTTTTAACAGTTAACAGAACTTCATATTTCAAATATTCTTCGTCCCAATCATTCTTACGTAGTCCAACTGTATCGCTAAACACTCCAGCAACACAAAAATCGGACCAGGGATCAGGATCAACTTCCTTCATAGGTAAAGATAAACGACTAAGAACATCTGCAATTACATTCTTTGCTCCAGGGACATATTGCACATCATAAACGAAATCTTGAAGTCTCATGGACATCCTAGCTATTCTTGCTGATGTCCTTGAAAGACCCTCAGTGGTGAGTAATTTCGTAAGGGGTTTATGGTCAGATCGTAAGACAAATTTCTTTCCCCATAAAAATTTCCTAAAATGTTCCATGGCCCATACGCATGCCAACGCCTCTCGTTCTATCACCAAATATTGCTCTTCAGTGGGAGAGAGAGAGTGCGACGCAAAAGCTATGATAACTTCTTTACCATGTTCAGACATTTGCGACAACACACCACCCAAACCAGTTCGACTGGCGTCTGTAGTCACAAATGTATTAGCAAGTGGATCAAATCCCTGTAGTGTGGGTGCATTGGCAATAGATTCCTTGATACTATTGAAAGACTTTTGGCAGGCATCATTCTAAAAAAAAGGTAACTTTGCTCTTCATTAGTGAGCGCATTTCATAAGTTTTTTGTGAAAAATTATTGACAAACTTAAAATAAAATTCTGCCAACCCAAGAAAAGATCGAAGTTCGTCCTTTGACTTCGGAGCAGGTGCGTAGAGTATGGCCTCTACCAAACTACTCTTAGGTTTAATGCCAGAACCATCAATTTCATGGCCCAAGTAAGTGACCGATTTTTCCGCAAACTTGCACTTGCTACTTGCAGCAATTAGACCATTATCTCTAAGAATGGAGACAACCTCTCTCAGAATGCTGTCATGGTGAGCCTTATCCTTCCCCATTATTAAGATATCGTCCTGGAAGAATATGACCTCCCGAATGTGGCCAAATAAATTTGACATCAGCCTCTGAAATACTGCAGCGGCTGATGCCAAACAAAAAAGGCATCCATTTAAATCTAGAGCACCCAAAAGGTGTGCAGAATGTAGTGAACTGTCTGCAGTCTTTATCCAATACTACCTGATGATATGTAGCAGAAAGATCCAAAGTAGAAAAATATGTGGCATTGCGTGTCAGGGATAGCATTTCATCAATCCTGGGCAGTGGAAACTGGTCAACTAGATATTGCTGTTAAGATATCTTAAGTCCACACATAAACGGGCCTTGCCATTGGACTTACGGGCTACGACCAATGGAGAAACCCACTCAACTTCTTCTACAGGTTCAATAACATTGTTCGTTTACATTTTCTCCAACTCCCCTTTAACTTCTTCCCTAACTATAAAGGGAATATTCCTTGCTTTATGTATGAATTGCTCCCTCTTTCAAACAAATTTTATGAGTAAATCCCTTCAATTTTCCCATGCCACTCGTAAATACTTCTGGAAATTCATGTAGAACCCATTTCTTGGTGTCTTCAGCTTCACAGGACACGAAAACTTGCTCCTTACTCTTAGGGTTCAGAATGATGTCTAACAACTTTTGATCTTTCCACCCCAACACTGATGGTCCTTCCTTAGCTATATATAATTTTCCTATAGATTGTCTTTCCTTGAAACAAAAAATTAAGGTTCTAAAACCTAACATATCGATTTTTTCTCCTGTGAAACTTTCAGCCGACCCATCATTAGGTTCTAATCACTCCCGATATTATTAACAAAATGGTTTCTCCATACATCTTGTGAAATTATGGTAAAAGGAGACCCTGAATCGCCTGCCAATTGTACTGTGATACCTCCTAAGGAGATTTGACACAACGGTTTGGAAGAAGAACTCCCAGTGATATTTAGTACAACTTTTTTTTTAACACAATTAACTTGTACCTCATTATCACTGGAGTTTGGGGAACTTCCTTCCTCCTCCTCTTGTAAACACGCAACTTTGCCTTTAGACTTTTTCTTAGGTTTGCACCTGCAAACCCTAGAGAAATGTCCAATTAAACCACACTCTAAACATTTTGCAGATCTAGCAGGACATCTCTCATATGCCGCAGAGTGTGAGTAACTGCCACATCAAAAACAGAGCAAATTATAAAATTTCTTTTGCTCTGTGACATCCGCTTTTCGTCTGTCAGTGTAATCTGATTTCTTTTTTCAAACTTTGCACCCTTGTAGTTATTATACGCTGACTTCTTTTCAACCACCTTCCCCACAATTTCTTCCGAACTTTTTTTTTTCTAGTGAAATTGTAGCTTTTGCACAACGCTCAGAGAGTTCTGCTTTTTTAAACATTGCAATGATATCTTTCAACCAGCCTTTGCCTTCTACCCACAACTTGTCCTGTAAGGCCTTGTTCTTAGTGTACATAACCACCTGGGCATGTATGAACTCGTCATGAAGTTGTGCAAATATACATTTACTTGCTCATTACTTTAATGAGGAGACATACTCCTCTATTGACTCGTGTTTTTCCTGCTTCCTGTGGAAAAAGGAATGCCTGGTATACAAACAGAGTGAGACAAATCATCATCAAGATCCAAAATCGCTAATTTAAATGCATCTAAATCTCCTTCAGATCTTTCGTGCCTATTTAACTCATTAAATATGCGTACACCCTCAGGACCCAAAGAGTACAATAACATTCTCTTTTTCCTTTAAGGAGAAAAACTTCAGCTGACATCTTCAAGATTTGCAATATAATTGAGAAAGTATTCTTTCCAGTCCAACCATGCTTCCATAGGCTCGCCAGGTGTAGGCAAAAATTCTTTGGGAGAATTAATATGTAAATTTGACACACTGAGGTCTCCTGCAGTGTTTTATCTTGAAGGTACTGCATCTGTAGTATCAGTAGGCATGACTGGAACAAAGAATATAAACAGTACAAACTTGCCAGTGAGAAAAATTACCCTGAAAGTAACAGTAAAAAATGAAATATAAACACGAGCAAAGCTCAATTAAAGTTTGTAGTAAGGAAGAGAAAGGCAATGCGACCCAAAAGATTCAGGCCAAACCTCGAGAAAATAGTGCTGCATGCACTTATAAATGTACCATGAATGACTGTCTCGTTACAACGACGTCGTCGTGCAGATCCTGATTGGTGAACTGGTTTACAGAAGGTTACAGATCGCGTTGATTCTGCCAGAGAAAATGCCTTTGAAAATGCTTTCTCATTCAGCGACGCTGCTCGTTGCAAAGTCGTAACTATGCTGATGTGGATCCAAGATGGCTGCAAAACGTGACCTGGAGGCACGCTGACGTGTGTTGTAACAGCGTGACCTCATCAGCGTTTGCTACTTCTTTTTTTTTTTTTAAGAAAACTGTCCAAAAAAGAAAAGTCACGATTCCGCCAGTTTGCTCTTTCCCGTGGTTCACCTCACATCTACACTGGATACTTCAGGTTATCCACAGGACCGCTTACTGCACCACCTCCTTCGCTGTGAATCCTGCACTGATCACTTTCACATCAATAGAACAAAAATGCTCTGCAAAGTCCATGAAGATTGTTGGAATGCCTCCAACTCCCTATCCTGTGCCCAGCCTGTCGCCAAAAATTGTAGTAAAATCTCCACAACAAATAAGTGTAAGGCACACACTTAAATGTAAAAATAATCTTCTGGTTTATCTAAGTAAGCTCGGTACATAAATGCATGCAGCTCAGAGGAGAACTGCTGGTCAAGTGAATCATAACATTCTTAGACTGCACATACAGTTACAACATTCCTATTACCTCCATACAATTCTACAGTGCATATCTTAAAGAGATATACCAATCACTACAGTACCTTACTGTGGCGATAGACAGTACTTACTCTGGTGCTTCTGAGGGAAATACTGTACTAAGATGAAGACAAAAACTGTATTAATTATTAAGCAGGCATGAATTACCAAATGTGAAGGTAGGAAAGCGCTAATCCTAAGTGATTATTGGGTTGACTCTGTGGTAGGTATTGTATTGACATGGGAGTGATACATTAGTTTAATTAGCGAAGACCTTCAGTCATATTGAAGGATTTCTAGATACTGCGAGTTTCAGCTTTATGTACTTAAGGTCATGGTACCAAAGTAAATGTAAGCCCTAGTAGACTGGTGATAAGGTAAGGGGTATGTGCTAAATGTTATTCTCTGGTAGTATCCTTCGCATCAGACACGATGATGACCTGACAACCCATCTCTGTGTCAGTAGGTCCTTCAGCCATGCAAATTGATTTGATGTAACCCTTTTACACACCACTGCCTCTTAATGTTCAGCCATTCTTGAATAAAATAAGTTGGGAACCAAAAATGTAGTTTTTTAACTACAATGATCAGCTTTGAGGAATTCTACAGTTCAAATAATTATGATATCTTTATTCTAATCTTTGCTGGGTGGTGCGATAAAATCAAAACACTGAAAAAAAAGAAGAGTCCAGAAATTCGGTCACGTTGAGTGCAGAAACTTGAGCACTTCCACTCACACACAAACCCTGCATCGACAGAAGCAGAACAGTGGATCGATCATTCTCCTACCAACCCGCCAAATCCTAAAACGACCTCTTCCAACACATCAGGGCCTCCTTTTAGGGTCTCCTCCTCAATTCTTGCATTCCCCCAGATTCTGAAGACCTAGCTTTTCAATTAGTCTTCTTGCAGAACCATCAAGACTGTCTGTACTCAAGTCCAGCCTCCCCACACCTCTACTCTCACCCACTCACCACCTGGATACCCTCACAGATGACAAACAGCTCTCTACAAATCCACATTACATACATTATGTTCACAAATGGGGGTTTCTACATGTACCAAATAGAATTCTCTTTGGAAGACTGAGCAAATAATAGTATTACATATTTATTACAGTTCCTCGCTAGACCAGTTCCATCAAATTATTCATCTACAGCATTCATTACATTGAATTATTTTTCAGGTTTGACAAATTTATCTTGTCCTCAAGAAGAATTGTGTAGGTCAGAAGCAGTACAAATATATGTTTGAGTATTACCTTGCAAAGCAGAGATTGTCTTGCAGGGGTTTGAGCCCTGTGCAAAAGCAACACATTTGTGCAGCAAAACAGGACGTTTTATATTCCCTTCCCTCAATTGCCTTATGGGCAACTACAGCGCTTGACAGCAACAATCTGATAATTGTCTAATACGTTAAATGCCTTTTAACTTTTAATTCCGAAACTTATGTAAACGGGAATACACCGACCACAGAATAATCAGGCCCTAGTCTTTCCCTTATCTTATAAGTCCCAGTCTTCCATTTTTGGTGTGGGTGATAACTGTATTGCTGTCCTTCTTGCTATTTTAATCCTGATACTAAAGATATTTTGAAGAAGGGGCTTTTGAGCTTGTTCCTGAATTTCAACAATGTAGGAGAAGGTTTAAGGGGCATTACAGAATCGTGGTCCATTTGCCGAAAAAGGCTGTTGGCATGAGTGTTCTTGGTTAGTCTTTTAGATTTCCAGCTTGGCAAAGGTTATGCACTTAGATGTGTGCATTCCACCTGTTGCTTTGAGGCCAGGTAGTCATGTTTTCTCAGATAAAGAGCTTTGTAGCCCTTGCCACATGCTTTAACGTATTCTTTAGCAGGAAGCGCTAGTGCATGTGTATTCCTGAAGGTGGGGGAAATGCACTGATGCTACCTTTAGTTGATAATTAAAGAGGAGAAAAGCAGCAGCACCACTGGAAATGGATGTAGGTGGCTGGGCATTACTTTTGCACTACATTGATTGTAAATTTGATA
Source organism: Lissotriton vulgaris (assembly GCF_964263255.1). Lineage (NCBI taxonomy): Eukaryota > Metazoa > Chordata > Amphibia > Caudata > Salamandridae > Lissotriton > Lissotriton vulgaris. The sequence continues at coordinate 1,057,501,382 of NC_141693.1, read as the reverse complement.
ACTGTTGAACCTAGTTATTACCAATGTAAGCACTAAATGAGTCCATAATGAACCATTTTATTCATATATACTAGAGAACAGGAATCTTTCAAGGTGGTTATTAGGGAGCACTGTAAAACAGGGGTCTCCAATCCGGTCCTGGAGGGCCGGATCCATGCCAGATTTTTTGGATATACCCATTAAGATACATGTAGTAATTTTAAAAATCTGGCATGGATCCGGCCCTCCAGGACCGGTTTGGAGACCCCTGCTGTAAAGAATGCATAAAAACGACATCAAGAAATTGGAGCCCTTTAGACAAGGTTGAAAGAGCTGAAAAAGTGCCTGGTAAGAGAAAAGGACAAGAAAAACTAGTTAAACTAGGAGAGCAGCAAAACCACGTCATAGAGTTGAGATGGCAAGACTGCAGGGATTATATGGCCCAGCGGCGTCACTAGGGGGGTGCGGGGGGTGCGGACCGCACCGGGTGACACCCCATCTGGGGGTGACACCAATCTAGTAGTTATTTAGCCTAGCCAGGCCACGCACGCACCGCACCTCACCTCACCAGACCAGATCATGTTCATGTTGTGATGACGATCGTCACTGGTGTCTGGTGGTGCGATGCGGATGCGCGCGGCGGACCCACTGGACAAGCTGGCTGGCAGAACTGAATTGAGAGGAGAGACTGCTGCACTTCGTCAAAGTTGACATTTTAAGGAACGATGCAGTACTTTACCTTGGAGTTACCAAACACTGCTCGTGGCGCATTTATTTCCGATACCAGGCAGGCAGGTTCATTTTTTGTACTCCTAGGCTAGCTGAGGTCATATTTGTATAATAGCCATTTAGATGAGGAAGCTGGGTGAAGAAACAAGTGAAACAGAAACAATTACATTGCAAATGCACAACACATCAGCTAAGGAGCAAGCTGATCTGTGTGATTGTTGTGAAAAACATTTATTGTAAACTGTGAAAATAGGTCACGAATCGATGGCTTTGAAAAAAGCTTCATGACGTGTCTCTGAATGAAATCTGAAGCCCTAGGTAGTTGAAGTTTGCGGTTTGATTATCTAGCAAGCATGAGTAGCCTCTAGAAATCTTTGTTCCACCCGTTCTTTACCTTCACGATTCGAATTTGCGATGCAGCACGCCAGCTACTCGAATCCTTTCTACTAGTACTACCCAGCAGTTTGGGTCCCAGGGCCGTCAATCTTAGCGCTACCAATGACGGCTCTGGGACAGCCCCCGCGCGCACCTGCTGCACTGACGCGTCACGGCGGTCACGCGCCCGCCAGGGAGAGTGCGTGCGGGGTGCGTCCGACGTCGTGAGAATAAAGAATTAATACCGATGACGACAGAGACCACCGGCACTATCTTTTGATGATATCGCGATTCGCGAGCGCCGTCTTGGTCTCTCATCAGTCCCCCCTTCAAATTTGGAACGGTGAGAGAAAGAATATAATTTATTAATTTATATATAAATACTGCATGAACTAAGTTAAAAATGTGGCAGTGCAGCGGCACACAAATGAACTGATTCAGTACATGCTTTCAGTTTTTTTTACTGGCACAAGCAAAAACACTGCCCTCTTCTCTGATGCTAACCTAGTGTTTTGAGGCTCAGACCAATAAGATGCCCTTGCCCTTTAGCCCTGGAAAGAGCTTGTGCACGTGCACAGAGGATATTGCTGTAGAACAAATACATGGTAACATAGCTGGGCCTTAAAGCTTGCCTTTCTTCCTTCCAATTGGGCAGTGACAGTCACGATAGGCCTGGGCCCGGGTCCCCCCACCACACCTCATGTGATGTGGCCCCTGCTGTACCCTGCCAGCCGGTCAGAACCTGTTAATACCAAACACCAGGAGCGGGGGTGGTTATTTAGACAGACTGTGTTCTGTCTGGATGTGTACAGTGGGCGTTTTGTTTCACAAAAGGTGTAACCCATGCTCCTTCTAGCACAATAGGAATGTAGGCACATCTCATGGTGTGCCCAATGGGGGTGATGCTCTACAGAAAGACTATCAGATTTTGTGCACTTGAACCTCTTCAGATTAACACAGTGGGTGTGTGTGGACAAATCTACCTGGCTGGGTGGGAATATAACGATGCTCTCCAGTTGACATAAAGGGCACCTTGGCAGATCTTTCTAGTGAGTGTTACCGGGGACTGCGCAGTAATGCCATTTTGTTTGCTTTGATACTTGCGCAAGTGCCACCATTGCCTACAAACGTAACGTTTGTTCTTGTGCTCGAGTGTCTACCATATATTGCGGAGGTCCATGCGGTAAGTCGTGAAGGGGTGACACCATGAGTTACCCGCACCGGGTGACACCAACCCTAGTGACGCCTGATATGGCCTACAAATATGAAGATAGTAATAAAGTAGACTGCAGTTAGCCTGGTTGACAAAATCAAATGATAGGGATGTTCTGAATATAAGAATTTCAAATAGATGAGGAGACTTGGTATACACCCAGTGAGAGATTAATCAAGAGTTTAATTAAGACTATGTAGAACTCTAAACATTGAGGGTCAATAAACAAAGCAATATCCTGTAAAGGATTCTCCAATGCTTAGAGATGAGCTTGATGTTCCATTGAATGTACAATAAATAAAAGGCACTCTCCTGGAGTTGCCACAGGAAAATCTCCGTGGGAAGATGGACTGTCAACACAATTCTACAGAAAATATGGAGGTCTTGTTGGCTCTCTGGCTGGCTAATATGTATCTGGTAAATGCCAGGGTACAATAGCTTTGTTTACGGTTCCTTTTGCCTAGCATTTTCCAAAATATCAACACATTGGGCGATAGGATATGCAAAGACATCTTCTTATAACACCTTACCAGTACAGGATTACAACAGGATTATAACCAATTTGTGCGGAATCCTTCATTCGTCGATACTCGTCCATTTTTTACCCTTCATAGCAGTTATACATAACAGTTTAGTAAAGTTTGGGACAATAAAATATTATAACAGAACATGTGCCCCCTCTACAGTCTGAAGTTATGCTGGAGTAAGAATAAACAAAGAAATACTATAGTACAGATCACATCATAACATTTTAGTGTCCCTTCTCTAACCTTTAAAAGTACCCAGCACCGATTGACAGGAAGCTGCAGCTAGATCCATGTCGGTTCACATGCTCCTGCATCCTACAAAATTAACCCTACCTCTGGCAGTCCTGCAGTCATGTTTGGATTTGTTTAACGATTGTCTTCTGCCTACCTCCCTATCCCTTCAGATAATAGTGCCTCTGATAATAAGATGTTGGGGAGGAGGGCTGTGAGGAGGTTGCAGGAAGTCTGTGTGTTATGATTCTGTGAGATGTATAAACGGGCCCTATACATTGTCAAACATAGGAAGCTGGTTTTGCAGTTAATGTGTATGCCTCTTGTAAGGGGCTAATCTAAATAATTTGGTTGTCCATTCTTGATGCTTAGGTGTGGTCCTGGTGTGCCTGTATCAGACAGTGCATATTTTTGCCACCATAAGCACTGTTGACATGAATCTCTTCTAATGAGAATTGGGGTCCTCTATATCTAACAAGTTATGGAGGCACGTCATGAAGGATAGCCAGCTTTGATAACTCAAAGAAGGGGTGAAAGCTAGTGGTACGTAGTGCTGACATGTCTACCCAGAAGTGTAGGTGTTGTGTGCAGGACCAGAATATATGGGATAGTTCATATTCCTGTCATGTGCTTACATACGCCCCGGGCACTGAACATCACCATTTTACATGTTCACGTTTAAAGTTGACATTCTTTTAGAACAACAACTTTTAACACACATTTGCTTGTGCATCCGTATGGGATAATGTTCTCTGAAATGGGGTTTGCTTACACTTACACTTCTTCGTAGGCATATTATCAGGCCCTTGAACATTCCATACAAGGACTAAGTTCACTGCACAAAATTTTGTTTGTCGTCTGTTCAGCGACAGCTCTTCAAGAGTAGAATAAACAATAACAGCTTGACTGGAACTCTGACACAGAGAATATGGGTGAATATTAATATAAAAACTCTCCCAGCCCTTTGTTTAGGGAGAAGAACGTTACACTTGCACTGTTGAGGTCGCCCCATGCTGGAATTCCAGCCAACTTGAATCCTGTTACCATCCTGAGATCGACGGTGGCCTGCCAGGGACGGGCTCCCAGATGGCACATACCCTCAGGTAATGGAGAGTGAGACCACTCTGGGGCAATCTGAAAGAGACACACACCCTATGCATATTAGGATAGGAAGCGCTAGGTAGGAGTATAGACGCAATTATATGTATTCATATAATCAATGTAGCAGCACAATGGTTAAACGGTTCCATTCTCGTAATGTTGATTACTCCATTTTGTTCCCTTCTATTAATTATTGCAGCACATGTATTTTACATAAGAACCTTATTGCTTCAATAAATGTTTGAAATGCCAATTTGAATAGTTCTTTTCTCTCCCCTTGTGCATATCTAAGTCCTTAACAATGGATAGAATCTGTTTCCACGATTTCCTTGGGTAGGCAGGGTTGTCATGTTCTGAGGCTGCACATACCATCCAGTACATTGTAAGGTTTAGAGCAGTGGTTTCCAAACTGTGGTGAATATCAAGACCTGGCTTTTCAATAAATAATTCTCTGCAAGCCTTCCTGCGTAACTTCGCCCAGCAACATGTTGTCGGCGCCGGGAAACCCTTTTTGGGTAGCTGTGCGCCATACAAATGTAAAAAATAAAATAAAATAAAATAAACTGTGGTCTGCGGTCCGCCAGGGGTCCATGACACACTCCCAGGGGGTTCGCAGACAGCAGTTTTAAAAGCACTGCAAAGTTCCGTGTATAATCAGCAGTTTTCGAGCAACAATAAGTGTCAAGATAACTCCAGTGATTAATGTACATTTCGGAGAGAGATTGGAGTTTTGTCCTGTGGCAGCTCTGACTCATCAATGGTAGTGATCCAGCGCTCCTACCAAAATTCTGCATAAATGACTCTACCTACTACCACCAAACTTACCATACAATACCAGGCCCATATCAACAACAGAGCGAGTGAATCATGAGGCGATTAGATCTATATATGTTGTTTAAACTATCCACAATAAACAAGACCAGCTTGTCATTTAGTAAGTTTATTCAAACATATTCATGAAAACTTAGGTTTTGGAACTTTATTAAACAAGTATTAGAAAATGTCATAAAGAAAGGTTTATTCAGCATTTATAAAAATAGCTTGTTTCAAGAAATATTATTCATTAGCAGAAATAAGTGAAAAGAAGCATTTCCAAACCCTAACTAATTACCTGTCTCAACCCTCATCGCCTGAAAACAAAGGGGCATATTATCAAGGGGGTTTATCTCCGCTTTTTTGGCTTTAAAAGCCAAGAAAGCGGAGATAAAATTATCTCCCTATTACCAAGCTGTCGCTAACACCAGTCAGTGACAGCTAATAGGAGATAGCGACCATCTTGGGCCTTGCTTTGCATGTCAGTGATATTTATCACTAATGACATGCAAAGTGGGCGTGCCAAGATGTTAGCGACTGGAAACAGTCCCAAACATCGCTATCTCCTATTACCAACTTTTGGAGATATTCGCGCTAAGCGCGAATATCTCCAAAAGCTAACACCTGCCCTGAGCAGTTCTTAGCCATGTTATCCAATGGGAGGTGGATAACATGGCTAAGAGCATTTGCTCGATAATGCATGAATATCTCTGACTTTTCAGCGATATTCATGCATTTCCGCCGTTTTTTATCGCATTTGTGATAAACCTTGTTAATAGCAAGGTTTATCTGCGATAAAAATCGCCGATGTGCGGCGATAATTTTTGTCTCTAAACAAGTTAGAGACAAAAATTATCGCTAGTTGTTGGTAATATGCCCCCTAGTCTTTAAAAAGTCTCCTATCCTTACGTGCGTTCGTCGATCAGCAGAACACGACCCTCTGGAATCAAGAAGCGTAGGAAAAAAGTCTGCTCCTTGAGCCGATTCTTATACCCTAAAACTAAGGCTAAACTAACTATTTTCACATTCCAACAGCTGAATTCTGGCTCTCCATTGGCTGAACAACCTCATGCCACAGTAAATTGTGACATCTTCCACCTCAGGTCCGGGCTTTTTCACTAACCCATTGTTCATGCAGAGAGTCCGGGCGGCACTTCCTTAGGCTGCTATATTTTGTAGCAAAGATGTTAATGTAATGCACAAAAATGCCACGACTCACATCCTGGCCTTGAGCCTGTTTGTTCTGAGCTTCCCGTGGCACAATAGCAAACCTCTCCGCAGGGTCGCCTTTGGCAGTTCTTTTCAAAACTTTTCACAATAAAAGTTTATAGGCTTCTCATCTTTTTCAAAATAAGTTTTCTCTTGTGGCTGTACATCAGCAGGCCTCTTTTCAGAAAGCGTCAATTTTCTGCGCCACTTTTTCTTGCGCCACTTTTTTTTAAATGCATTATTTTTCTGCAGCCAACTCTAAGCTTCATTTGGAAAACTATTATTTAAACAAACACAAAACATCAATTAATTAAAGAATTGACATTTGTTCTGTTACCCACCCCCTTTGCTAAATGTTAATCCATTAATTATGTTACCTAGCAAAAGCACATTTAAGCAGCATTTATTACCTTTTATATACCAATCCGATCTGGAACTGCATTTATCACAGAAAAGACAAGACAAAAGCACATTTAAAAGCACATGCTATTATTTTTGACAGCAGCAGTTAGTATACGACAAAGACAATAGACAATAATTATTGTATTATTTCTTTTGCATTTTGCACAAATAAGCATAATGTTAGTTCCATGTGTTCATGTTGCACAGTTTATTCTAGGTTGATTTAATAACATGCAGCAAACATATTAGTTTTATTAAACATTATGGAAGTCTGACTTCACAAGCCTGACCAAAATATTGTTCTTTAACCTGCTCCATCAACTCCCTCATCTGGTGATTTTAAAAATCACCAAACACCACCCAAAAATTTCACACATTTTATCCATTGAACATGTTTCAGGCTACCTCAGGATTAGTATTTAAACTCTAATGTCATTTATATTTCTGCAACTCTCATATTAAGTCCTACAAAATTCTTTTAATTCTATTTCCTTTTCCCTTTCTGTATTCAGCTAAGTTGGATCCTTTCCACCTTTGAATCCCCAACCCCCAATGAATTTATAGGTATCTACATTTTGAATTGCACCAACAAAATAAATATCAATCTGAGTATTATAAAACAAAACAAAAAAAATTAAATGTAATTTTGAAAAAATAGTATATAGTATTAAGCATGGGCGAATTTTACGAATCTGGCGTTCGCGAATTTGCGTATTTGCGAACTCGCAATCCGCAAAATCAGCGAATTCTCGCGATTTTTTTTTTGTGTTCGCAAGGGTTTCTGCCAGTTCGCGAGGGTTTTGTACCAGTTCGCAATCGGGAACTTACTTGTCGGCTCGCAACAGTCGCGACTTTGTTGTTTCTACGTCTGGTTCATCATCACAGGTTCACAGCACCCTCTGTTTCACAACTGCCACCCTCTGATTCACCCATGCCACCCTCTGGTACATCACTGCCACCCTCTGATTCATCACTGTAGATTATGGGGTGGGGGGGAAGCAAGCACACCTGCCCTGCTTCAACTGACATGAATTAATTTGGGGTTGATTTATTAATGTGTCACTGTTTTAAAATTCCAGTCTGGCACCTGCTTCCTTATCTGTAATTTGCTTTCTGTTGCAGTGCAATTTTTTTCCCAGGACCTTTGTGGCCTACTTGTAGCTATTCTAGGAGCCTGCTGTGAGGGTCAGAGCAGGGTCATAGAATAGTTGCAAGTAGGCAACTGAACTCTGGAGGGGCCCCTCAGGAAGCACTACAGGGAATGGTTACTAATGATGAGTGAACTTTTGCACCTGCTGAGTGCTTTCAGTTTTGCAAAACTCGTTTTTCTGCAGAACAGCAACAGTAATTCCCCAAACAAACTTACTTGTGAAAGTTGATTTCTAATCCAAAAGTGATCCAAAGAAAGTCAAAAAGGCCTCAAATCCAAAAAAGTGCAGGCAAATGTCAACCTGAGGAGTTATTCTGATGAAAATCATCATTTTCAGAAGGTTTATGCTGCTTGCTAGTGGATTTCTTGTGCAGAATTGCAAATGTTGTAATTTCGCGAGTGCGAGATTGTTGCTGCCCGCTGCATCTACATGTTCGCAATTGCGAACTCTCGCAATGCGTTGCCAAACTCCAGCGGGATCCCGCAGCAAGATCCAAAATGGCGCAGCACTCGCAAAATATCGAGTAAAACAACTCGGCAAACGCTGAATGACGGTAAGTGAACGCCACACACCGCAATATTGTATCACCAAGCAAAAAAATCCACTGTGTGCGAATTTGCGGATTTGCGGTAAATTCGCGAGAGTTCGCGGATTGCGAATTTACCAAAAAACCCGCAAAATCTGCGAGCGGAACGGATTTTCCGCCCATGCTTATATAGTATATGCCCCCTCTTTTTTTTTTAAGTTTTCAAATTCTAAAACATGTTTTCTTCGACCTTGCGTCTTACATAAAAGTGTTTCCAGCTAACACAATTTCTTCGACCTTGTGTCAGCTAACACAATTTCTTCAGCCTTAGGCCCAAAATAAACCTCAACTCAAAGAAAACTAATTCTAATCATTGTCACTATTTTCTTCCTGACTGCTACTACTGACCTCAACTACTGGTGGGATAATTATGTAGGCCCACTCTGGAGACTTGTACTTTTGATTTGGCCTCAATGGTCTTTTGCTCTTTCTGCTAATTACTTCAATTTTCTTCACTGCTTGTTCTTTTTTGTCAATTTCACTTTTCTGACTAGATATCTCATTAATCTGCTCTTTTGATTTGTTCACCAACTTGAATTTCAAGTCTTCTTTTGGCCAGACATCACCTTTTCTTAAGAGTTTCTTCTTAGGCTCGATTTCATTACATTCAGCTTTCCAAGCCCTTTTTCTGAATTTTCTTATTTCAGACTCTTCACTTTCATCCGAGTCAGTTTAAGAGATTTCAATACTGTATCTAGGAACTTCTTTACTCGGCAGCTTCACTCCGTTAGGAACAACATCTCTGTAGCTGGTACTTGGCAATTCGTCCTCCTCCTCTTCTGGAATTACTTCTAACTTCCCAGTTCCAGAATTTCCGTTCCTGCTTTCAGAGCTTGCAATCTGCTTTTCAATACTCTCCTGATCTTGAATCTCTTCTGACACAGTTTCTTTTTTCAGTTCTTTTTTCTAGAACATCTTCATCATTTTCTGAATCAACAACGACAATTTCTAGATCTTTTTCATTTGATGCTTGATCCGCATCAGAATTCTCCAGATGTCGACTTTCCTGTCGATCTTCAGAATCTGGATCTTCAGATTCTCCTTCTGAGTCTGAATCAGTTGTAGTGCCGTCACTATCCTCATCAGGGTTATCAGGCGGTGGTACGCGAATGGTATGACTTGCATGCACCCACCTCTTCAGACCCTTACATTTAACAGCATTTGTTGTGACTAGTATCACCTGTCTTGCTTTTTGCCACCTGGGTACTAAACAGTTTCTCCTCCGATGAACTCTTGTCCTGACCCAGTCTCCTGGCAATAGTTCATGAGCCTGCTCCTTTTCTTTTGAAATCACATCTGTTCCCACAGTAATTGTGTAATTTTTTCTTGTTGGAAAAGCTTCTACCCATTTTGAAAATAAACAAATGATGACTAGGACATATCTCAGTTTGTTATGTTGGGGCATTTCAATGAAATCTATTTGAATACTTGTAAATGGACCACCCTCCCGGCCTATGGTTCCCAAACCCTCAATTGTCTTTTGACCTGGATTGTATTTCTGGCATGTCAGACATCTTTGACAAAGTGACTCCGCAACTAATCTGAACTTCGGATTGTACCATGTCTCTCTGAACATTTTCATTATGTCATCTCGATCTACATGACCCTCCCCATGATACATTCCAGCCATATCTGAAATGATGCTGTTTGGCATGACCAATCTGTTATCTTTGTAAACCCAAATCTTATCACCTTCTCTTTGTTCACAGCCCTGTCTCAGCCATCCAATTTTCTCCTCATCATCTGCCTTATCTTGTAATTGTTTTAATTCTCGCCATGTCTGAATTACAAAGATTAATATGAGAATGCTTGAAACATGTTCATTAAATTTTTCCCGATTGATTGCAACCCTCTCCCAAGCACAGAACCCAGCAATGATACCTGCGTACGCATTGCCTTTTGAGACATAATCATTTTTCTCTCCATTTACAGCACATTTCACCACTGCTAATTGATCAAGAAACTCAATTCCATCTATCAACCTTTCTTGTCTGGGTTTTGTGCAAAAATCTAATACATCCAGACACTCATGATCATTTTCAGGGATAACAATTTCTGCTTCAGAAATATCTGGCAATAATGTAGAAGGATTTAAATTTGCACATCTGAAAATTGAGACATTGTCTGAACCTAAAATAATTTTCTCGCATCTGGTGAGTCTGTTACTCGTTAAATGCTGCGTCTTACTCCTGGTGAGAAGAATCTCAACAGAATGCGGAACAAAAACTTTCACAGGGAAACCCATGATAATTCCTTCACTTAGTTCCAAGCTCATGCTTGTTGCTGCCACTGTTTTTAAGCAACCTGGCAATGTCTTTTCAATTGAGTCAAAAACAGCTGAGAAATGGGCGATAGGTTTCCTTAATTCACCATATCTCTGAATGAGAACTGACAATGCACATTCTTTTTTCTCACTGCAGTAAAGCTCAAACTCCTTGTTGTAGTCAGGCATGCCCAGAGCATGAGCGTCACATAAACTCCCTTTTAACTCCTCAAAGGCCTCAAGTTCCGTTTTTGTCAGGACAATTGGGACTTTTATATCTGCTTTTGTCGGTCTCTGCAATGGTTTTGCAATTACTGAGAAACCACTAATCCATTGACAACAATAACCAACCATGCCCAGGAACATTCTTACCTGTTTTTGTGTCTTTGGGGGTTCCATTGCCTGAATCATTTTAATTCTCTCAATAGGTAGCTGTCTTGTTCCTTTTGCAATGTCCAAGGTATTTAACCACTTTTTTACAAAACTGCAATTTTGCAGGTGACACCTTGTGACCATAACCCTTTTGAATCAAAAGGGTTATGGTATCTTTTACATGGTTGTCTCTTGTTTTTGCTGCTACAAACAAATGATCTATACACTGGACCAATGTTGATTTACCAAGCAATTCTAAATCTTCTAAGGACTTTTTCAGCAATTCATTAAAAATAGAAGGACTCTCAGTGAACTCTTGAGGAAGACAACACCATGCTAAAATTCTCTCTTGGAACCTAAAAGCAAAAATTGGTTGACTCTCTGTGTGCATTGGGACAGTAAAGAAGGCATTACATAGATTTATTACAGAATACCACTCAGCATCATGTGGTATCTGACAAAGGATCACTGCTGGGTTGGGCACAATATGACAACAAGGGATAACTATATCGTTAACCTTTCTCAGGTCCTGTACTATTCTGTACGTTTCATCTGGCTTTCTAATACCCATAATTGGTGAGTTACAAGGACTGTTCTCAATCTCTTTTAGAACACCCTGTTTAATGAATTTTTCAATAACAGGAATAACTCTTTCAATTGTTTCTTGTTTCATTTTGTACTGTGGAACATTAGGAAATTCTATTCCCTGCTTGATTGCAATTTTAACTGGATCTGCATTTTTTATTAAACCCATTTCATGACCTGTAAAATCCCAAATTTTAACATTGACTGTCTCTTTCAACTCTTCAGGTAAATCTTTTTTCTCAAGTACAGGAAATAATCTGATTTCTTCTACTTCAAACATTGACATTGTCAACTTGCAAAGGCCATCCTCTTCCTGAGTTTGAAATTCAATTTCATCTGGTGAATTATAGATTGTACAGTTCAATTTACACAACAAGTCTTTTTCTAACAGATTTACAGGACTGCTGTTACTAACAATGAATTTATGCATGTTTTCAAATTTATCTGTTTTCACTTCAACTCGTTCTGTTAAATTTGTTGTAATCTGTGGATTAGTTATATCTATTACTTGGATGTTTTCATTTGAGAGATCATCAGATTTATTCCAAGATACTGGGAGTACATTCATTCTTTGTGGTCTGTTTTCCTGGTCTCCACTGAATCCTGTATCTGTATTGTATTTCTGCTCATTAACATAATTTGGAAATGGCGGCGGAGGTATCTCATTCTGCTGAATCACCACCAGACGCTGTATTTGTAGCTGTTTATTCAGCTCATTTATCTCATTTTGCATCTGTGGACACCATGATTCATTCTCAATGATATTTCTGGGTGAATTTTTACACTTCCTTACAAAAGCTAAATTTGCTTTTTCCTTCTCCTTTTTCTTCGTCCATTTTGTTTTCCATTTATTTAGATTACCCCATTTTCTCAAAGTCCAAATTGAATCTTTTATATGGGCAATTTTACCTGTGTTGTTCAAGCTTTCAATGTCCTCATCATCCTGATATGTTTTTAATCTGTCTGTACTGATTGTACCATTTATTAATTTTTCTAAAACAACCTTTAATTTTGCAACATCCAGTAATTTGTACTCATCAGGCTGTGTCAGGTCAATCAGGTCAACATCTGAGTCCTCACTAGCTGAAGCTAGAGTCATCACTCTCTCTTGCTGAGTTGGAATCATTACTAGCTGACTTTCAGATACATTAGAATAACGTTTTTCAACAACATCTAGAACTTAATGGGACCGTTAAAGCTGTGGAACTAGTTTCATCTTTTTTAAGCACTGGGAGAACAGGTCCAATTGTCACAGGAACTGTCATTGCTTCCATGTTTCTGGTTAACTGTTCAGTTAAATCATTTGTAGAATTTACATGACCAGGAATATTAATTCCAGAAGTACTAGGCATCTGATCATACCTTTCTGTTATAGGTATCTGGGCTGGGAAACTTTTGGGGTTACATTAATCTGTTCTAGGGTTCTACTCAAACTTGAACTTCTGCCTTGGTCTGTAGACACAATACCATTTCTACACTGATCAATAATTTCTACTTTCTCATGTTTATAATTTACATTTGCTAATTTGGAAATCGAATTTTCATAAAAAATTATTTCTTTTGGGGGAGGTGGTGTTCTTTCAAAATATATGTCCTTTAAAACTGCATCTTTATGCTTACTAGTTACTTCATTATTCGCCTGTTTATTCATTAATTTGCTCTCACATGTAGCAACAACCTTTTAATCAAATACATTTTTCATTTTCTGATACCAGAAAAACATTTTCTCTTTCTTTAGATAATAATTATCCATGTTTTTTTTTAACTATTCACCTCTATTAAATTAATCACAATAAGAAAAATATGTTCACTTTATTGGCCTTACAGCATCTGTTAACCAATACGCGTTATTGATTATTCAACAAAGTCAGGTGATGTTGGATTTTACACTATTTAACAGATCTTCCTGCCCTAATCAACAGAACTTCTCTCTTGCTTGAATGCTCGATTTTAATTTAAAAGGCAGAAAAAGTGGGCTGGCTAAAAGCACCAATCAAAACAATTTAATAAACAGAGGCAGAAACACCTGAAAGTAACGGGGCGCCTATAAGGTTATTTTGAACACTTTCAATGGACGGTCAACTAAGGGAAAGGCTTGGACTCATCTATTCAATTACACCGCAGTATCTAAACTCAATGCAAAAATCAGCAATCTCAGAATCCTCCGTCTTCTTGCAAGAGTCAATCAGCCATGAGTTTCATCTCATCACACAAATCAACCTTTTGAATGCTGCAACGCTTGTCTTGTTAAACACAGAGCAGAGCAGCTGCCGTGACACACACAATGATGAAAATGTATCCGCGCGTTGCTATAACACTATCAGCCATTCGCAGCGCGGCTGCAGTGCCGTATAATGCCGCTGCAGTCTCTCTTTCTCCCCTCGCGCTCCAAAACAGCCCCTCCTTTGCAAAATGAGCTCACAACACTTGATGGGAGGAGCACATCGGCTCATAACAACGTGATTTATGTGCACCACCGTTAGCTCAAACACAGCGCGCGACGCTCGCCGGCTGCTACAACACGCATCAGCTGTGACACACGTTTTTTAAACAATAGCGCAGCTGTAGCGAGAAAGAAAACCAAAGCCAAAACACTCGTGGATGGAAACAACTCGGCAGTGGTAACGCGCATCAGCCAATTGCAGCGCGACCACTAGAATGTCAGCCAACCACAGCGCGGTTGCCGAATAACCCTTCAGAATACCTCGGCCAATCACAGCGCGGCTGCTGTGACGCTTCGGCCAATCACAGCGCGGCGGCTATGACGCATAAAGCCGCTGCGGTTTCCAACTCTCTCCTCGCGCTCTCACTCCTCAAAACAGCCCCTCCTTCACAAAAAACAATCGTAATGCTTTTAATACGATCTAAATAGCATGGAACACTTTTTATACAATTTAAATAGCACAGACTTTTACTTGAAGGCTTCAGAACGCTTCACAATTGTTTTTCAACATTAGTAACTACATAAAACAAACCATTTGCCTGCTTCCCTATAAAGGAAAGTATTTTCAAACATTCAGAATTGCATTCATTTGAAATATCACATTTACACATACATATATACTGAAGAAATCCCTACTCATGCATACTTATTTTCTTCCTTAGGACTCTAACCTTAGAAGAAAACCTCTTTTGCAAGTAAGAAAACAACGCTTATTTTCTTCCTTAGGACTCTAACCTTAGAAAAGAAAACAACGCTTACCCTTCACACAAGCTCAGATATGCCTTTTACTCTTTATCAAAGCGAGTTTTAAAGTAGGACATTCATTCCTATGCTCAAAGTTCAAATTTCTTAGACAATCCTCACTATCATAAATACATTTTACTCAACACACCTAGAACCCTAAACTTGTGTTGTACGTCCACAACACTAATGATATGCGACGATATCACCTTTTGAAGCAGAACAAATGAACTGTGTAACCTGATAACTGCGTCCTGGTCACACTACTCTTGCCATGGCAAACCAGGAATTTTTCTCACTGCTGGAAAAACCCTTACAACTACATATAACAGTATGACAAAATCAAAAACTCAACATATGTTAAACATTAATCCTATGACTTATACTGACATGTATATAACATGCATATGTCACGTATGTCAAAAACAACATATAACTGTACAAATGCTACCAAAAACGGATCCAGCGCTCCTACCAAAATTCTGCATAAATGACTCTACCTACTACCACCAAACTTACCAGGCCCATATCAACAACAGAGCGACTGATTCATGAGGCGATTAGATCTATATATGTTGTTTAAACTATCCACAGTAAACAAGACCAGCTGGTCATTTAGTAAGTTTATTCAAACATATTCATGAAAACTTAGGTTTTGGAACTTTATTAAACAAGTATTAGAAAATGTCATAAAGAAAGGTTTATTCAGCATTTATTAAAAGAGTTTGTTTCAAGAAATATTATTCATTAACAGAAATAAGTGGAAAGAAGCATTTCCAAACTCTAACTAATTCCCTGTCTCAACCCTCATCGCCTGAAAACAAAGTCTTCAAAAAGTCTCCTATCCTTACGTGCGTTCGTCGATCAGCAGAACACGACCCTCTGGAATGAAGAAAAAAGTCTGCTCCTTGAGCCAATTCTTATACCCTAAAACTAAGGCTAAACTAACTATTTTCACATTCCAACAGCTGAATTCTGGCTCCTCATTGGCTGAACCACCTCATGCCACTGTAAATTGTGACATCTTCCACCTCAGGTCCGGGCTTTTTCACTAACCCAATGTTCATGCACAGAGTCCTGGCGGCACTTCCTTAGGCTGCTACATTTTGTAGCAAAGATGTTCATGTAATGCACAAAAATGCCACGACTCACATCCTGGCCTTGAGCCTGTCCGTTCTGAGCTTCCCGTGGCACAATAGCAAACCTCTCCACAGGGTCGCCGTTGGCAGTTATTTTCAAAACTTTTCACAATCAAAGTTTATAGGCTTCTCATCTTTTTCAAAATAAGTTTTCTCTTGTGGCTTTACATCAGCAGGCCTCTTATCAGAAAGCGTCAATTTTCTGCGCCACTTTTTCTTGAGTCACTTTTTTTTTAAATGCATTATTTTTCTGCAGCCAACTCTAAGCTTCATTTGGAAAACTATTATTTAAACAAACACAAAACCTCAATTAATTAAAGAATTGACATTTGTTCTGTTACCCACCCCCTTTGCTAAATGTTAACCCATTAATTATGTCACCTATCAAAAGCACATTTAAGCAGCATATATTATCTTTGATATACCAATCCGATCTGGAACTGCATTTATCACAGAAAAGACAAGACAAAAGCACATTTAAAAGCACATGCTATTATTTCTGACAGCAGCAGTTAGTATACGACAAAGACAATAGACAATAATTATTGTATTATTTCTTTTGCATTTTGCACAAATAAGCATAATGTTAGTCCCATGTGTTCATGTTGCACAGTTAATTCTAGGTTGATTTAATAACATGCAGCAAACATATTAGTTTTATTAAACATTATGGAAGTCTGACTTCACAAGCCTGAACAAAATATTGTTCTTTAACCTGCTCCATCAGTAGTGTAGAAGGTTAATATGCCTGCTGCAAAGAACGCGTACCATGCATTTAAAAAAACAATATTTTATGTGCATAGCTCAGTGGGTTACTGCTTTTGTCACAGAGATTTCATTACAAGAACGGAGGCTACATTATACAATAACTTTTAATTGCAGATCCAAGCCAAAAGGTTCCAATAAGAACACTGAGATAAAGTAAGACATAAGACATAGCAACCATCAGCCTCTTTTAAATGTGGCTCCAAGCAGATTTGTAGCTTACTATCTTCTCTCCTTACTTTCATTAATATTGTGTTTTGACCAATATAGATTTATATTGGGGGGTTGGCTTCATACTGTACACTATATACATTGGCCTTCCTTTTGAGAATCCTTAATTATAATCAGCCCAAAATAAATATCATTTATATAGATATATAAAAAAAGGGGCGAATAATTATTACTTAATACCTTAAAAACAAAAAAAAAAGGGAGTGCAAAATGGAAAATTTATCTGACTCCGAGTCAGATATGAATAATGCTACGCTTCCTAATTTTAATAAGGAAGATTTTCGCCTCCCAATCCAAAAAGAGATGAAATCCTGTATGCGGGAGACCTTCGCACAATTCACGCCCTATAAAAGACCACTTCCCTCCCAGGAAGATGTGTCTGATGTGATTATTCACGATAACCTTCCTGTGGGTGCTAAATGCACGAGGAAGACTAACCATACCCCTACCGAGACCCATGCGAGCACAGGAGGTCCTAGCACCTCTGATAATGTTGGTGGTCTAAGCACCACAAAATATTTGGAAGGTCTTCGCACCTCAAGTAATAGAGTTGTCACTGGTGACACGCAACAATCGGGTGTCCTTCACGGCCCAATACCTTGGATGCCTTTAGCGGCTCACTTTCTCAAAGTGCTCAACGCTACCAAGAGGACTCGGATGATAATTAGGATGTTTCTAACGACCCAGACGAGTGTGTCGGGATTTAGATAATGAGGATGTAGGAATATTTGATGCGGAGGATGAATCACCCTCTTCCTCAAAGGACAGTATTCTGAATCCCCTATGAGAGGAGATGTTCTCCCCTCTAAACCTAAAACACCCCTGTTCCTCGCAATGGTCCCCGCAGTAGCATGTCTCAAAATGTATTAAAAAATAGATTTGTTTCCCTCTTGAAAGAGAGACAAGGAATATTCTAAGGGCAGAGTGCTCCAGACCCTCAATTGACGAAAAAGCATGTTATGCTCCTAATATGGATCCTGAATTGATCAAGTATCTATTCAGACCTGGACGCGATCCTAGGAAAGGCCTAGAAAAATCTTTTAAAGGGTGCCAAGATCGCCTATTAGATGTACTTGGACCACTTAGTAGAATTCTTGACTCCGCAGAAGAGTGTTATCTTAAAGGTACCCACCTTAATATAGATTTAATTAGAGGTTGGAGTCAAAGAGCCCTCATCCTTCTAGGCAATGCCAATCCCAGCATTAACGCCGAAAGGCGTAGGCTGATTGTTTACAAGCTCGACCATAAACTCTCCAACATGGCAGAGAAGGAACCATCTTCAAATCCGAAAGGGCTCCTTTTTGGCAAAGAGCTCTTAAAGTTACTTGGAAAGTAAGTTTCAACTTTCACAGCGCTTGACAAGGCCCAGCAAAACATCAAGAAAGTATTTAACGATAATGTTTTTGGGAGGGCCGAAAGAAGGGGCCTTTCTTCCGGCCGGTTTAACCAGAGGTCCTACCAGAGATCACGCCCCTTTGGAAGAGGCTCTCGGCAATATAATTACAACAACACCTTCAACCGTGGAAGAGGAAACCAAGCCAGAGGGGCAAGATCACGAGCTTCATTCTTGTCAAATCCTCCAAGTAAGTCCTGCTCATTTACTTTCTCCTTCTATCCCTCCAAAGGTGGGAGGCAGACTCAGACTTTTTTCGAAAAGATGGGAGGAAATAACACAAGATCCTTGGGTTCTGTCCACAGTGACAGGTTTTATGATAGATTTCGTTCAAACTCTGTTTCAAGCTTCCTTACCAAGGGATATTCCTGTTTCAATAGAAAAAGAGAGAATAGTAGAGGAACAGATCTCCTCTATGTTCCAGAAAGGAGCGATAATAGAAGTCCCTTTGGATTCTCTAACCTTCGTAAGCACTTTGCTCCTCATGGAGAAAAAAGGAAAAGGTTGGAGACCGGTTATAAATCTGAAGGGCCTCAACAAATTTCTTGTTTACAGGCATTTCAAAATGGAAGGAATAAATCTCCTGAGAGATCTTCTCCAAAAAGAAGACTGGTTAGTCAAACTAGATTTGAAGGACGCGTATTTCACGATTCCCATGGGGGTCATGCATCAGCCATTCCTACAATTTCTAAGGAAAAATCATCTTTACCAGTTCCAGGCTCTTCCCTTCGGGCTTTCTTCTGCGCCTTGGTGTTTTACCAAGGTAATGAGAGCAGTAGCCTCCTTCCTGAGGGAATGAGGCGTCCGTCTTATTATTTAGCTCGACGACATCTTGATAATGTCCCAGGACCTCAATCAAATTCGCCTAAACCTACAAATGGTTATGAATCTGCTAGAAAGTCTAGGATTCATTATCAACAAAGAGAAGTCTATTCTAACCCCCTCGAAATCCCTGGAGTTTCTGGGTTTCACTCTAGACACTTCCAAGTGTCTCCTTCTCTTACCTCCTTCAAAGATCTCGAAGATCAGGAAAGAGATTCAACATGTTTTGAGGCAAGAGGATATCCCTTTAAGGGAGCTGGCAAGACTTCTGGGTCTCTTATCTTCCTCCATCCAGGCAATCTTTCCAGGCCCTCTGAATTATCGGGCCTTGCAAAGGATAAAAGGAAGGGCATTGAGGTCCGGTCTCTGGTACGAGGACCGAATTACCCTGGATTTGGAGGCCAAAGCAGAACTGAACTGGTGGTTGGCAAACCTAGAGGATTGGAATGGAAAAGCAATGTTTGGTTCAGAACCAGATTTTGTGCTGGAATCGGACGCTTTCCTTCATGGTTGGGGTGCATGCTTCCTAGACCGGAATACGGGTGGCGTATGGTCTCGGGAGGTGTCATCTCACCACATAAATTTCCTCGAACTTACGGCTGGTATGTATGCCCTTATGAGTTTCAAGCACTCAAAACAGAGGAGGTCGGTTGTCCTGAAGATGGACAATGTTTCGGCAGTGGCCTACATCAATCGGTTGGGAGGTACGAAATCTGCTGACCTTTCCAAGCTAGCAAGGAGACTCTGGATGTTCTGCTTAAAACACAAAATTGCCCTCAAAGCAGAATACTACCCAGGGAAATCGAACGTTTCTGCCGATTGGAATTCAAGATTCCTTTCGGACTTCAGCAACTGGAAACTCAACTTTCCTGTCTTCGACTCACTAAATTCTTGCTGGGGTCCATTCGAAATAGATCTCTTTGCGAGCCGTCTCACCTCTCAACTAGAGCATTACTTCAGCTGGATGCCCGATCCCGGTGCTCTAGCAGTGAACGCTTTTCTCCAACCCTGGTCAGGAATCAGTGCATATGCCTTTCCCCCATTTGCAATGATCCAGAGAGTCTTGCAGAAAGTGAGGCAGGAGCGATGCTCTCTAGTCCTGATTACTCCCTTCTGGCCATCACAAGCATGGTTCCCCACAGTTCTGAAGCTAACTTACGATCTTCCCTTTCTGATACCTTCTCTAGAGGATCTCCTTACAGACGTAAACGGAGATCCTCACCTCCTGACCCTATCAGGGAGTTTGAACCTTCTGCTTGGAGAGTGTCAGGAGATCTAACGAAGTCTCAGGACTTTCGATATTGGCTTCTACTCTCCTCAGAGAGTCTTGGGCTCCGGGAACTCACTACAGATACAATAATATCTGGAAATCTTGGTTTTGTTGGTGCATGGAGAGGGATTTGGATCCCATACAGGCACCTATCGTTGATGTGGTCAATTTTCTGGCTGAACATTTTGACAGAGGATTGAGTTATAGATCGATCAATTGTTACAGATCCGTGATCTCTGCGGGTTATGTTCTCGTTAATGGCAAAACGGTCGGTAAAAATGAGATTGTTTGTAGAGTTATGAAGAGTATTCATCTAAAAAGACCCCCGAAGCCGAAATATGATACACCCTGGGATGTGAATTTGATTCTAGATCTCTTCACTTCCGGGCCCAATAATTTGTTTTTGAACAGAAAGTTTCTATCTATTAAACTCGCAACTCTTCTCTGCCTTATCTCCTGTCGTAGAGTTTCTGACGTTAAAGCTCTGGAGATCTCTAACAGGTCCTATAATTTGTTTGGAGTAAAATTCGAGGTCTATAGAAGAACCAAGACCATGTCCGACTCAATCTTCTATCCTCGTTTCGACCCTTGTCCGAAACTTTGTGTAGTTGAATGTATGAACGCTTATGATCTGACAATGTCTAACCTTCGACCGCTTAATGAGAATCAGCTTCTCATTTCCTTTGTTAAACCCCATAAGGCTATTACCTCCACCTCGATTGCTAGATGGGTTAAGCCCGCTATGACTTTAGCAGGTATTGATATATCCAAATTTCAAGCTCATTCTCTTAGAGGTGCTATGGCAAGTAAGTCCCTTTGATCCGGAGATAAGTTGGATGATATCCTTAAAGCTGCTGACTAGTCTAACACTAGTACCTTCGCAAGACATTATTGTAAACCAATTGAACACATGTCTAATGTAGTTTTACAAAGCTACCAACATGCATAATGTAGCCTCCGTTCTTGTAATGAAATTGCGATTCTCCTATTAACATGCCTAGAGAATCTAGATTTCATTAAAGACACGGAGGCTCACATTATCCCATTCCCTGTTTGGTTTTGGGTGTCACTTAACCTGATATGTATTTTATATTTGCATTGAAATGTTATTTAAAGTTATTCAATTTGTTTCTCTCGATATGTTTTATGTCAAATTTTTCCTTAGGATACAGTTTTCATTGTCTCCTTTCTTTTCAGGTAACCCTTCTACTCTTTAAGTTCAGAATAAAATGTATTGAAAATAAATAGGTGTCAATACAATAACACAAATGGTACAGAAGAGGAGCAAAATAAGCTGGAGAATATTTGCATACATAGCCCTATAAAAATAGAATGAATATGTACAACAAGTGAAAAGCCGATGAAGCAAATAATGAGAAAGAAAAAATGAAAACAATAATAAATATGTTATACATGAAAATACGTAGGAACGAGAAGGTCAATCAAGGAGGTTTGGGAACTTCTTGCTGAGCTGGTAACAAATGAAATGATTTTTTAGCAGAGGCATCCAGGTACACTGTTATAGGGAGCCACAAAATAGTGCGCTTCATTGCTAATTGAGGAGGAAAAACAAAGGCAGTATCCAACCTATGGTTGTGACAGACATTATACCACCATGCTTTAATCGATATCTTCGTAAAATCTTTCCAATTAGCAGTGATTTGTTGGAATGCAACCGCTATTAGTAAATCAGTATTTCGTATATCAAAAGTGACCTGGTCCCAGCACGGAAAGACTACCAGTTTATACAGTTTTCATTGTCTCCTTTCTTTTCAGGTAACCCTTCTACTCTAAAAAAAAATCTTTTTATTGATTTTCATCAACCAAACATAGTATAACCATCAGTTAATGGAATACAACAAATGCCAGTACACTCCTGCATTCTTCATACAGATGCGTTCGTTACAAGTAGATTAACATTATAAGTTAGCGAGTCAGGCAATTTAGATAGCAGCAAAGTATATACAGCACTTACGTGGCTCGTCAGGAAAGAGTTATAGGTCACAATCATTTACAACATTGCATGTACATCATTTTTTTGCAAGTAAACTGTTAAGTAGCTCCAATAATTCTTTGGTCTGGATTTAGCAGGCAGTTCTTTCTCGTATGTTAACCATGCCATGTCATGTAACCACTGTTTAGGGTTCGGTATGTTCTTGCCCCCCCCAGCATTTAGATATCTGCCTCTTGGCCATTAACAGAGCAATTGCACAGAATTTACGTTTCTTCGCTTTAATAGTTGATAGGAGACCCAACAAACATACCTTCATGGAGCAGTGAATTTCCGCACCTACCATCTTTTTAAGCATATCTGTTACTGTCTCCCAATAATCATGTACTTTCCCACAATGCCAGGCTAGATAGACAAAATCCGCCTCCCGCTCCCCACATCTTTTACAATTAGCGTTGTCACGCAGACCATATTTATGGAGTCTTGTCGGGGTGTGGTATGTTTGGTGTAGATATTTTAGATGTAAGATGCGCAGGTTACCATTTGGTGTGAGTAGCTTAATTAATGTACATGTAGTGTACCACTCTTTCTCTGATATTGGATCTGGCAATACCTCGTTCCACCGTAGCATTGCTTTCGTGGAAGTGTATGGTATCTCATGTTGTGCCACCGTGTATAGGCAGGAGACTAGGTGCGTGGTGTTTGAGGATGTTAAAATTAACTGTAACTCTTCCAGGCTTGGTAGTTCTGCCGGGTAGTCTGGATATAGATCTTGGATAGCTCTTTGCAGTCTGTAATAGGTAAAGCAAAATAACATGGATTGATTGCTTATGTAGGACAAGTCGTCAACTTGGCGAAACCCACCCTCGTTATATAAGACCCCGAATTTATCTATTTCTACTCTTTTCAGGAGATCCATACCAACTTTTTCGTTAGTTACTGATACTTCAAGATGGTAGTGTAGGGGTAGTGCCGGTGCGTATAGCGCAAACTTGTGCGCCAAGCGCCCCAGTGTTCTCCATGCGTGAGTGGTCGTGTCAATTGTGTTAATGTCCGCCGAGTGAAGTGGTGGACGTTTACGCTTGAGTATTGCTGTTAGTGGTATCGGCATAGCATCCCCTTCTTCAACCGCCATATGTGTTAAATAAGGCGTTGTGTGGTACAAGTATGCCGCGTATTGTGCCTGTGCACAGAGGTAGTATAAGAAGAAGTCCGGAACGCAGAAGCCACCCCTTTCGTATGGTAATGTCAATGTTCGTAGCTCTATGCGTGCTTGTTTACCCGCCCATATGAGTTTTAGGACTAACGATGTTATGTTTTTAAATACTGTCTTCGGGGGTGTTGTTGGTATATTGTTAAATAGGTACAGAAGTTTAGGAAGAATATTCATCTTCACTATTGCAATGCGATCAGCCAATGACAGTGGTAGTTGTATCCATCTGTCAATTTTTTCTCCTATCTTGTCCAGTAGTCTACCGTAGTTGGTTCGTATTACTTCCTCTGGGTCTCTACTATACCAGACCCCTAAATATCTGATCGATTCAGTTTGCCAGTCTAGTGGGAAGTCCGTGGTATGCGGTGTAGTATTGTCGGTGAGTGGGATTATGGAGGTTGTATCCCAATTGATCTGTAAGCCTGAGTGCCGTCCGAACTTTATGTATTCCCTTAATAATGGGTTCAAGTTTTGTTCTCGGTCCCGGGCATATAAAAGCATATTGTCTGCGTATAGTGATATGTGTAACGCTCGGCCAGGGAAGTGAAGGGCTGAGTGGTTATGCGTTTGCCTAATGATGCAAGCTAGTGGTTCTAACGCTAGTGCAAATACCAATGGTGATAAAGGGCACCCTTGTCTTGTGCCACGGGCAATACTAACGGTATCTGATATATATCCATTCACACGGACCCTGGCTATAGGGTTTGTGTATAAAAGCCTTACCCAGGTTATAAACCTCGAGGGAAATCCCATACGTTGTAAGATCGTCAGCAAGTATGACCACTCTATCGAATCGAAAGCTTTGGCGGCATCAAGCATGACTGCCACCGCCTTTGTTCTTGGTGTTAAGTAGTGAGACACTGCAAATAGTGTTCTGGTGTTGTGTGAGGTCGCCCTTGTGGGTATAAACCCTGCCTGGTCCGGTAGGATCAGATTTGACATCAGGGGTTGCAGGGTGGCTGCTAAAATCTTTGCTAGTATTTTCGAATCCACATTTAGTAATGATAATGGTCTATAGGATTCACAGATTTCTGGATCCTTAAAAGGTTTCAGGAGGGCTATCAGCACCGCTTCTCGTAGTGACGGAGGTAGTGTTGCCTGATCAAATGCATTGCCATACATCGCAACCAGGTGGGGGGCTAAAATATCTACATATGTTTTATAGAATTCACATGTATATCCGTCCGGACCTGGTGCTTTACCATTGGGTAGTGTTTTATTGATTTCTGTCACTTCCTCCACAGTTATAGGCTGTGATAGGTATTCTCGCTGATGGTCTGAGAGCCATGCAATAGCCACGTCGTTCAAGTAACGGAACGTGTCTTCTGGGAGCGGTATCTGTTTGGATTTATATAATGTGCTGTAGTTGTTTACGAAACTACGCAGTATGTCTTCTGGATGTGTTAGAAGTGTACCGTCTTCATCACAAATTTGTGTTACTGTTTGTGGTCCCTTCCCCTCGCAAATATTCGTTGCTAACACTTTGCCCGGCCTACCACCTTCCCCATATTGTCTAGCGATTGGGCGTTTAGTGACATACTTTAATTCATCTGTCACGTAACCTTGATGTTCAGTACATGTCTGACTAGTTTCGCCTAATAATGTAATGTTCTTTGTACGCTCTAATCTGTTTCTAGTTCTTTTATCCTGGCTTCACATTTAGTGATCTGTTCTCTAATGTCCCTCAGAATGCCAACTGTGGTACTCATACAGACCCCTCTCAGTGTCGCATTAAACGCCTCCCAGAGTGTACCTGGATCGTCCATTGTCGTGACATTGAAGTGAAAGTATTCTTTGATAGCGTTAGCAATGGTATCCGCATATATCGGATCCAAAAGTGCTTTGGCGTTGAATCTCCAACTAAATGAAGGTGGCGTGTAGTGTGGTATCTGCAGTGTCAATATAATCGGGTTGTGGCCGGAGAGGGTTCAGGGTAGCGTTTTCAAAGTACGTGCCCACAGTAAGGCGTTTTCTGTACCTAACCAGTAGTCTATTCTGGACCAACTACTGTGTGCCATATTTACGTGTGTTGTCCCTGTCATATCTGGACATCTCACTCTCCATAAGTTTTAAGGGAAAGCTCTTCCATGATATCCCATAGTTTCCCTCTGGCCTTCTTATGTGGTTCTGACGAGGCAGTGGAGCGATCTAGGGAGTCGCATAATGCCACATTAAAATCTCCTCCCCAAATGATGTTGGTGTCAGTGAATTCGAGCAAATGGTTCCATATTTCTTGAAAAAATTCAGGATCGTCTACATTTGGACCATAAATGTTTACCAATGTCACCCGTTGTCCTCTTAACCTTCCCGACACGATAACATATCTGCCATTTGCATCTAGGATGGTCCGGGTGATTTTAAAATTGACACCCTTCCTAATTAACGTCATCACTTCTCTTAAGTAGGAGGAATAGGTAGCAGAGTGGCTGGACTCTGCCCATTTCGTCCCAATTTTCCTACACATTGTCGGGGCAATATGCGTTTCTTGCAAAAGTGCTATATCTAATTTATATCTGTCAAAGCATGCAAAAATGTGTCTAATTTTTTTAGGATTTGTAAAGCCCCGCACCTTCCAAGTTAGTAGGTTCAAGCTATGCTTACGTGACATACCTGTGCTGTAGTATATAAATGAACGTATCTCACTGCAAGACCTAGCGACATAATATTAATTTGTAAAATGACATTTGACCCTGCTTGTTCCAATCGTAACGTAACATGGATATCAGCAATGCATCTTAAATGCCCTGGCACCTGTGTAATAACTAAACCCACACTTGCCCCAGTCCCTCCCACTTCACCATCCCAATTTTGCCGAAGCCATAGCTCCCTAGGAATTGTTTCAACAAACATAACTTTGTGGGGACCACCCATGTAGAGGTCCACCGGGGACACATTTCACCATCCCACAAAGAGGATGGGGCAGATCTATTACTTTTGTACAGACCTCATGTGAAAAGTGGAGGGGGTACTCCTTGTGGAAGTACTACATTCTTAGTGCGCAGTTCATACCAAGTGGAGAAGTGTGGCTCACTGGTTAGAGCAGGCAGACCCTGAAGCAGAGGTCAGACCCGGAACCAGGGTTCAATTCCCGACGCGGCAGGGTCTTGAGCTCAAATGTCCATGGACTCGATAATTCTCGCTTCGGTGCCTGACCTAATCATGGGTTCACACTCTGCAACTCTGGGCATTAAGCTTGCTTAATCTCCACAACGGCCCCCCGCGGCGGGATGCCTGGCTTTCACCTTGGGGATGCCCTGTAGGGGCTATCTCACAGGGAAAAGCCAGGACGCGTTTCCAAGGCAAGCGCGGAGATACCCCTTCGGGGGTTGATTCAGGCGCTATATAAGAAACATAATAATAATAATAATACCAGAGTCTGTGAACCTTTCTTTAAATGTATGCCTCGTGATAGTTTCAAGTCTTCACTTAATGGCTCTAACAATAATCAGTTCTGACCCTCTCATTTACAGTCTACTGTTATTTGTGGATTACGATGCAAAACATGTAAGGTAAATTATGCAGCTCGTCTTTGTGTGGCAGTTCAATGGCAATCCATCTAGTCACATTACAACCCAATTTTTTCTTATGTAGTTTAACCTCAGAATGTTCTTACCATTATCCAGCAATTGTTCTATCTGCGGATAGGCAGTCAGTCACACTTCTGGGTTGTTGTACAGTTCACAACCGTAGTCAGTGGTTCGATATCCTACCGTCAGTCCGAATCTGGTTGTCTTTCTCTTTTGTTCGACTTTTTCCCTTTGGTTGCAGTGTTTTTGATGAAATCCACTGCAGCTTTGGGGGTAGTTAAAATGGACGTTTTTCCTTCCCAGGTAATCTTTAGCCGAGCCGGATAGAGCATGGCGTATGGTATCTGCAATTCCCGTAGCTTGGTTTTGGCTTCGTTAAATTCTCGTCTCACCTGTTGCACTGTCACTGTGTAGTCCGGGTAGAACTCCAATTTGTTTCCTTGGTGTTGAACCTCTCCCTTTTCACGTGCTAGGCGCAGGATGTTGTCTCGATCTCTATAGTTTAACACACGGGCGACCACGGGTCTCGATGCTGCTCCTGGCGGGGGTTTTGGTGCCAGGGAGCGATGTGCTCTCTCTACTATAAACATAGGTGACAGAGACTCGGCTCCAAATATGTCTTTGCACAGTTGCTCGATGTATGTTTCCATGCATCCTGTGTTGGTAGTTTCAGGCAGTCCTGTTTCCAGTCTCTCCCCATGTTTGTCCATTATGGCCGCCACGTTATCCATTCGTCCTGTGAGGTGGTTCAGCTTGCCATTGATATCTTGGAGGTTGGCGTGGATGGCTTTAAGAATGCTCTCCATACTGCTTTCTCCCGTGTTTCCAGTTTCTGCGTCTACATCTATTGGCTCAGTCAGTCCTTTCGGTGTTTTCCGTGCTTCAAAGGTAATCTTTGCTTGTAGTTTGTCTGGCTTACCCATGGCATCCGGTAGTGGAGTGTTTTGTATTAAATTAATCAGAGGTGGTTATGTAGCCTCGTCGTCTTGCGGGGGCCTTACAGTGTAGATGCACTAATCAAGGCGGGGCGTCCACCAGACAACGTTATAGTTCTGTACTGGGAGAGATGTAATGTTCGTAGCCCTAGACAATCTTGTTCCTGATTTGTCTGGCAAGGATCAGTGGTTACTCTCGATGCGTATGCTGTGGTGGTACGCTAGCTACGTCTGCACCTTGGGCTACGCACCAGCCGCATCTTGTAAATGGCGTGTCTATTTCTCTATGTTGAGTGGGTCCAGTGTCGCCCGAGCCACTGCTCACTCCGGTGCTCTCTGTGCAACTAGATCAAGGAATCACGGCATTGTAGGAGGTGGTGTAGGCATTATCTCCGCCTTGCGCTGCGATATGCCCAGAGTACCACGTTGCCACCCCGTGTTGTCAGACTATTATAGAACGGTGCATTAGGGTTTAACTGCCGTAAGCTAAAGTCTCTGTTCGTGCCACCTCGTGTGGTTGTGGTATGCATAGACGGTGATGCCAGGGTTTGGGAGGAGGTATCGGGACTCTTTAGGTTAGTGAACTGGATAGTTCTTGTTCCAGGAGCTAGCGTGCAGCGCTGCGATCGTCCGTGCCGCTTCTACTTTCAGCAGTCTTTTGCACACGCGATATACTCACAGGAGAGGTGCCTTGTCTGCCAGTGTCGTTCAGTTGTATTCGCAGTGGCTCAGTCATACGTTTCGATATGTCATCACAAAACTTTACATTTGCAACGATGCACAATCGCCAGTGTGGTGGGGGATGGGCTCACAGCACGAGAAGAGGCCTGCGACCCAGACAGCCGGTACTTTCATGCAGAGCAATCACCCCAGTCGCTCCATAGGTGTCTGCTAATTCGGACTGGTGCTCCGGTTCAAGGTCGTGTAGCAGGCACTAGTGTGGAGTTGTCACCTTCTATTGGCGCATTCGTGACCTGGGTGCCGCCATTTTGTGAGTCTGCCCTTAACAATAATGTGAGTTTTAGTCAGTGCCACCATAATTTAATAAAGCGGGGATCTAGCAACAGTGTCATGCACCCCCACTGCCCCGCATGTGATTGTCTCATTGGAAAATATAACCTGTCGGCTCACCCCTCTGCCGTTTCTCCATGGCTGGGCGTCAGTCGGTATCAGCGTTGTGAGGATATGGGCGCCGCCATTTTAAGTCCCCGAGTCCGCCACCGCTGTATCGTAGTTTAACATTTCTTTTGATAGTACCCTGCAATATCTCCTGTTTCGGAGTTGGCCCACCTTTAGATCTGTGCAGCAGTCAATCGCGTACAGCACCAATTTTCCCTCATGGCGTCTGACAGTGCATAGGTGCTCTTCCGGGGCTGTGGGGACTAGTGGTCGCCATGTTGTCCCGAACCCGATGTTACTTTACCGGTGCCGTTTTCATGGAAAGAGAGCCTGCAACGGGCGCATATTACGCTCCATCCACGTAGTAGATCTTCCCATCTACTTTGATGCAGTTTACGTTGGTTTACGGTCCATTTTCGATGATTTATCGCATTAGAATCAGATCTGCCCGGCAGATCTGCTTGCTCAAGCGGCCATCCCGCTGTGTGCCCCCTAGCGCCTCCAGGTAACCCTTCTACTTAAGCTACGTTTGATGTTTCATCACTGAGAAACTGACTGGTTGCCTTCTTCAATTTTGGTCGTCATTTGCTTAGAATCTTCTGGAATCTACTGGATCTTCTTTCGCCTGATTTAAAAGAGGCTGATGGTTGCTATGTCTTATGTCTTACTTTATCTCAGTGTTCTTATTGGAACCTTTTGTATTGTGATGTGACTGGCTTGGACCTTCAATTAAAAGTCATTGCATAATGTGAGCCTCTGTGTCTTTAATGAAATCTAGAATCTCTAGGCATGTTAATAGGAGAACCGTAATTCTGTTGTTACTGTATGGTTCATAAATTACAATCATAATCTAGCAATAAGCTATGAACTGCCATCAAAGAGCTGCATGCAAACTGCAAGGTACAAGTTAGTAAGTTATGTTTTTTTCAGTCTTTAATTATCCTGATACTGCTAAAAAGGTTTCTTTGGATAGAAATACATTCTTATTATTAAAGTCAATGCTAACCACTGTGTTATGTTCTGAATCCTGAGTTTGTGCTTCTCCAAACCAATCACTCTTAAAAATGTCTACCATTATGGACAATAAGTGAATCCTACACCTTGTAGTCCTCTTTACCTTATGTAACATTTTCTATACACTGATTTACATATGTACCGTTCATTGCCTCTGTCTGTGTGTGATGTAAAGTGTTCTGACACCCTACACTTTTATGAAAGGTGCAATAAAACAAATGAAATACATGTGAAAAAGGGGCTACGGACAGATAAGAGGCAGTGTGAGTGAGGGAATCATTGAAGAGCCCCAACAAGGATTGTTGAATCCCGGTGCACAGTAAAGCCATCATTTACTATGCTTTAAAAGCTAATACAACTTCATATATAATAACAAAGGTGTTGCAGAATGCACTGTTATCCCTTCATTTTCATGTGTGGAGAGCCCCCAAAGCCTGCTTTGGAGTGGTCAGGCTCACTCGCTGCACTTGGTGTGCATGGTATTGGGACTGGTCTGACATTTGCAAAGGCTGGGTTTCCAGTATGGCCCTGGCAGGAGCCTCATACCGTGAAATAAATCCAAACGTTGAAAAATGTGTCACTGAGATGCAGCACCAACCTTCCCATTAAAATGTTTTGATATTTGCAATAATTTTCAATATAAAATATTAAAATCTTTAGTAATTCCAGTATTTGTTTGGTGAGTAATTGTTAGTGTTTTTTTGCGAATTACTGTTTGATGTTTGAAATTTAAATTGCTTGGGAGTACACAGCTCCCATTAGTGACTCAATGGGGTCCTCAGGAGTGAAAAGTTTGGGAACCACTGGTTTAGAGGTTCAGATGGTGTACTCTGATATAGCCAGGACTAAGTTCAACGTATCCTGAAGTGTGTGCATGAACTCAGTCCTGCACAGTTTTGATGTTTATTTCATCCAAACGCACAGACTTACTGAAATATTATGAACCTTATGACATGCGGCCACCAACATTCTAGCTTTGTTACATATTTAATTGGCCTCCTGAGTAGTTTTTCATTTGTGTGCCCAAAGGCCTCGGCACCAATTTATCCGAAGATGTCTGTGGTGTTAGGGGTAAAGTCTCCTCAGAAAAGTAGGGAACCCCTATTTTCAGCTGTACGTTGTTCAAGTTTGAACCTTTAAACAAAGGATAAGCCCACAATAGTTACCCTCTATGAACCCTACATATTCAAATGGCTAATCTAAGATAGGTGGTTTTACCACTACATTGCAAACATGCTTTAACACAAATGTTAACACAACGTGGGCTCTCACAAGTGGGAGGAGCTATTATCTTTGTAGTACAGGCCCAATAAGCATATAGAACAGAGGTGATCGATTCATGAGTCATGCAAATCCCACGTTTTAAACGTAAAAAGTGGGGTGGAGCCAATTTCTCAACCTTGGCTCCCACCTTCTGGAACTCCCTCCCCGACCACCTACGTTCTGCCACACAATATTCCTCCTTCCGTAAAGACCTAAAAACGTTCTTGTTTAAACAGGCCTTCCCCTTGTAACTTGCCCCTCCTTGCTCTGCGCCAGGTTCACTCCGTCCTCAGTTGCTGGACCTACCACTATAGCGCCAAGAAACCGTACGGTGAACGCTGCGCTCTACAAATGTTTTAAATTCAAATTCAATTCAATTCATGTTCTCAGCAGTAAATGCAAACATAGGGAATTTTCATTCATACGCTAAAGCGGCAGTGCCGAACAAAAATACAGCATATGAGGATTTAGAAATCCCATTGATGTATCAGGAATACATGTTTCTAGGCACCATACCAAATACATTAGAAAATGTTAGACTTGGTCCCCTCGGTAATGAGGGAGCAACATGGCCAGTCCTGTCTGGCTTTACACTTTATCCGCAAATAGGAGTTCTTAGAACTTGGTATACTATAAACAGATATAGTTACACTATATAGATGACTAATACAATTTGTTATGTGAACCATAACAACAATCCCAGTAACGGCTGTTCAAGCCGCACAACCACAAATGGAAATGTCCGAAATTAGTTTGGAGACTATTAATGCAAGTATGGGTAAGGATACTATCAGAATGAACGAGATTCAGTTCTGGATTGCACATAAAAGAAATCAGCTTAAAGCAATGTCATACACACTGAACCCCTAGAAAAACATAGAATTCTCACAATGTGCCTTCCTTTGGGGATGGTTTCTCTCATAGAGGACTGTGCCATGTGGGGCACAGTATTTGCCACGATCTATTCCATAACACCCCATCATTGGCTGTGTTGCCAGAGGTGCTTCAACAGATTCAAAATGATTACTGGGCAGCCCCAGCCCTTGATCTGGGTAGATTTATATAGGGCAATTGTGATACAGTATCCTCAATGATATTAAGTAATATAAAAGGGGAAGCAGCAGAACTGGAAATACACCAACATCTTGTGAAAGTTGCCCTGGTAGACCAGGAGTGCGAACTACCTAAAATTATAGTAGAAACCTATACTTCAATATGTCGAAATAATTTAGGAGCTAGATTTAATAAACCACAATTTAAGGGTAATTCCAATAAGGATAACTCAAAACAGGCACCAAAGTCTTCTAAAAAACACTGGGATAATAAGAAAAATAAAGAAAAGACTAAACCACAGGGTGGATCACCTCAACAGGAATCCTCTGGGAAGCACTACAATATGCGTAAACATGAAACAAACAGCCTGAGAGGTGCTAGGATACTGATACACGTCCTTCTCGTTACTTTCAGTATTCATCCAAAAAAGGCTTGGAGAGAGCAGGACATTCAGAGCGCAGGTTGGAAGAGTACGTGAAATCGAGGAAGTACTCACAAAGTTCTTTAGACTTCATAATAAAAAAGGGAAAAAAACTTCCCCAGCAACAGCCTCAATTTGAAAAGAAGAAAGTGCCTGGGATAAATGTTAAACATGCCACAAATATTGAGGACTTTGCTTCTGAATATGGAGTGGGCTCGGACTCTGCTGAGCAGTGTGGCAGAAGTCACAATAGTTTACCAGAATCTTATGGAGTGTCGAAATAAGGGGACCCTGATTTTGACCTAGATAACGCTCTCCAGCTTGCGAATAAAGTGTTTCACTCCACCAACCTAAGGGCACAACAATATAAAGTCCTCTTTAATCTATACTATACCCCAGCCAAGCTTTTTAAATGGGGCATAAGGGAGGACGATAAGTGTCCAAGATGCCAGGAGGGACCTGCCGACCTAATCCATATGTTCTCACAATGTAAAAAAATGAGGGGAATCTGTATGGAGATTGAGGAGTTTTTGGGGCTGCTGGATATTCAGGTAAGTCTATCCCCTACCCTTATGATATCTGGTATTGGTAATAAGTCTGATTTAGAATGGGATAAGGTGGCTTTCTTGTTTATATGCTTAGCCGTCCTTCGGATCCTGGTGGCAGCAGAATGGAAGGATAACACTGCACCTACTTTTCAAATGTGGCTTGCCAGATTGCTAGGCATTCATAACATTGAAGCCGCTCTTTATAAAAACAGGGGAAGAAAGATGAGGGAGTGGGGTCTTTGCGTCTGGGCTCCCCTTGCTCTGTGGAGACAAACCCCCTGAAGGGTTATTAAAGTGTCTGTGTATATCTATGAATTTTTCCCCTATGGCTTATCCAATCTTTTTATCCTCATCCTAATTATCTGCGAATTGTATATCTCATTTCCTTGTGTTGTAATATATTTCATTGGTTGAAACGTCTATCTCTCTTTGATGTATTAACGGAATTAATGTATTATCCAGGTAAAATGAATAATAAAAAAACTTTTAAAAAAAAGAATCTCATGGAGTGTCTGGCAGCAGTAGCAACGAGTGACTATGTCCAGGTTGAAACACCACACAAGAAACTAAGGGCCAGATGTATCAAGATACCCTTTTGCGATTCTCAAATAGCGATTTTTAAGAAATCGCTATTTGAGAATTGCAAAATGGTATGTATGTAGAAATTCGCAATTTTTTTGCGATTTCTTCAAATTCCTTAATTGCGATTAGCAAATTGCTAATCGCAATTAAGAAATAATTTCCCATTCATTTTTATGGGCCAGGAGGCCCATAGGAATGAATGTGAAATTATTCTTAATTTGCGATTCGCAATTTGCTAATCGCAAATTGAGAATAATTTCAAGGGTGCAAGGGTGTCCAAAGGACACCCTGTTGCACCCCTGAAATAAGCATGGGTGCACATGTGGTGCACATACATGCCCTAAGGGCATGTATGTGCATCATATGGCACTTTGAAAAATGAAAAATTGCCATTTTTCAAGAAATTTGCAAATTACCACCAACTTGAAGTTGGTGGTAATTTGCGATTCCTTAGGGACTATTAGCAATTTTTTTTGCATCATACATTGCATTTAAGGAATCGCAAATTTTGCGATTCCTTACATGCAATCGCAAAATAAGGAATCCCAAATTTGCGATTCCTTATTTTGCACTGAAATTTGCTACATACATACCATTTTGCTCAAATGAGTTCGCATGAGTCATGTCTGCGAATTTTGGCGTTTGCAAACCCATTTGAGCTTCATACATCTGGCCCTAAGTGTCCCTAGTCAGTAGTATGTGCAGCAGTGAAGGGTAAAATGAGGAATTACGAATTCCAACCTCTTAAAACATTCACACAGTCGCTAGGTAATTGGACTGCACAGTTGGCTGAACTGAAAGCTCTAATTCTGGCACTTAATAATACTGATCCTGAATTTTTCACACTTATAGTGTGTGATTCGTAATACTATGTCCAGTCTTATAATGAGTATCTACACTATTGGAGGCAGAATGGATTCAGAGATTCGAAAGGGAACCCTATCAAGTATAAAATGCTTTGTGGACATGTGGCAAAACTTAAAGCGGATTTGCCACAGGCTCATGTTACTCAAAGAGTGAGCCATTAACTTGTAGGAATTCACTGACTGAAGAAGCTACCAAGGCAACAGTGCAAAGTGCTGTTATAGCTGCAGTGACTCATTCTAAAACAAGAGATGGAGACATTATGAAGGCTGTCATAGCTTCACGCTAAGGCACCCCCTTACCAAAAGGTTTTCCAGCTAAAAACTCCTACAAATTAGGTGCGCAAAATATTCAGTTTGCTAATCTTCCTCCAGTGGGAGATAGAGTAGTTTGAAATTTAGACTACGAACTGGAATTAATGCTAGCAGCACATGAGTATCTAGTATCTGCTCATGCAGGGGTGGTGACTACATTCTCACTATTGCAGCAATGTTACTGGTGGCCAGGTCTATATAAACAGACAAAATACTGTGTCCTTAAATGTGATATTTGTCAGCAAATAAAGATTTTCACCACCGTACACCCACCACAGACACCTCTCTTGATCTCAAACAAGGCTTTGGCTTGTGTCTATTTGGACCACTGCAGGCCCCTACATGCTGATGGCTCTTTTAAATACATCATGTTAGCAGTGAAATCCTGCTCCTGATTCCTATGGGTTTGGCCACAGTGATCGGCTGGTGCTCGAACTGTTATAAAAGATTTCAAGTCTTTACTGGCACATATGCAGTACCCACTTTCCATTCAGACCAGGGTCCAGCATTTGCCTCTAGGGCTTATCGATGCACCATGGTAACAATTGGTTTGACTGTGAACTATTCTTCATAATACCGTCCCAAGGGAAATGCAGTAGTGGAGAGGAAAAAACGTGACTTAAAGCAGTCTTTAAAAGCTAGAGTATAAAGTTCATGTCACGGTTGGGTCCAACACCTGTACAGGGTACAGAGAGCCTTAACAAATCTGACAAGAAGATCCTTGAGTGGTCAAACTCCCTATGAAGTCCTGTTCAGGGTTAAGATGTGGGGTCCATCCCTTGACAGTCCTTGTACAGTGGCTGCAGAAACACCTTTTGATATCAGTGAACGTTTCGCTGTCTTGCAGGAACTGAATGACTTCTGAGATGAGCAAAGCAATGAACTACAGAAACATTCTGCCACTGGTGAAGTACAGGCAGTACCAGCAACTCCTGGCTGGATTCCAAAAATCTGGGATCTAGTGCAGGAGAAGATTGTGGACAAAAAGCAATTGGGGCAATGGAAGGCACCAGAACAACACTTTTACCCCCCCTGCTGGAATCAAACACAAGAGATTTGTATCTATATATCTCATCAAACCACACTATGTGGCTAGTTCTTCATAGCAGGCCAAGAGGGCTCTGGGTAGTTGCATGCCTCCTCTCACTATTTTAAAGGAAATCCCATTAGAAGCTTTAACCAACACTGAAGTTTCTTCCCCCTGGCAGGGGACATCCAACACTAAAACTGAATTGCTTCTAGTCACTACTCCCAATACAACACAATCACCATGTGCTAATTCACAGATTTCCACAACACAAGCAAACAACAAAGTTATAATTCACCACCATTGGAGCTGATGACCAGTTCTACACAGCTTAATGAGCCCCCTACATTTGCACAAACTGCATCAGACTATTTTATCAGCATTAATGACTTTTCTACAGATTCGTCAGCTCCACCTCCACACTGTTGAATTTGTGCAGTTATAATTTAGCTAAAAAAGCCATACTTTCTTCTGACTTGGATTTACAATTGGATTTTCATTTAGTTGCTTTTCTTTTGGATTGGTTTTATGACAGTCTTATTTTTGCTTCTCAATTACACTATCTCCGAGAACGCGTTGGACTGGTAACCAAGGTATTGAAGCCTCATTCTTCATCACATAAGGTGGAAAGAGACTTGTTATTTTTTTAATAGAATTTTTATTGGTTTTTCAAAACAGAAACAATATACAGCAATCTTGAGCCACATGGTATGTCACTTCTGGTTAACATCTCCCTATTTCATTTCGGCTCTCCTGCCCCTACCTCCCCTCCCCTCTCCCCCCATGACTCGGGTCTCGGTGTATTCAGTTCTGATGCTACACAGCAGTATTGTGATAAAGACAGTCTTTGTGGCTATTGAGTACAAGGCCATCCCCCGTTCTCTTTCAGGGGCTGTTAGTGTTACACATCATTCTCCCTTTAATCACATCACGATCATGTCTAGCATTCAGGGCTTTGTAGTCTATGGTGGTAGGGCATCCAGGGGTGGCAGCAATTCCGTGAGCATTGCTGTCCATGCCCTCGTCTAGTTTGTCATCCCTTTGTGTTAATTTCATGTGTCTACCCTTAGCATTCAACCATTCTGCCACATCATTCACACCCTTGAGCCAGGCATCAACCTTCGGGCTTCTAGGAGACATCTATCCAATCACAATCCTACGTTTAGCCAACAATAGTCCCAATATAATAAACTTCCAGCTTTTTTGTTTTGCTGAATGGGAAAAGCCCCAACAGGCATTGTGCTATCTCTCGTGGAACTAAGAGACCTGTTACTTGTGAACATTTCAGTGGTTCTTGTAATTGATGGAATTGTTTGGGATAAGGTATCCTATGATATATTTGGACCAACAGAGACTTTACAGATTCCGTATGTTTTTACAATTTCCCTCCTGCTTTTTGCTACATTACTTTTCATGATCCTAGGACTCTGGGCACTTTCCCACTGTACTGCAGCGGAAAGTGCTTGCACCCTTCTTACACATGCCAGGAAAGGGTTCTTACTTGATTGGTTTAGGTCCGGGCAGAAGACCTTTTTCAAAGTTGCCCGGCTTTAGCCGCCTCTATACCCACTCAAGTTACCAAACAAAGAGGCAGGCGCTGGAGACTGGAAGGCAGGAAACAGAAGTTTTATTCCGACAGAGCAGAACACATCAAATCAGACAACAGGGTATCTTCTCGAGGTGCTCTAACCGCATCTCCGAGGCCTGGCCTCTTATACACGAGTTTATTGTTTTATTACGTTAAACACATCTCTGTCATTACTTTGATGTAAGAAAAGACATCCTCAGAATCCCCGCTTCAGGCCCGTTCCCACACACATTTACAGTTGAAGTCCCCACCCCGGTCACAACAGGTGATGATTATCGCGCAGCTGGACATTCTGCCGATTCACGGAATGTGTGAGGTTGATCGGATCTCATGGGGTGGGGGCTTTGATCAACTCTTGGATCCTTTGATGGGGGAAGCTTCCTACTGTACAGGAGGGGGGGCAATAACAGTATCCGCAGGGCCAGGTGGCGGCCTGGGAACGAGGAAGACAAACGGGTACAGAGGAAAGGGGGTTTTATCAAAGGATCCGGGACCATGAAAGGAATGGTGGGAGGTGTCGCGCTGGGAACAGGATGGGGTTCCGAGGCAGAGCTGCGTGGAAGAGGGGTTTATGACCCAAGGCATGTGAGAGCGGGGGCTGTCAGCGTGCGGGGGATGCTTTGCGAGGTCAGGGGAGAGAGAGAGAGAGACGCGCTGGCTATCAGCGATGGGCAGAGAGGCCATGGTACTCAAAATGGCTGCCGCTTACGCGCATGAATGGGCTCAAAAAAAGGGGGGCAAGATGGCGCCGATAATGTTGATGCTGCAGCCTAACTTTAACAGTCCTCCCTTTTCAACATATCTAGCCAGCTTGCCTACTCGATATCAATCTTCATTAAATTCCTGACCTCGGCATCATACAATGCTCCCATGCGTTCATTTCCAAAGTCCACAGTCTTAGGGCAAATACAATTGGTACATAATGAACACAGAGGTGGCAGACATTGAATACCTAAGCATAGACCGCATATTACAACTACAGGAATCAGGATAATGGTAAACAGTCTCCAGCCCCAGTTCTTAACGGTACTCCAGAACCATCCACCAAGTGACCATTCTTCCTGCTCCTGGTGGACTTCTGAAGAGAGTCTGCGGAGATGTTCGATGGCTTTGTACACTGAGGGTGAATTGTCCGGTATGTATGTACAGCAGCTGGACCCACTAATGCGGCATGCTCCACCACGGTCCGCAAGAACCACATCTAGGACAAGGCGGTTCTGGAGTGCCACCAAGCGGACCGCTTGAAGCTCGGCGGTGTTGTTAGCAAGGATACCAGCTGTGATGTTCATTATTGTCTCAACTGCCTGAGTCAGATGTCGGATGGCACGGCTGTTTGCCATCGGGCCCCAGAGCGGAACAAGTCCCTTCATAGCATCGAGGAACTGTGCTCCTGTTGAGTCGGCTTGTTCAATGTCCTTGGCTCGTTTTTGTCTATGATGATTCGCTGGAGCCACATAAGTCGGAGGAAGGATGAAGGAGATGAAACAAGTGCCCCCCCAGCCTTTGGGGAGCCAGGTGTAAGCCTTTGTGCCGCAGACGAAATACATGTTTGGGGACGACACAAAGGAAGGTGGATCAGTGGAGTCCAAAGTTCTGGTAAAACGGCAAGCACTGCGGCCTACCAGCTGTGTCCCAAGCCCTTCTATGCACATGTGGCCTGTGACGTTGATGACAGATAGAGCCACAGTCAGGGTGGCAGCCGTTCGTTTCCGTAGGTAGGAGAAGGTGGGTCTGGTTGGATTGTTGAACACCTGCATTTCAATTCGTTCTTTAGCAGGGATGTCCATGTGGATAGAGTTGTTGGAGGTCAGCGGACAGAAGTGAGTCTTGGTTTTGTTTCGCCAGACCTCGTGGAAGAAATGCGTTATGGTTTTGCTGGAGGTGGCATTGTCCTTATAGCTTTCTTGCAGGAGGATCAGCCAAGCAAGGCAGGAGCCGTGAATTGAGAAGGGCGAAGGGATGAAAGGTATTGAATGTCCAGTGGCGTGGGGTAGCAACCCACAGATCCAACAGTTGGTGGCGTTGGTGGCAAGATTGTGCTGGTGCAGCAACTGTACAAAGGAGTTATTCCAAAACTCCTTTCGCCTCTCTCTGAGTTGAGGAGAGAGCGAAATCAGATAATGTTCCTTCATGGTGGTAGGCTGAGCAGTGGTCAGGAATGTTTTATGAGCAGGTGCATTTTCTTCCACAATCCAGAGTGTGGTCATGAGGAGAAAGCAGAAAAGGATTGTGATGAAGAGTGCAATTGTCTTTGAGCTGTGGAGTCTGTCTGTTCTTGGGTTTCTGTAGTGGGTATTTCCTGTTGCTTCCATCATCTTCTTATTTGGCGCTTCCATCATCTTCTTATCTGGCGCTTCCATCATCTTCAAGGTGCTCGGTAGCGGGCAGAACCACAGACTTCGTTTAGCTTCTCTCCGGGTGACCCTTGGTGGTGTTTAGGTCACCGTTCTGAGATTTAACTTAGTCCGTGGTCTACTTAGCCGAAGCTCCCTCCTTTCGACGCAGGAAATACCCTTCTCTGGATGGCACAGTGGGATCAGAGAATTTTGAAAGTTCAAGTGCTTCGGTATCAGGATAGCAGGTTAGTGACGGTCGGTCCTTGTTCAGGAGCTCTTCTTGGTTGTCGATGCTTTCTGTTGTGGCCAAGGTCGAGGAGACCTTCTTGCAGTGGTGTGCGTGCAGCCAGTGCCGTTTCCCCTCCACACGAAGAGCCGTCCGGGTGGTGATCAATACTTGCCAGGGGCCCGTCCACCGGGGTTCCAGACTCTTCGCTCGCTGAAAATTTCGGATCAGCACATAATCCCCAGGTTGGATGGTGTGACCCGGACCCCTGGAAGCATCCGGGATGGCCTGCTGCACCTGCTGATGAATGACAGACAGAGTTTCAGTCAATTTATACAGATAATCAGACATTAGGACGTCCGGGACGTCATGAATGGAAGTTGGTTTCGGTGCAGACCAGACACTCATGGGTCGACCGAAAACAAC
Organism: Lissotriton vulgaris; assembly: GCF_964263255.1. Lineage (NCBI taxonomy): Eukaryota > Metazoa > Chordata > Amphibia > Caudata > Salamandridae > Lissotriton > Lissotriton vulgaris. Next base: position 1,057,460,635 of record NC_141693.1, on the reverse strand, counting down.
CTCGTAAGGTGTCAAGTGATGTTTGGTGGGGGTGGAACGCATCGATAGCAATGCCAGTGGGAGGGCGTCTGGCCATTTCAGACCCGTGGTAGCCACTATCTTGGCCAGTTTAAGCTTTAGTGTGGCATTGTGTCGCTCAACAAGTCCAGCAGACTGGGGGTGGAAGACTGCGTGGAACTTCTGCTTGATGCCCAGCCCCTTTAAGATGAGCTGGATGACTTCGGCTATGAAGTGGGGGCCGTTGTCGCTCCATAAAATTCGACAAAGGCCGTAGCGAGGGAAAAAATCCTTTAACAGTACTTTTGCAGTGGCCATAGCAGTGTTGTCACGGGTTGGGTATGCTTCCACCAATTTGCTAAATGCGCATACCACAACAAGTACATATTTCAGGCCTTGGCATCTGTCTGGCTGGATGTAGTCCATCTGCAGGACTTCAAACGGGTGATTTGGGACCCCAAACCCTCCCCGGGGTACTACAGTTCCTTTCCCGGGGTTGTGTTGCAGGCATATCAAGCATTGTTGGACCAGACGTTTGGCGGAGTCTGTGATTTTATCATTGTGCCAAACTCTGGAGACAAGTTCAATCATGGGGGCTGATCCTATGTGGGCAGGGGAGTGTGCCATAGTCAGTATGGGAATCAGGTATGAGTCAGGTAGCAACCATTTGTTTGTGTCTTTTGTCCGCCAGCAGCCTTCGTCGTCTTTTAATCCCACCCGTGTCCATTCAGTCAATTCGTGTTGTGTGCTAGCCATTTGAATGTCTCTAATAGTGTCCCTAGCGTCAGTCCATTTTTCTGCTTGTGACCTGGTCACGTACATACGTGTTGTCGTCCTATTTTCAGCTGTCGTTCGAGCAGTGATGTCGGCTAGTGCATTTCCCTGTCCAATAATGTCTGTCACTTTTTTGTGTGCCTGGCATTTGATGACCGCAAGCTTTTTGGGGAGAAGGACAGCTTCGATCAGGGCGGAGACTAGATCTCCGTGCAAAATGGGGGTGCCGTGTGAGGTCAAGAATCCCCTTTCCCTCCAAAGGAGCCCAAAATGGTGAACCACCCCGAAGGCGTACTGGCTGTCGGTGTAAATGTTCGCTGTGGTTCCTGCTGCTAGAATGCAGGCTCGTGTCAGGGCAATCAGTTCCGCTGCCTGAGCAGATCGTTGCGTGATGCGGGCTGTCTCGACTACAGTTCGAGCCGTGGTGACTGCATAGGCAGCTGAAGTGGTGCTGAAGGACTGGGTTCTTTGGACCCAGCGGTGCCAGGGCACAACACCTGAAACCTTCGTGGGTAACCTGCTCCGGCGTACAAGTCACAGAGACACGGGACACTTCCTTCGGCGTCAAAGAGTCAAGGTTTATTTACTGCAGGGAACACAGAAGTCACAGGAAGTACATCGAGTGTAGTTCGGGGAGACTGCTTCAAATTGTATTTGTGGATCGCTCCTTTTATACAGTTTTTACCCATAGGCTAACATTGAACACAAAGGTTTATAACTCAGTTCCCACATCTAGCTCCCAGAGGGGTCGCTTTGGTCGTTTTAAAACACACAAGGTCCGGAACATAAGTGCGGAAACATTTGGCGATTCCCAACTGTAAAAACCCATCTTCCCACCATTAGCAAATTCCAATCAGCAGTAAAGTAGATCGAAATAGGAACGAAGACAGGTGCAGAGGAAGACGGAGACAGTAGGGAGATCGGAAAGGGTGTAAAAGGGGAGTGTCGAGAAGCACGAGATACAGGCATCAAAGGGACGTGCCTAATGAGATGCACGGCTGAGACAATAAGCCCGTGCGGTAAGATGAGCCTCGAGCGGCGCCATCTGCCTTATAGTAGCAACCCCCTCGTCATAAAGACACTTTCAAAGGACATGTGTCTTCCGCCATATCTTGGGAGTCCCAGGGTCGCGAAGCGGACAGCGTCCGTTCGCTGACTACTTGAGGGCAAGAGACAAAATGGATGCCGTATCTAAGATGGAACCCGTGGGTACAGATGACAAACCCACATAACAAACGAACGGTTTAAGTTAGCACAGCGAAACTGCGCACACTTACAAAACTCGTCATTTGCGGTTCATAGATACTAGACTCGACCATATTCGTGCGAGTTAAAAACACCACTTACAATTGTCACGGAACCTCAGACGCTCCTTTTGCCCTCATGTAGGCAAGCACTAGTCGGAATCATATTTGATATTCATCAGACCATCAAGATGTCGTTGTAGCATAGCTCTGTCCAACCGAGTCCCCTTGGTAACAGATGGTTGTCTCATACACGTTGTAGCACAGAGGCCACATAAGGCAGGACCACACTGCACACAAAGGCAACACGTGAACAGGAACACTACCACAACCCCGATGATCGTCAGAATCTTCCAACCCCAAGTCGACATCAGGCCCCAAAACCAACCGAGTAGCGTCCAATCCCCTACATCCACGTGTATGGATTCGGAGATCTTGTGCAACTTCGAGATGGCTTGATAGACAGTAGGAGCATTATCTGGAATGAAAATGCAACAGCTCGAATGGATCACTTTACATACCCCACCGCGATCTGCTAAGACAACATCTAAAACCATACGGTTTTGTAATGTCATAAGTCTCTCCGCCTGAAGTTCTGTGGTGATATTACCAAGGGCACTGGCAGTAATGTTAGCTGTCGATTCTACCACTCGAGTCAAATGTCTCAGGTTCCTACTATTAACCATAGGTCCCCAAAACGGGAGGAAACCCTTGAAAAAGTCTCCTGCCTCTTGACCGGCAGTATCCTCTTCGCTAATTACGCCTCGTACAACTCTAGTCTTATGATAATCGGCATCTACAGTAAACGTCGGAGGCAACAGATTTGCAACAAAACATGAGCCCATGAAGTCTGCGGGCAACCATGTGTATGCACGATCATGACAGATGAAGTACGTACCCTTGGCAGCCAGAAGCACAGGGATCGGGGACATTGACAGAACGTAACTTTCAGTGCAAGCACTTACTCCAAGTGAGGCTTGCGAACCACGACCCACGATACAAAAATTACCAGTGTGGGGTACGACCCATATCGGAGGCGAGCTTTTAAGCTGCTTTTCATTAGTGAACGTACTATATTCCCCTCTATCCGGTGCCCTATAGGCTTGTACCTCTGCCTTAGGGATGAGAAAAGCATCATAGATCTCATCTTCCAAATCCTGTATTATCATCGATACCACCCACTGCCACGAGGTAGGACCCGGTTTGGGGGAACGTTCTGGAGAAGGGTGGAAACCTAGTGCGCTTCGAAGCATTGTTTGGAATGCTCGAGCTGACCCTTGGGAACTATACGGTAACACCAGATATGGAATTCCCTTACCCGTAGTATGTGGCATCAACCCACACACCCAACAATTAGTAGTGTTAACCACTAACTGATGCTGATGGAGGAGCTGGATAAAGGAATTGTTGCGGAATTCTACACGTCTAGCCTGTTCGTGTTCTGGTAACATATGAAAGGAATGAGGAGAAGCAGTAGAAGTAATGTTAGGGTAAGGAGTAGGAGTAGGGGTAGGAAGTAAAAAGTAAGACATAGTGTAATACACCCCACCCGCCAAAAATGCAGAAGCAGTTAAAAACAAAACAAACAACTGGGATACAAAACATTTCGTACGACTAAGTTTCTGCAGTTTAACTCTATACGCCTGAGCTCCTTCCAAATCATTCAGCTTCGAAAATGCCATTTCCCTACGACCGTCCGCAACGTTTCTTGACGCACTTCGTTCTGTGCAGCAATAGTCAATCCCCAGGAGTTCCTAGGAACCGACGGTCTTTAACCTAGTGTCAAGACCTACTGTCCAGAAGGAAGTACGCGCGCGGCCCTACGGCCCTTAATATACAATATGTATATATTAGTACAATATTTCTCAGCTGTGGAAGAAAAAGATACAAGGAAGAAGCTTGATATATATATATATACAAAACAATTTTCAATGATACGAATGTTCAAAGTTGATCATGGGAAACGAAGATATTGCAGTTATCAATTTCAGCAAAGCAAGCAAATTTTTATTTGTCCTTAGTGTGAGATCGCAAAGAATATCGATGTTTCCCGGGACGTGTCTGCACGTTGAACAAAGGATCTGTCGAAGAGACAGCGTCCTGCTGATCAGTTCGTTGGTCTGGTCTTGAGTCTCTTGCTGACAAATGTTCAACAGTGGCTTTCTGCTGCGCTGAGGGTTCTCCAACAAGCTGTGCGTCGCTAAAAGGTACAAACGCCGGCAATGTTTCTGTTTCTGTTGACGCAATGCCTTTCCTTACCCACGGGTCTGCCGAAAAAGGAATAGGGACTCGCTTACAATGGGTAGCATGTACCCAATTTTTCCGCCCCTCAAGACGAACGGCAGTCCTCGTGGCCAGGAGCACCTGGTAAGGTCCGGTGAAGCGAGGGTCCAGATTGTTTTTTCGTGAAAAATTTCGGGTAACCACCCAATCTCCGGGCTGGAGCTGGTGGCCTGGACCCTCCGTCTGCGTCGGCAAGGCGTCGTAAACCTGTTGATGAATTAACCTCAGTTTAGCAGTCAAGTCATGTAAGTAATCAATCAACATCGGAAACTCAAGATCAGAGAATATTCCTGGCCTAGGAACCCCCCACACATTCGCAGGACGGCCGAACACTATTTCATAGGGACTGAGCCCTATTCGGGAGTGTACAGTCGCCCTAGTTGACAGTAATGCTAGAGGCAAAGCATCAGGCCACGAAAGTCCAGTCGTAGCTTGAATCTTCGCTAATTTTAGTTTAAGGGTGCCATTGTACCCTTCAACCAATCCAGCTGACTGGGGATGATTGGCGCTATGGAATTTCTGATTTATTCCAAGGCCCTTACACACACTCTTCATCACACTTCCAACAAACTCACTTCCGTTATCTGACCACACGACTCTAGGCATTCCATACCGAGGAAAGTATTCCTTCAGTAGGATTTTCGCAGTAGACAAAGCAGTATTGTCTTTGAGGGGATAGGCCTCGATCCATCGGGAGAATGCGCAAACCACAACCAAAACGTATTTCAGGTTATTGCATCGCTCCATATGGATGAAGTCCAATTGGATCACCTCAAAGGGATACAAAGGAGGAGCAAAACTGCCAGGGGGAGTTGGGGTTCCTTTGCCAGGATTGTACATTATACACACCATACAATTCTTCACCAAACGTTCAGCACACTTAGTAATTCCATCATTCTTCCACACATCAGCCAACAACTTGCAAATACCTTTCGCGCTAATATGTGCTAACCCATGTGCCATTTGCACAACGGCCAGTACATACGCATCAGGCAACATCCATCTTTTCTGATCTGACAAATCAATCCAGCAACCATTCACATCCAACCTTCCCGTACTTTCTTTCCACTTCATCTTTTCAGTGTCGGTGGCCTCATTCTGAATTGCTTTCACACTCTCTATAGTATTCTCACACATACTTGATTCTGTAGGCCACCTAACCGAATTCGTCACATACATTCGAGTGCTAAGGTTCCGGGCAGTCTCCTTAGCAATCTCATCTGCAAACGCATTACCACGACCAACATCATCCGTCACTTTACGATGCGCACTACATTTAACAATTGCAACTTGAGCAGGCAAAGTCAATGCATCCAAAAGATCGTTCACAAGCTGGCCATGCTGTATTTTCGTGCCATGTGACGTCAAGAAACCACGTTCTCGCCACAATCGTCCGAAACTATGCGCTACACCGAAAGCATACTGACTATCGGTGTACACATTCACACGTTTACCTTTTGCTAATACACATGCTCTAGTAAGAGCGATCAGCTCTGCAGCTTGGGCAGAATTCTGACTCAATCTCGCAGTCTCAACAACAGTATTCAATGTCACCACAGCATAAGCAGTAGTCACATCACCATTCGGCAATTTAAAACATGACCCATCCACATACAGGATGCCATCCGGGTCTTCCAATGGGGTGTTTTTAAGGTCCACACGACCTTTTGTTTCCTCCTCTGTCCGCAAGTAACAGTCATGTTCTGTTACTGCATCTGACTCTGCACTAATTGGTAACAAAGTTGCCGGATTTAGGACATTACAACGTTTTATCTGAATGTGGCTTGCCAAGAGCGTCAATTCGTACCCAGATAACCTCGCACTCGTCAAGTGCTGAGTTTTCGTACGGTTCAAAAGAGTATCGACTGCATGCGGAACCATCACCGTAAGCATATTATCCATGACCAATCCTGCTGATTGTCGGATGGAGACCGCAGCTGCCGCAGTTGCTCTCAAACAACTCGGCAATGCTCTAGCTACTGGGTCTAAGGTCGAGGAAAAATATGCACATGGACGTTGCTTACCACCAAAAGGTTGCGTTAAGACGCTTAAAGCACAACCTTCCCTCTCGTGAACATATAACGTGAACGGTTTACCGTAATCAGGGGTACCTAACACAGGAGCCGAACACAATGAATCACGTAATTCAGAAAAACTTTTCTGACATTCTTCCGTCCATGGTAAAGGAGTCGAAACATCCTTGCACGTAAGAGCCACCAATGGTTTCGCCAGCAATGAAAAATTAGGAATCCACTGCCTGCAGTACGATGTGATACCTAGAAAGGCACGCACATCTCTTTGGGTTTGTGGCACAGCCATGCGCGCAATCGCTGCAATTCTCTCTGGGGTCAATCTCCTTCCCTCCTTTGACAATAAGTGACCTAGGTAGGTTACTTCTTGACAACAATATTGGAGTTTAGAAGGTGACACCTTGTGATTTAACTCACAGAGATGTTGCAGCAACGACACTGTAGCAATTTTGCAAATGTCCTGAGTATCAGCAGCCACCAACAAGTCGTCGACGTATTGGATTAAAGCCGCACCAACCGGCAACCTAAACGCATCTAGTTGACCCTTCAAAGCTTGACTGTAAATCGATGGACTTTCACAGTAGCCCTGAGGAGCGCGTTTGAACCGGAAGCTACGTCCACCAAGAGAGAAACCGAAAAGGTCCCTGCTCTCTTCGGCAATCGGGATGCTGAAAAACGCATTTTTCAAATCAATCACCGAAAACCATGAAGCTGTAGCTGGAATCAGAGTCAGTAGCGCCGTAATGTCAGGCACAACAGGGAACTGAGGAATCACAATTTTATTCACCTCCCGTAAATCGATAACAAAACGATAAACAGGCGGTTTGGTAGGATCAGTACGTTTAAGAATGGGCAGTACAGGACTATTGCACACGTTTCCCCGAGTTTCTTCAATGACATCTTTCTCGATCAAATCATAGATGATCGCTAACAAAGCTCGTTCACCATCAAGGGAGATACGATATTGGGGAATACGTGGCAATCGCACATTCGATTTCAACTGAACAACATAAGGGGAGATATCAAGTAGGCCCACGTCATTTGGACCCGTCGCCCACAAAGATGCAGGAAGAGAACTCAATTCCGGTGGAAGCTTATCGAGGGACAAGTACATGGGAGAGACTACCCTCTCTCCTAACATAAGCTTTACACCCGCAGGAGAACAATACAAAGTCGCATACAAGCGTTTAAGCAAATCCAGACCCAAAAGATTTTCGCCACAACCAGTAGACAAAATCAATGGAGCTTCGAGCTCACGTGGCCCAATTTTAAGGGGCAAAGGGCGCGAAACTGGATTGCTAACGGGGGCGCCAGAGAATCCAACGGAAACATTTGTTAAGCCAGACAAAGGTGCGCCAGGGAGTTTCGAATGCATGATAGAACTTTTCGCTGCACCAGTGTCCAACAGAAAAGGCTCAACGACGCCCGATGTAGCAACTGCGACGTAAGGCCCTCTCTGATCAACCGGAACTGATACCACTCCCTCTCCTTGTCTTTGGCTGTCCTAGTAATTACTATCGTCAGGTCCCTGATCGACGTAATAATCGTCTACATTGTACTGCGCAGATCGTCCTTGCGATGATCCACGTTGATCGAAACAGTTATTAGAATTTGATGAATGGTCAGAGCGATCATTCTGAGCACCACGACCTCTACCACGTGATGCGTGCTGTGCACCACCACGACCTCCTCTAGACGAATTACCACCACTACGGTCATTTAAAGCAGGACAATTGAATTTAATGTGTCCCTCCTGTCTACAATAAGCACATTGATTGTACCCTAATGAAGATCTCTGAAAAGATGAATCATTACGCGGCTGCGATTGATTCGATTGCGACTGCGATCTATTCTGCTGAGGCGCATTCTGATTAGAACGCGGCGGATATGCTTGTTGTAACAACACTTTAGTTTTCAGCTCTTTCGTCTTTTTATCGGCACGGTCATTTTCCTCTTTTTCTCTATTTTCGTAATATTGTGCCGTAGCCAATATCTGAGCTGAGGTAGAAACGGCCCATGAACTTTCTGAATTTTTCAATTTATGGCTCAAGTCGGGCAATAAGTTCGATACGAATTTATCCACAAACAACCTCTGGCCACCCTCAGTACCCATATCCTGCCCACTATGATCGACGAATGTTTCCTCGAACCTCGTAAAGAAGTCTGAAACACTCTCATCTTTCTTCTGCTTACAGGCTGACAACTTGTCCCAATTTACCCTCATAGCTGGCATAAGCGTTTTCATTAATGTAATGATTCGCTGGGGAAGAAGTTCAATCAACTGATCGGGTTTAGTAGCAGCCACTTGTCCAGCGTCTGCCGCTGTAATGGCAGCCCAATCACCACCTAATTCATTTGCGTGATCTTGGTGACGAATCTTGGCCCATACCGGTTGCGGTACGACATTGCCAAACAACATGTCGATATCGGCCAGATTCATTATCGTAGCGTCTACGAGCTGCGATAATTCTTTGTAATACCCCGCAGGATTTTTGCGAGGATCAGGCAAAGTTTGTTTCACCTGAAGCACTTCCGATCGTTTCCAAGGGAGGTGTATCCACACTCTCTGGAAATGTGCTGGTATTGGAGCATTAGCATTAGTATTATCAGCGGGTACCCAAACTGGCGGAACTTCACGCATAGGATATTGGCCAGACCCATCTCGTTGTTCAATGTCCTCAACGAACAATGCATGAGGAATAGGAGCGGGACGAAGAGATAGCAACCGCTCAATAGCACGTCGGACATTAGTGTCGACTATCAGTCCAGTTGCGAACTGAAGCCGGAGTTCAGACAGGGCGGTCAGCACCTCGTCAGGCGCATTGGCCGCTATCTGATCATGTAAGAACTTGCACATTTCATCAAACACATATCTCTGAGTAGGTATGTTGAATTGATCAAACGTTTCGAGGACAACACGAGGTGGATTTCTAACAGGGTTTATCATCCAACCCATCGCCATATTGTATAGCGCAACACGTTCTCTATTACCAGGAAGCTGGCTACGTCTCTGTGGACCATCAGAACCTGCAGACCCAAAAACAGGTCCGAGCGACTGAAAGAAGTTTGTCGCAAGGGGAGAATCACGATTACGAGTAGAGGGAGAAGAGTAAGACACAGGACTAACAAGAGAAGGAGTAGAGACGTTAGCAGCAACAGGGGTTAACAACACAGGAGCAGTAGCGTGAGCAGTAGCGGGAACAGGAGTATGTGGAAGCGGAGGAGCAGTAGGAATAGAAATAGGCAAAGGAGCAGGAACAGTCGGAAGAGCAGGTGCAGGTTGAGGAACTGGTGGAGGAATTACAGGTGGAAGAACAAGTACGGCAGGGACCACAGGAGCTGCGGTACCCTGTACGTACGGAGGTGGCGACTTCATAAGATAGGACATTAAAGGATCCTCAACTGCCTCTTCCTTCTTATCCGACTCCGTAGGCAAAACAGGATAGCATTTGTCTATGGACATACGCTGTAATCTCTCAAACACTTCCCTATCCTTATCCTCCTTATCACGCTGAAACTGCTCAGCTTTCTTCACTATAGTAGCAACAGTATCTCGCTGACTACGTTTATTTTGTCTGATCTCTTTCTGTCGGGCTTCTTTGCGCCAGAACCGAAAGGCATCAAACATGGCCGGCCTTGATTTACGTTCGAACAACTTTATTTCCAAATTATCTAAGATCGACGCTTCGAAGCTACCGTGAGGTGGCCAACGAAGATCGCCGTCTTTCTTTGTATATTTGATCCAATAATCGTTAAAAGCAATCGGGCCTAGCCCATGTTTGCTATATAAGTCATATGTAGGAGTTCCAACCGGAGGTATCGGACACGAGTCCTCCAGCAGGGAATCCGCACCACAAGGTCTAAAGCAACTGAACAAAGTACTGCGACCAGGCATCTTGCACACTAGCCGAGTTTCACAAACTTCAAGGGTTACGGGATTTCGGGATTTACCAAGTCCCAGCAAAGAACTAAATCCTCGGTCTTTGGCGGCTGCAGTCGTCAAACAAATACAACAACAACAAAGTACGCTAGCAAAGTGTCACCGACAAAAACACTCACACAGCGTGTACAACAAAAACACTCGCTAAAGTGTTTACAACAAAGACACTCGCTAAAGTGTCTACAACCAAGAACTCTGGGAGCGACCCACAAATACTTAACTCAAAGATCAATGGCGTCCTCAGGAAGGCCCGTCAATCGTCTCGCTATACCAAGGTCTACGCCAGGCGCCAAAACAGGTCTACAGTCAGGGCAGCAGTCCGTCGCAGCCGTTAGGAGGCGGGAATCTTCGCGGGAAAAGTCTTCGGGCCACTTATTTCGACAACAGGATCGATGAAGCGGGGTGCACCTTCCCTCGGAGATTTCACACGAAGTTCCTCACGATCGTCGGGCTTGGACCGGTACCACTGATGCAGCCCCACGTTGGGCGCCAACTGAAGGACTGGGTTCTTTGGACCCAGCGGTGCCAGGGCACAACACCTGAAACCTTCGTGGGTAACCTGCTCCGGCGTACAAGTCACAGAGACACGGGACACTTCCTTCGGCGTCAAAGAGTCAAGGTTTATTTACTGCAGGGAACACAGAAGTCACAGGAAGTACATCGAGTGTAGTTCGGGGAGACTGCTTCAAATTGTATTTGTGGATCGCTCCTTTTATACAGTTTTTACCCATAGGCTAACATTGAACACAAAGGTTTATAACTCAGTTCCCACATCTAGCTCCCAGAGGGGTCGCTTTGGTCGTTTTAAAACACACAAGGTCCGGAACATAAGTGCGGAAACATTTGGCGATTCCCAACTGTAAAAACCCATCTTCCCACCATTAGCAAATTCCAATCAGCAGTAAAGTAGATCGAAATAGGAACGAAGACAGGTGCAGAGGAAGACGGAGACAGTAGGGAGATCGGAAAGGGTGTAAAAGGGGAGTGTCGAGAAGCACGAGATACAGGCATCAAAGGGACGTGCCTAATGAGATGCACGGCTGAGACAATAAGCCCGTGCGGTAAGATGAGCCTCGAGCGGCGCCATCTGCCTTATAGTAGCAACCCCCTCGTCATAAAGACACTTTCAAAGGACATGTGTCTTCCGCCATATCTTGGGAGTCCCAGGGTCGCGAAGCGGACAGCGTCCGTTCGCTGACTACTTGAGGGCAAGAGACAAAATGGATGCCGTATCTAAGATGGAACCCGTGGGTACAGATGACAAACCCACATAACAAACGAACGGTTTAAGTTAGCACAGCGAAACTGCGCACACTTACAAAACTCGTCATTTGCGGTTCATAGATACTAGACTCGACCATATTCGTGCGAGTTAAAAACACCACTTACAATTGTCACGGAACCTCAGTGCCATCGGGGAGTTTGATGCAAGAGCCGTCAACCCACAGTTCTCCGTCGGGGTCAGGAAAAGCTGTGTCTCTGAGGTCAATTCTACTTCTAGTCTGTTCGTCCGTAAGAGTCACACAGTCATGCACAGGGGACGCATCGGGATCGTTCTCTGGTAGGGGTAACAGAGTTGCTGGGTTCAGGGTGGTGCATCGTTTCAGGGTGATATGGGGGGAAGCAGAGTCAACTCGTATCCAGTCAGTCGTGCACTCGTCAGGTGTTGGGTCTTGGTCTGGTTCAGAAGGGTGTCAACTGCATGGGGTACTAGTACCGTGAGGGAATCCGAGAGTACGATCCCCTCACTCTGTCAGATAGAGATAGCAGCGGCAGCTACAGCTCGAAGGCAGGCAGGCAAGGCTCTGGCTACAGGGTCAAGAGTGGCAGAGAAGTAAGCGCACGGTCGTTGCTTTGGGCCAATGGACTGGGTCAGGACAGATAAAGCGCACCCCTCCCTATCGTGAGTGTAAAGGGAGAAGGGCTTTGTGTAATCTGGGGTGCCTAGGACAGGGGCCGAACAAAGGGCATCTCGTAATTCCGTGAAGGAGGATTGGCATTCTGTAGTCCAAGGGAGGGGGGAAGGGACATCTTTGGCTAGCAGAGAAAGCAGTGGTTTTACAATGAGACTGAAGTTTGGCAACCACTGTCGACAGAAGGAGGTGAGGCCTAGTAGGGAGCGAACCTGTTTCTGAGTCTTAGGGACAGGAGTTTCGAGAATGGTTTGGATCCGGTCGCCGAGTGAGTTTCCTTCCGTCTTTGGACAAAAGGTGGCCTAAGTAAGTGACCTGGGGTTGGCAGAATTGCAACTTCTTCTTGGAGACCTTGTGGCCATTTTCCTCAAGGAAGTGCAGGAGTTGAATGGTGGCTGTGACTGCTAATGGAGTGGTGTTGGCTGCCAAAAGGATGTCATCGACGTATTGCACTAACACCACTCCATCGGGTAACTGGACTTGATCCAGCTGTCTCTTGAGGGCCTGGCTGTAGATGCTAGGGCTTTCTGTGTAGCCCTGGGGTGCTCGGCAGAACCTATATGAGCGGGCTTTTAGGATGAAGCCGAAGAGATATCGGCTGTCTGGGTGGATGGGGATAGAGAAAAATGCATTTTTGAGGTCAATGACAGTGAAGGTGGTGGCAGTAGAAGGAATCAAAGTCAGGATGGTGGTGATGTCTTAGACCACGGGGTACTGGGGTACAACCACTTTGTTGATCTCTCGAAGGTCAATGATAAAGCGGTATGCTTTCTCATCTCCCTCTCCTTGTTTCTTGATGATGGGCAAGATAGGACTGTTGCAAACGTTGCTAACCACTTCCTCTACCACTCCTGCGTCTATCAGTGACTGAATGATCTTTACCAATGCCTTCTCGCCCTCGGGCGATATCCGATATAGCGGAAGTTTTGGGAGTATCGCGTCCGGTCGGACAGTAATGTGTACTGGGCCGATCATCATGCGCCCTACGTCCGAATCTGTCTTGGCCCACAGATACGGAGGCAGAGTGTCAAGCAGGGATGTGTCAGCGTCAGTGACGGAATACATGCGTCGGGGAGGGCAATGTCTAAGCAGAACGGGGTTGTCGTAAAGGAAAACTCGAACTCCGTCTTGAGAACATCTAATTGTCGCTCGGAAGTGTTTCAATAAGTCAAGTCCCATAATGGCATCAGGGCTATTGGAGGAAAGCAAAAACGTGGTGTCAGTGGTGTTGTTTTCTAAGTCGAAGAGGATCGAAGCGGACAAAGGGTTAGTGGAGGGCGTTCCATCGAAACCTGTCGATGTTATAAGTGAGCCAGACAAGGGTGCCCTTGGAATCAGTCGTTTAGATAACACACTACGTGTTGCGCCAGTGTCTACCAGAAATGGAGACTTTGTACCCAAGACCTTAGCAGTGACATAAGGGCCTTGCTGGTCAACATAGAGCTCGACTGGATCCCTCCCTTGCCCTTGGCAGTCCTATGCAAAGTCGTGGGCGTCATCGTAGTCAGATTGCTGGCACTGGTTCTGTCTGGGTCGATCAAATGTATTTGGTCTGCTTGATCTATCGTTAGTCGTGTCATTTGGGGGCCCTCGCAGCTGTCCCCTATTTCTCGGTCCACTTGCTATGTCCTTGGGGTCTTTATTTCTGATTATTTCCAAAAGAACCGGGCACTGGGATTTCCAATGGCCGGTTCCTTTACAGAAAGCACACTGGTCCTCTCTAATGTCTGTACGTCCAATGTGTGGAGTCGAAGTGCGGTCCTTGGGAGGTGCAGTCTTAGGGACGTTCGTCTGATAGTTTCCCTTGTATTGATCTCGTCCTATAGTCACCCCTTGCAGTTCTGCAATCATCACCCTCTCTTTTAAGTCTTTCTTCTTTTTCTCTGTTGCTCTATCGTTTTCATTTTTCTGATGTTCATAATATTGGGCCATCTGGAGGATAGCCGCAGGTTTGGAGGCTGCCCAACTACTCTCGCTGGCCTGCAGTTTCTGGGAGACCTCTGGTGACAAACCCTTAACATAATTCTGGACAAACAGATGGTGTCCGGTTGCAGTGGTCATGTCCTGGCCGCTGTAATCGGAGAACACCGTTTCAAACCGGGAGAAGTAGTCCGATACATCCTCCTGGGGTTTCTGGCGACAGGCCGTTACTATCGACCAGTCCACTTTCTTTTCTGGAATCAGGGTTTTTCATTTCTGTACGATTTTATCTGGGAGGTCTAAAATGGATTTCAAAGGCTTTTGTCCAGGTTCTCGTTGTTTATCAATGCCATCGAGTTGTGACCAGGTATGTCCAAACAGCTCAAGGTGGTCGACTTTCCGGATTTGCTTCCACACATCAGCTGGTAGACATAACCCGAAAAACAAGTCGATGTCAGCCAGGGTCATAATCGTTGAACCTAGGGCTGTACCTAATTCAGTATAGAAGGCAGTGGGGTTTTTACGTAGGTCAGGCAGAGATTTCCGGAATGTCAGAATCTCTTGCCGGTCCCATGGCTGGTAGACCCAGTTGTACACTACCCTTCCTTTTGCATCTTTGTGGTTTGCATCATCGTTAGTCCCTTCACCTCGTGGAGGAACCCAGTAAGGGGCAGCCTCTCGTATCGGCATCATGGCGTTAGATTGCTCAGTTTGTGGTTCGGTCGCTACGGATGTCGTGGGTTTAGTTCCCAATTCTTGTTCAGTGAGGTGGCGGAAAACCTCAAGCGTACGCATAAGGAGGTCCGTCACATCACACTCGCCCTCATCCCCGATATCGACCTTCCGGTACAGAGTCGTTAGGCTCTCGGGACCTTTGTCTCGATATCGGTCCTCGTATGCGTTCAAGACATGGTAACACAGTCGTACGGTAAAATGTCGTCTGTGACTCCCTGTATACGAGTTGAACATATCCGTGATGTACTCTTCATCTTCCTTTCTTTCTACCAGTGTCCTTGCTATCTTGTCAATCCCTGCTCGCTCATCTTTGCTTAACCTGTTTGTTCTTGCGGAACCAGCCCTTCGGGTCTCAGGGTCGCCTAACGTTGTCGTTTGTGTAGTATCTAATACAAGGAGTTCGGCCGGCACAGAGGCCATGGGGGCCGAAGCTGTGGTGCTACTCTCGTTTGTGCCTGGGGGTGGTGGGTGCTGTGCTAAGGGTTGGGAAGGGGCGTATGGAGGGGGCATATAGATGATCGGAGGTCCTAACAAAAGATCATCGTTAGCTCGTTGTTTCAAGGGCAATTCAGGATAGAGCGTAGGGGGCGTTCTAACCGGACACTGGTTTGATGTTTCTATCTCTGGTTTCTGGTTGGCTTCCTCTCTTTCCTTAATCTCTTCTTCTAGTTTCTTAGCAGCTAGGTGGGCTGCCTTTCGCAGCTCTTTTCCCAACCTACTCTCATTTCTCTTCTTACGCTGTTCGGTTTCTTTGCGCCACATGCCGAAACTATCAAGCATAGTGGGCGTTGTCTTGTGTTTCCCAAGGGCTGTTTCTAGCGCGCTCATTTTATCATCGTCGAAGGATCCTATCAGTGGCCACTGACTTTCTCGATCCTTTTTCGTATATTTATGCCACAGCTTGCTATAAGCTATAGCGATCAATCCATGCTTCATGAACATGTCCTTATTAGGGGTGCCTTCCAGTGGAGCCGGATGGTTCATCTCTAATAAGCGGTCCGGGCTAAACAGGCTACCAATCAGTGGGGAGAAGACAGGCATGACGGATTACAATGGGGACAAAAGTCAGCACTACCTATCTTATCACTGCGTGCAAAGACTAGACAGAATATTTCTATTCTACGTTGTTTGCAGGCAGTGAATACCTCAAGAACTAATATCGAACAGTCAATGTTCGGTCAATCAAACAATCAATGGGGAGAAAAGTAGGCACGACGGGTTACAACGGGGACAAAGGTCTGCGTTACCTACCCTTTCACTACCTGCAAAGAGAGAACCTGTTCTTTCCTGTTTGCAGACAGAGAATCTCCAGAAAACAATCCGCGAACAGTAGTTCGGGTTCAAACAATCAATCAGTGGGGGAGAAAAGATAGGCACGACGGATTACAATGGGGACAAAAGTCTGCGTTACCTATCCTTCACTACTTGCAAAGGGAGAGCCTGTTGTTTCTCCGTTTGCAGACAGTGAATCTCCAAACAAATGAATCAAAAGAGTAATACTAGTATTTTCAAAACAAATCAAACAATCATTTTGCAATTCGTCGTGTTTACACGACCTTACCCGGACCGCATGGACAGTTTCTTGTCTTCCGAATCCAGCGCCCGATCGTCCTCTATTCTTCGTAGTCCTCGCGGCACTCCTGATGGTTCCCAGTCAGGACCGTAGATCACTCGAGAGAGGTCTGTTCGGAACCAGTGAAGTTCGGATGATCGGCTGTCAGACGAGGGTCTATCAGACAGGAGCTCTCCCGATCGTTGCAGTCGTTCACTCTGTCGTCGGGACCTCTCCCACTGGATCCACGAGTCGCTGATGGGCCCCACTATGGGCGCCAATTGTGGAAAAAGGTACGGGCAGAAGACCTTTTTCAAAGTTGCCCGGCGTTAGCCGCCTCTATACCCACTCAAGTTACCAAACAAAGAGGCAGGCGCTGGAGACTGGAAGGCAGGAAACAGAAGTTTTATTCCGACGGAGCAGAACACATCAAATCAGACAACAGGGTATCTTCTCGAGGTGCTCTAACCGCATCTCCAAGGCCTGGCCTCTTATACACGAGTTTATTGTTTTATTACGTTAAACACATCTCTGTCATTACTTTGATGTAAGAAAAGACATCCTCGGAATCCCAGCTTCAGGCCCATTCCCACACACATTTACAGTTGAAGTCCCCACCCCGGTCACAACAGGTGATGATTATCGCGCAGCTGGACATTCTGCCGATTCACGGAATGTGTGAGGTTGATCGGATCTCATGGGGTGGGGGCTTTGATCAACTCTTGGATCCTTTGATGGGGAAGCTTCCTACTGTACAGGAGGGGGGGCAATAACAGTATCCGCAGGGCCAGGTGGCGGCCTGGGAACGAGGAAGACAAACGGGTACAGAGGAAAGGGGGTTTTATCAAAGGATCCGGGACCATGAAAGGAATGGTGGGAGGTGTCGCGCTGGGAACAGGATGGGGTTCCGAGGCAGAGCTGCGTGGAAGAGGGGTTTATGACCCAAGGCATGTGAGAGCGGGGGCTGTCAGCGTGCGGGGGATGCTTTGTGAGGTCAGGGGAGAGAGAGAGAGATGCGCTGGCTATCAGCGATGGGCAGAGAGGCCATGGTACTCAAAATGGCTGCCGCTTACGCGCATGAATGGGCTCGAAAAAAGGGGGGCAAGATGGCGCCGATAATGTTGATGCTGCAGCCTAACTTTAACAGATTGGTTTAGGTAACAAACCTGAGTGCCCTGTAAATTGGTACACCACATACCCAGGGTGGGTACTGCACTGGCTAGTAGTGACACATAACACTGATTGTGCCACCCACCCAATAGCCTGACAAACATTTACCATGCTCAAGTTGGCCTTTCCCTACCACCAGAGCAGCCCTAAGTTAAGTCCTGAGGGGTGAAGCTTGGGGTAGGTGAGTGGCCAGGTAGGTACACCTGCATGTTTGCTGCCTGGGTAGGAAATAACTCCCATGTGGGTTTTCCCTACTTAGGGGGTCGACTCTCCCCATGGGACACCTTGTGGGTTTAGCTAATTCTCTTGTTACTGCCTTAGGGCTTGGGGCACTTTCCCACTGTAAATGCAGTGTTAAAGTGCATGCACCCTTCCTACACATGTTAGGAAGTGGTGCTTACCTGTTGTTTGTAAAATAGGTCACCAGCCTGCCAATGCAGGTGGGCATGCATGTTGGCACCAATGATGTGCTTAGACATGTGTCCAGCCTGCTCTTGCAGGTCGGTCTGCCAATTTGCACCTACGATGCCATTACACATGTATCCAGCACAGCATTGTAGACCGGTGTGTGCACTTGCACCTATGATGTTTTAAAACATGTGTCCCGCATGTCATTGTAGGCTGGTCTGTGCACTTACACCAATGAGGTGCTTGAACATGTGTTCAGCCTGCCATTGCAGTCCGGTGTGCGCACTTGCGGCTATGGTGTTTCTAAACATGTGTCCAGCCTGCCATTGCAGGTGTGTGTGAGTGTGCAAGTGCACCTCTGCTCAGACTGGCCTTTCACAATCACTAGCCATCCTGAGAGGATCTTTCACTATCAGTAGATCACCCAAGGATACGTTTTAAGGGGTGAAGAGATGGTGTGAGGTGAAAGGCTGGGCAGGTACACCTATGTGTTCCCTGCCCAGGTAGTGAGGACAACTTATGTATGTTTTGTCTACCTATGAGGTTTGTTATTCCCATAGGCTAACATGGGAAAATGGTTCAAATGATTTCAGGCTGCAATAGTGGATTGCAGTGGAGCAGCTTCATCATGTTTCCCATCACTGGATTGACAATGACAAAGTATTTTCTGTCGTAAAGGGGGTTTATAAATGCCCTTCCTAGAAAGTGCAAAAACAACAATTGATGGACAGAATGCAGAACAATGTCATACATTCACCCCAGTACAGAGATCTGGGCCTAAATCCATTGTTTTTTTGCACTCCACACCACCCCAGTTTAGACATGGCCATATGCAAATCAGCCTTGACCCTGTGCCTCATGGGAACAGTCCAGCCTGAACTGCCAAGTCATGTCTTTCCTGGACCGGAATCAAGCATCCTAGGACCGGTTTCTGGCTATCAGCCGTCTTCAGCCAGGATAGCTTGACTCCAGTGGTGTGGAGTGCATGGGACTCACATCTGAGCATACCCATCCCACTCGGGTGACAAATGCAAAAACAACAATTGATGGACAGAATGCAGAACAATGTCATACATTCACCCCAGTACAGAGATCTGGGCCTAAATCCATAGTTTTTTTGCACTCCACACCACCCCAGTTCAGACATGGCCATATGCAAATCAGCCTTGACCATGTGCCTCATGGGAACAGTCCAGCCCGAACTGCCAAGCCATGTCTTTCCTGGACCGGAATCAAGCATCCTAGGACCGGTTTCTGGCTATCAGCCGTCTTCAGCCAGGATAGCTTGACTCCAGTGGTGTGGAGAGCATGGGACTCACGTCTGAGCATACCCATCCCACTCGGGGTGACAAATGCAGAAACAACAATTATTTTTTTTTTTTTAATTTGTTTTTATTGCAGAATTAGAAACCATTGCATATAATAAATCAACCAGCACGCTCATGGTGTCCCCCTGCATAGTTCGAATAACATAGGGTATACACAGCCATTCAGCCCGTATCCCGGGGGCCGGGCGGCATAATGTTCCAGATTGCCAGCAAGACATCACAGTGAGCATCCCTGAGGGACCATGGTCGAAATCTTTTCATGTATCTGCATTTTACCCCACCAACCCATTACCCAACCCCAACACCGTCCATCATAAGCTAACAGCCCGGTCTCATGGCGATACTGCAATCCCGCCCCCCAGACCCTGTGAGGGCCCTGTCACAACAGTGCCACGTGCCCCTGCCCCTGCCCCGCTATCTGTTCATGCTCTGCAAACCGTAAAGGCAGTCACAGGCCCGGTAGTGCCTCCGCTCCCAACCTGGATCCCGGTGTCCAACCCACCCCTCAACAGCCCTAGAACAACACCCGTGCCCTCCCCCCCAGCAACCGCTAATGATGTGTGCCGTGCCCCTGACTCCGGTATGGGTCCCGCTACAGATCTACTTATACCTCCACACTCGTAAGCCTCGCAGTGTCCTCATGCCCCATCCATTCAATCCTCATCGTCTACCAGGGAGTCACGCAGGGCCTGCACTATCAACTCCCACGCCCGCGCTGAGTCCAGGCTCTTTTCGTTGTCAAGCTTGACTGCTTGTCTCATACGGAGCACACTCTCGCATTCAGACCACCTCAGCAATTCATTCGTCCACCTCCTCACCGACGGCCCCTCCCTGGACTTCCAGTGCCAGGTGATCTCTCTCTGCGCCAGTATCAGCCCCAGGTCAATAAACTTGCTTGTCACCTTAGTGTTTTTTGTGTGTGGGAACCAGAGCAACAAGCACGCCGCCATATCAAACTCCACCTCCCTGTCGGTCACTGCATTGAGGAGTCCCCCAACCTCCTCCCAGTAGTCCTCCAGTTTCGGGCAGCCCCATAACAGATGATCCAGATCCGCCTCCAACGCCATGCACCTCGGACACCACGCCTCCTGTACCTGAAAGTATCTTTTGATCTTCTCCGGCGTCAAGTAAGCCCTATGCAAAACATAAAAGTGCACCTGCTGAAAGCGCGCGTTCCTCGTGCCCTTCCACGTACGCTTAAGGATATGACCCCACACCGTGTCCGGAATGGGCCTGCCTATGCTCACGTCCCATTTCGCTTTCAGGCCCAGGAGCGGCTCCAACCCCTCATGCAACATCCTATTATGGAGGCAGGTCACCGCTTTAAAGGTACCGGCGGCCATCACTACATACTGGCAAGCCATAGTCGTGCCCGGTTCAATGAGCCCCTCTCTCCAATGCTTTTGCATGGCCGCCACCACCGCCGCATGCAAGAGGAAGCTCCCCTCGGCAGCCCAAACTGTTCTTGTAGCGTTTGGAAGGGCACCAACGTTCCATCAATTTACAAGTCCCCCACTACTTGCAGTCCCAGCTCCTCCCACTCCAATAATGGGGACCAGTCGCCCCCATGCGGCAGCGCAGTCAGCATGCCTATCGGTATCTCCGGGGCATACGGCCGGGCCGCCTTCGCCCTCATCAGACTCCTCTGCCAGCACAACCTGAGCGTCCGCTCCTCCATAGTAAGGCCTCGAAACTCCAGCTTCTGCTGCATAATGATATAGGCCAAGACATGGCGCTGTATCCCCTGCTCTCGGTCGCATTCCGGCCCTCTAAACACCCTAGCCACATGCTGCGTGAGAACCTGAAGCTGCGCGGCCAAATAATACAACTCAAAGTCCGGGACGGCCATCCCCCCCTCAAGCTTAGGATGGAGCAACGTGTTCAGTGCCACTCTACGGCGGCCGTGCCCCCAAAGGAAGTCAATGACCATCGTCCGCAGATCCCTGAAGACCCTCTGGGGAATCCAAATGGGCAGCGTGCGAAAATAGTACAAGAGCCGCGGAAGCGCCACCATCTTCAGCAGGGCCACCCTACCCAACACCGACAGGGGGAGGGACGCCCAGAAAGACATGCAACCTCTCAGCGCCCGTACGCACCGCCCAATATTACCCTCTAATAAGTCCGCGACCTCGTGGTAGATACGGACTCCCAGATAAGTGAAGCAAGATGGCTCCGAGACCACCCCTATATCACGGGCGGGGCAGGGTGTGGTCGCTCTAAGCGGGAAGACACACATCTTCGTCCAGTTAACCCTGAGGCCCGACAACCGACCAAACTCAGACAACATCTCCATCACCCCTTCCAGAGCCCGTTCCGTATCCTCCATGTACAGTAGCAGATCGTCCGCGTACAATGATATGTAGTGCAACTGCCCACCTCTTGCAATCCCTGCGTACATGTCTCCTGACCTGGCACGTACCGCCAGTGGTTCCATCGCCAGTGCAAACAGAAGAGGGGAAAGGGAGCACCCCTGTCTCGTCCCCCTACCAACAGGATAAGCCGCTGACACCAGATTGCCCAGTCGTACGCGCGCCGTCGCCGAGAAATATAACACCTTCGTCCATCTGCGAAACCCTTCACCAATGCCGAACCTCACTAGGACTTCATCCAGATAGACCCATTCCAAACTATCAAAAGCTTTCTCAATGTCCACAGACAACACCGCCTGGGTACCGTCCGTATCTGCTGTGCCATCCAGTATCCCTATCAGTCGGCGAATATTTAATGCCGTACTCCTCGTGGGGATAAACCCCGCTTGGTCCCTGTGCACCAGGCTGGTCATATGTGGGGCCAACCTGGTGGCCAAGATCCGGCTTAGTATCTTATAGTCCACCGTCAGCATGGACAGTGGCCTGTAAGACCTCACATCAGTAGCGTCCCTGCCGGGTTTTAGCAACGGTACTATCAGTGCCTCCCTCATCGATCCGGGCAGACCCCCAACCTATGAGCCTCCTCATATACCACCAGTAGTCTGGGCGCCAAGCTATCAGCATACTTCTGGTAAAATTCTATTGGCAGGCCATCCACCCCGGGCGTTTTATTCCTCGCCATATGTTTGATGGCCGCCCTAATCTCGGCCAGCGTGACGGGTCCACCTAAGTCCTTTGCATCGTCGTCGTCAAGCACCGGAAGCTGCACTGACTCCAGATATTCCGCTATTTCGCACGCCTCCACTCCTAACTGACTCTCGTACAACTCAGCATAGTAGGCCCTAAAGCACTCCAGTACCGCCGTTTGGGAGTAGACCGTCTCCCCCAGATAATTTTTAATGCTCAAGACCGGGCAGCCTCTGAGTTCAGGATTAGCGAGTCTAGCCAGTAACGTGCCCACCTTATCCCTCTCGGCATGCACTCTAATGGCATATTGTCTGTAGTCATAGCTCCGTAGCCGTTCCGTTTCGGTGGCCACCACCTCCTTAGCCTCCAGCAGCCGGGTCTGTAGATCCGGTCGGTCCGGCCTACGCCGCTCCAAATCCCTCAATTTCTCCTCCGCACTGGCAAGCGCATTCAACACCGACATTCGAGCATTCGAAAACCTCCTCAAGCATACTCCTCTCACCACTACTTTCATCGCGTCCCATTCAGTGGACCTACAAGAAGCTGTCCCCTCATTCTCACCAAAATACTGATCTATGCCCCGTTGGACTGCGTCACTGAACACCGAGTCCTCCAGGGTGTCGGGCCGGAGCCACCATGTTGGAATCGCGGAGCGCGCTCTCTGCCATTGGACATGCACCAACAGAGGATTATGATCCGATATGGTCCTGGCCAGATACTCCGTATGGGAGACCAATGGGGCTAAGGACCCGCTGCATAGTATTGAGTCAATCCTAACATGCAAGGCGTGGAGGGCTGAAAAAAAGGAATAGTCCCTACCATCCCTGTGTTGTTCCCGCCACACATCCAGCAATCCCCACCTTTCCTGCCAATCCTTCCTGTGTGCGGCCAACTTACGAACAGGGGAATCAACGAGTGGTGGGTGGGATCTATCTAAGGCCACATCTGTGATCGAATTGAAGTCCACCCCCAGTATCAGAGGCCCCGCTAAGAAAGAGGCCAAGGAGCCGGATAGGCCATCAAAGAAGCGGGCCTGATCAACATTTGGAGCGTATATGCAGCTGAAAACCACATCCCGACCATACAACCTCCCCTCCACCGCCACATATCTGCCCTCAGGATCCACCAATTGATTCAACACCTGGAACGGTATCCCCGTCCGCACCCATATCAGTACCCCTCTAGCAAATGCGGAATAAGTAGTGCCAAAGACCTGACCCCGCCACCTCTTCTGTAGTGCGATGCATTCCTGTTTCGTGAGATGAGTCTCCTGCAGCATGGCAACCTGAACCCCCCGCCGCACCAAATAAGCATGCACTTTGTGGCGTTTGACCATAGTTCGCAGTCCTCGGACATTCCACGTTAGGCATTTCAAGTTAGGTAACGTCCCCATACCAACATTGAGCAATCCAGTTCAGGTATAGCCAGTCAATGCCCACATCACAGCGGTTGCCCTCCCCAAAACAAACCATAAGAAAAACTCCCCAAACCCCACTCCCCAGGACAGAGCCTACAAACCCAGTGTGAGCCCCGATCCAAACCTCAAACAACACACACATCCGACTAACCTGTGGTCGCCACCACAGAAGGCTTAAGGGCCCTGAGGGGGTGAGTTACCGCCGACCCCGGGCAGGCGGAGCCCGCACCCCGCGCCTTCCATCCCGCAATGCTGATGCTGCACCCTACCAGGCGACCCACCCAGCGCCAACAGGATACCACCCTACCAGAAGCAGTGTCCCAAGTCCCATAGAAGAATCAGCCATGAAAAATCTCATCAGACGTTTGGGGGGTGACCACCGGCCCCTTCAAGCTCTCCGCCTCCGAAAATTCCTCTCCAGTCCTGCCACCGTCGTCTCCAGTCCTACCACCGTCTTCTCCAGAGTCTGTAGCCGCCTGTAGCGGCTGATGAATGTATGGGATTTGACCATGTTTGTTTATTAGAACTTGTGAGAGCAGTGCCAAAGGAAACATCGTCTGCAGCAGCTGGGAACAACAACGCTGTTTCGTCTGGTTCTCAGAACATTTAAACAGTCGGGCAGTTTCAAGCAGGGAATTTTTTTTCAATTTGGCAATGTTGTTTAATGCCCTTCATAAAGTAGTGTTTTAATATGCATTTTGGCTTTCATTCTAATTTTACTACTAAAGGGT
The DNA here is from genome assembly GCF_964263255.1 of Lissotriton vulgaris. Taxonomy (NCBI): domain Eukaryota; kingdom Metazoa; phylum Chordata; class Amphibia; order Caudata; family Salamandridae; genus Lissotriton; species Lissotriton vulgaris. The sequence continues at coordinate 1,057,436,137 of NC_141693.1, read as the reverse complement.
ACTGTCCTTTGAAGACTTTTTTTTAGCTTTAGTGACTTGTTTTAATATGTTTAATGAAGCTTTTTTAGTTGCCCTGGGCACTGAACACCACCATTTTACACGTTCACGTTTAAAGTTGGCATCCTTTCTAAACTATGGATTTTAACACACATTTGCTTGCGCATCAGTATGGGATAATGTTCTCAGAAATAGGTTTGCTTACACATCTTTGTAGGAATACTATCCACCCCTTGAACATTCTCTACAAGCGAACCATAAAACCAGTGCTTATCATTGTATAGAGTCACCGTCTATCTTATATATAATTGTAAATGGTCACCTTTAAAAATGCTTTGGAAACCAATCATAAATGTCACTGATCTGTCACCCATGTTTTAGGCTCCAGTTTCACTGGGGACACTACGCATCATTGTTTGTATTTATTTTAGTATATATATTCAAGAAATATAAAATATAAAAAGTAATTTGGAGTAACTACAACCAAGGTGTATTTGGTCCTTTCTCCTTTTGACATTACTATAACCCTTTTCTATGGTGATTGCGCATTACCTTTCCTTACCAGTATAGCATTGCATAATATTCCACAGGAACCTGTGTTTCTGAAAATAAATTGACTACCCTGGTTCCATGTGAGTCGGGTCCCCCTGTTCCTTTCTTCAGACTATAGAACTCCAGCATAGTGTGAATGTGAGAAGATTATTATAAAAACTCTCCCAGCCCTTTGTTTGGGGAAAGGAACATTTTAAAGGCACTGTTGAGGTCGTACCAATTCAGAATTCCAGCCCAGTTGAATCCTGTTACCATTCTGAGAAAGACGGTGGCCTGCTCTATGCCAGAGATTGGCTCCCAGATGATATAAACTCCCAGGTAATAGGGAGTTAGACGACTCTGGGGCATTCTGGCAGATCCACACACCCTATGCATATTAGGATGAGAAGCGCTAGGTAGGAGAATATATGCTGTTATATGTATTCATATAATCAATGTAACAGTACAATAGTTGAACTGTTTATTTTCTATACCATTCTTGTAATGCTGATGACTCTGTTTTGTTTCTTTCTAGTAATCATTACAGCGCAGGTATTTTACACAAGAATCTTATTGCTTCAATAAATGTTTGGAATGGCAATTTCAGTATTTCTTGTGTCTCCCTTTGGACATGCCTAAGTCATTAACGAAAGGGTAGAATCTGTTTCCATGATTATCTTGTCAGTTAGGGTTGTCATGTTTTCAGGTTGCACATACCATCCGGTACCTTGTAAGGTTTAAAGGTTCAGATGATGCAATCTGAGATAGTCAGGACTACGGTCACCATATCTTGATGGTGTACATGGATTTAGTCCCACACAGTTTTAATGATTATTTTGTCTAAACGCACAGTCCTACTGAAATAGTATGAGCCGTACAACATTCCAGATTCCAGCAACGGTTGTATGGTGCAAGTCTGGCTTTTTTGAGTTTATATGGGGTTCAGTACCAATTGTGAAGCACCTTGAAATAAGAGACCTATATTCTAGCTTTGGTTGTGGTGCTCCACGATGTTTGTCAAATCCTCATTTTTGTATCACACCACTAGTTCTGTCTGTCACAATGTTTTAGTCTCTGTGCGCAAAGTGGAGGAGTGGGATGAGTCTATTAGGATCAGATACAGGTTAGTAACTGTGGGGCATATTATCAAGGGGGTTTATCTCCGCTTTTTTGGCTTTAAAAGCCAAGAAAGAGGAGATAAAACTATCTCCCTATTACCTAGCTGTCGCTAACACCAGTTAGCGACAGCTAGTAGGAGATAGCGACCATCTTGGGCCCCACTTTGCATGTCAGTGATATTTATCACTAATGACATGCAAAGTGGGCGTGCCAAGATGTTAGCGACTGGAAACAGTCGCTAACATCGCTATCTCCTATTACCAACTTTTGGAGATATTTGCGCTAAGCGCGAATATCTCCAAAAGCTAACACCTGCCCTGAGCAGTTCTTAGCCATGTTATCCAATGGGAGGTGGATAACATGGCTAAGAGCATTAGCTCGCTAATGCATGAATATCGCTGACTTTTCAGCGATATTCATGCATTGCAGCCGATTTTTATCGCATTTGCGATAAACCTTGGTAATACCAAGGTTTATCTGCGATAAAAACTCGCCGCAGGTCTGCGATAAATTTTTGTCTCTAACCAAGCAATATCGATATTTATCGCTATTCCATGGTAATATGCCCCTGTATCGCTTGTTTTACCCCACATAATCAAGTATTTCTGTATTGGTGAGTCATGTAATAGGATGGGGTTGAGCTCTTACCAACTTCTCTAGCAGTGGTGCAACTGACGGTTGTCAGACCTGACATAATTGGCATGGTATTCACCCGCATTTTTTGCCTTCACTCCTGTTTTGCTGAATTTGTTTTTGTTGGTATTAGGATTCCGTGCACTTTACCACTGCTAACCATTGCTAAAGTGCTCTCCTTCAAACATAGTAAAATTGGCTTACTCCTAATTGCACATTTATTTTATTTTTAAGTCCATAGTAAATGGTACTAAGTGTACCCAGGGCCTGTCAAATAAATACTACTGGTGGCCCCGAAGCACTCACTCTGCCGCCCGCTAAGGTAGCCTTTTAAAACATGTTTTAAGCCTACCACTGCAGTCTATAGTGCAGTTTTAAACTGCCTCTAGACCTGGAACAATAAACCTTTTGTCATGCCTAAACCTTCCTTTTCAATACATATAAGTCACCCACAAAGTAGGCCCTAAAGACTAAGAGGGCAAGGTACACTGTATTTAGAAATAAGGACAGTTTTCCATGTCCTGGCAGCGAGAAACTCTTCAGGTTGTTTTCACTGTTGTAAGGCTTATCTTTCCCATTGACTAACACTTGGTTACCTTATTAGATTTAATAAGTGATTACTTTGGCTTGGCAGCCGGTAGAAATATATTATTTACACTCAAATTAATTGTCATTTAAAATCCTCTTTAATGTTGTCAGATTTTAGGTCACAATTCCGAGAATGCCACTTTTAGAAAGTTGACATTTTCTTCTCCTAACTATTTGTGCCTTCTGACAATATCCTGGGTCACATGACTGTGAATGGCTCTGCTTTTGGGGTTTGCGTATGCCTCCCAGACAGTGACAGAAAGGGAATTAGGTGTGGGAATCCTGCCAGGATGGCTGGGTGAAGAGCTGTGCCCTGCCCCACTTGCACTTCAAAGGGCTTGCCTCAAGCACACACAAAGGAACCTAACACTAGCCTTTTGTCACCCCAGGCTTCTGCCGTGACAGGAGAAGGAAAGAACTTTCCAGGACCAGATGTGTGGCTAGTACAGGGTGTTCGCCCAGACAACAAGCATTTACAATGCAATGGTTTCGCCTTTGGAAAAGTTAGAGCTATTGGCATTGCTCACACACAGAGCCCCACACACAAATACACACACAAACACACAGAGCCGGACACACAGACACAGAGCCAGACACACACACACAGAGCCAGACACACACACACAGAGCCAGACACACACACACAGAGCCAGACACACACACACAGAGCCAGACACACACACACAGAGCCAGACACACACACACAGAGCCAGACACACACAGAGAGCCAGACACACACACAGAGCCAGACACACACAGAGAGCCAGACACACACAGAGAGCCAGACACACACACAGAGCCAGACACACACACAGAGCCAGACACACACACAGAGCCAGACACACACACACAGAGCCAGACACCCATTCCTAAATATAATGTTTCTACCATGAATAGTTTGCAGGTTTTGCTCTGAAGCATCTGGACGCGACATACCATATTTTTTGTGAAATTCTAAAATAAAGGTTGATCGGGTTGTGATGCGAGTTCTTCCCATTAATAGTGCTACCCGTTTTCAGCAGTCTAGCGGAGGAACAGGCGACCTTCACGGAAATATCAAGCTTTGGCTCCTGGCTAGGGTTGACATCTTTCTTAGAAAAAATACTAGTCATTTATTACTTTTTGCTATTCTGGAACAGCCAATGGAGTTGGTGGGTGAAAACGATTTAGTGATCTTGTCATTTAGAGTTCATCACTGTGCTATTGTAAAGCTCAAACATAAATACAAATCACTATGACTTTTTTTCACAATACGTATACTTCTATATAAGTGTTGACCTAAAAATACAAGCAAATCAGTTTGTGCGTTGTGATCAGAAAAGTATGGAAACATTAAATGGAGTTGAAAAAAATATATATTGTTACATTAAACATCTTATAAACATTTTCACCAACCCAGAGCACTAAGTAAATGGTTGCCACAACTCGAAATTAAGAACCTAAATAGGAATTACATTTGAGAAGTTAATTGTGTGTCTCCCAATGCCACTTCCATGAGAAGCCAGTCCAGTCCTGCTGAATCCTCTTCCAAGATTTTCTCTTCTGCCTGATCTTAGTCTCTAGGGGTTAATACCACCTCATCACTCTGCGTACAGATGTCAGCAGTGCCTGATGCTACTCGCTAGATCTCTCTAGATGCAGATAAGTTAGTTCAACAGGATAATCACCCCTAGAGAAATCAGTGAAGCCTACCTCCTTCCTTTAGCTGCAGGCGCACTTGTACCCCCTCACCCCGGGATTTGCAGCCAGAGACCCCTCTGTAGACATATCAGTACAAATGGATAACTCAGTCTTCCAAATTTAAGAACAGTCAAGATCCCCTTAAATCTAAATTCAGTATACCAAGAATTCCAGTTCTAAAAAGTATCAGTATAGCTAGAGTCCCTTATCTCCACAGGACGATACAACCGGGTGCCCTTCCATAGGTATGCGAGAACAGTAGGATACACAACCACTCTCCCTCCTGATATCAGTGCAGTGGGACACCCCTCTCTAGCACAACACTGCACATTGTGTCATCCGAATTAATCAGTTTAAAGATGTACTTTTTGTCACTCACTTCTATTTACTGCATGTACTTTTCCCATCATGTTAGTATTCACAAAGGCCCTATGAGCACGCCCTGGACTCCTGTCCTCAGCTCCACATCCGCTTTACCAGGAACCCAGTTTGATTTTTGGACAGTCACTCACCAGCGCTTCTGTTTCCTCATTCAAAGTGGAACAACATCAGCAGACAAGCAGGTCATTTCTTTTACAAAAGAACACTTCCGTTTTTCTTAAAGTTTGAAGCCCAACGTGTGATCGCCCCTTACCAATGACTTCATCTACTGTGTTGAGAGTGGTGCTTATCTCTACACTATACAGAACAACAACAGCTGCCATGTAGCCCATGATTGCAGAGTGCAGCCAATCGTGCCTGGCTCCCCATCTGCTCATAACACACAGACTACATGGCTGCCAAACTGTGGAGTTTCTACTCGGCAGTATTCCTCCCTGGCGTCTGACACATGTCTTTTTGTATTCCTTTGCTATTTTTCCCATCACTTCTACTGCAGGCTGTGTATGCATGCATAAATTATGCTTTACATCAACATACATTTCTTATGGTTACTTGCCAGTGCTTTCTGCTTCAAACGGGAGAAACAGTGTGCAGAAGCTGTCAATGTGCAGCAAGAAGATGTTTAAAAATAAGACCACCAGGAAAATGCACCCATCATGTGACACATCCTGTCACAGAACCACATCTCTGTGGCAAAGCACCCCATTTACTCTACATGCCAATCAAGCAACGCTACTGGATTACAATGTATATAAATGTTATTCTGCATCGAGAAACTGGGGCCTTCCATCTGAGTGAATACAAAGACACAAGGGCTGTCCTGTCCAACAGTGAATTCTTCGTATTTAGCATCCTTGATTAGAACACGATATTCACCTGGTGGACCCGGCCTCGTGGCGTGGTCCCCCCTCCTCCCGCATGGCGGGTCACGGACTGCCTCGCCCCTGTTCCCCGGCCAAGAGCAGCACCTTCCACCCTCCACGAGTGCCGCCCCTCCGGGCCGCCCCCAGCTCTTTCCCGGTGGAACTCGACTTCCTCTCCTCAACCCCCTCGGCTGGCCCGGGCCCTTTCCCGGACCTCCGTATCCGGCCCAGCCGCCATCTTGGACCCTCCACGACCAGGCCTCGTGGCCTCGGCCCGACCCCAGCCACCGACCCAGCAAAGCCCCGACATTGAGGCACCACGATCCAACCGGGGGGTAAAGAGACCACTTGACGAGTCAATGGAGGAAGGAGTTTCGATGGTCCCCCATCCGCCTGGTTTCGATCGCCCACAGCCTCCCTGGGCGCTGGCTCCACCCCCCTGCTGGGTGTCTGGACTCGCACATCCCGGACCCTCCGACCCCCAAGTGCGAGGGTCCGGACATCAAAGGGCCCCAGCCCTATAACTGGGGCAGCTCTGGAGCAGGTCGGCAGTTGTATCCTGGAGTCGAGAGACACCAAGACGAACTCATCTTCTTGCAACTACCTTTGGAGTCCTGCTGGCACTGCCGCGGCCCATCTTCGTGAAGCTGTCCTTGGATTCCTGCTGGCGCTGCCGCGGCTCATCTTCGTGAACCATCCTTGGAGTCCTGCTGGCGCTGCCGCGGCTCATCTTTGTGAACCATCCTTGGAGTCCTGCTGGCGCTGCCGCGGCTCATCTTCGTGAACCATCCTTGGAGTCCTGCTGGCGATGCTGCGGCTCATCTTCATGAACCATCCTTGGAGTCCTGCTGGTGCTGCCACGGCTCATCTTCGTGAACCATCCTTGGGGTCCTGCTGGCGCTGCCGCGGCCCACCTTCTTGAACCATCTTTGGAGTCCTGCTGGCGCTGCCGCGGCCCCTACCGAAGAACCCTCCAGCTCGAGGATTGAGAGCTGTCTGCAAGATATCCCTGTACCAGACCGGTACCAAGACTGTCCCGCTACCCCCTTCCCACAGAGACTAAGTTCAAGGGGATCCTAGAATCCCGTTTCTACTGTATCGTTACGATAACCTGCCAAAGAATACTGATAAAAGAGTTAAGAACCTATCTTTGTGTGGTGTCCATCTGTAGGGGGGTGGTTGCTCGACTGTACGATCTAGGAGAGGAACCTCGCCAGGAGGCCTCTCCCCCGGGCTCGGCTGACCCTCAGATTTCCCATCTAACACCACCTACTACGTGTAACATAACCAGAGGCGCAACTACACCCAAACCAGGGTGGCGGGCTAATGGGGAGAGCAATTTAACACTGTTAAATGTTGCATTTTAATGCACATTGGGGAAGTAGACATGGAAGTCTGTATTCTGGGACAATCAATGGTAAACTGAATATTCTGAAACAAAATGGGGGGCCTGCTGAATTCGATAATCCTGAGCCCCAACTCACATTAAATATTATTTCTTTTGATGTACTCGGCGATTCCCGTGGCTGGAAATGTAACACATACTTGAAAAGATGTTGGCTGTACAACAAAACGAAGCACCAAAATCAGCCACAATGCATCTATAGTGCTTCCTCACCAAAGACCGCATACCCGGACTTGAACCACCATACTAATAATAACAATAAAACTAATAGAAGCACAATATAAGATAGCATCACTTTTAGTGAAATTACAGCGGGAGGGGGGTTGGGAAGGCTTCCTCCGTTGCCGGTAGGGGGGGGCGGGAACGGACAGCTAGAGTGGGGTCGGGAAGGCTTCCTCCGTTGGCGGTGGGGGGGGGATAAAAACAAAAGTAAACAGAAAAAAATACATTAAGAGCGAAAACGTCAAAATACGTAAACTTACAAAGTGAAAAAACATTTATAAACAAAATGCTCCTTACCTGATCGCCTCGTGGGAACTCGAATCTTGCAGCCAACTCCAACAACAAACACTTGTAAAAAGACGAAAACAGGCCGACTAAAAAAAAAAATAACACCCACCCACCGCCGCGATGACGACATCGCAGAGGCGGAGAACAAAAAAATCGCCGGAACGCCCCCGAATCTGGTCCGGCCTTGACGGACAGATCTGGCTCCCAATGGCTAGCCTCCATTTATGGAGCTAGCCAATGGGAGCCGGGGGACGTTCCTGAAGTCCTTATTGTAATCAATGGATTTTGCCTGCGCCAAAAAGCTGCGCAGAGCGCAGCCTTCGGCAGGCGAAACCCAAAAAGGCTGGCACCAGGTATACATATTTGACCTACAGAGCCACTCATGAGCACACTCCCGGGCCCATGGACATTATAGAAGGACAGCCCTGATGCCATAATATTGATCTGCTGCTTGTGGACTGCCTTGCTGTCTGAAAAGGAAGACTAGACCTGCATATCTCCATCTCAGGCTATCCAGAGTGCCTTCAAAGATGGGTTGGCGGACCTCCTGTTTGAGCAATGTGGACATAGCAAGCTCCAGAGGCGGACCTGCAATTGACCAGTTGACCTGCTGCAACTAGACCTGTCTGAGCCCCACTGGCCTCTGCTGGAGTGAGTTCCTGATCCCCAAAAGGTGCCCCAGAGCTCCTGGACCTTTGACTGGCATCAGTCTGAGATCTTCCCAAGAAGAAATGGTGAAATTCTGGGGTTTGGTCTCTTCGCAAGCTGTCCCTCTTGTGCTGAGACTATGCCACCTGCAACTACCACCAAGACAAAGCTCAGGTGAAAACTTGCTGTTCGTGCTAAAGTAACTGCCAGCAACAACTGACAATGCAAGATCTGTACTGTGCGCTACAGCAACAACAGCATGCAGTGACCACCAACGTGAAGCCCCAGCAATAACAGTCTGTGACGCCTGACCGGCTCTTGGTGCTACAGTGATGACAGTCTGCACCACCCGGCCTGCTGTTCGCACTATAGCAACGATCATCTGTAGGCTTTCCTGTTTTCAGTTTCTATTTTGGATAAATTCTTGTGTTTTTTTTTCAGTGTTTTCAAGTGATTTCAATACCTTAAAAATAGTGGTTATCAGTGGTTACACATTTTGTGCCATTAAAAAGAACAGAAACGATGTTTTTCTGGTGTTTATGGAAAGTGTTGCTTTTATTTTTTGCTTGCTTTCTGCACTGATAGTGCATGCTATATAGACAGTGTATGTACAGTGTACATGAGGTCCAAATACATTTTTATAAATCAAACTTATTGTCCTACACCATACAATACTTCTTCAGTGGGTCTTTGGTTATGTGCGCTTACTCTTTTCTTCCCGTGTAAACTTTTATCTGTGAAAAGGTCCTCTCAGCATTAGCACTTGAGACAGGCAATGGCAAAACAGCTAGTACATAACTTGCTAACTCTGGCTACTGACTGCTTTCTGTGCCAATACTGGTGCACTTGAAGATTGCGTTTCTCTGGGCAGGTTCTGCAACTTTTGCGTTGAACTGGGCACTTATGCCTCAGAGTTATTGAAGCAATCAAAAATGAAGCAGCACTATTGAAACTACGGAGAAAATTACCCTTTACTGAAAGAATCTGGAACTTGCACAGAGTACCACAGTGAGGTTTCATTGACTTCAAATGCCATGGTTGGTGAAGGGACATTTCTATGCATCATTGCAAGCCATTTCTCATGCATTGTAAAATAAAAGTTCCCCGAATTGCTCTTCAACATTGCTTTGCTTACCGAGTGGCAAGCACTCTAACATGGAACAAGTTGCAGTTCCAAAGTCACTAAAAGTGTTGCCCAGCCTTTTCTCAATGAGATGTTTCACATCTACACCAATTATGCTGAACACTTGGCAGACAAGGGTTTTTTCAGACTCTAGTTTTTTTATTATGCTCACTACAGCAGTTATGTTTTCCTGTAAAAATCTAAGAATGCAGCAGAGAGCACTTTTTTTCACATCACCATCCATATGCGGCCAAAGATCCTCAAATTTCTTGCCTTTGGCATCATCACTCAGCAAAAAGTCTGTAAACCGTTGCTACAGGGATAATATAGCATTCACAGCCCCTTGGACTGAGAACCATCAGCTAAGTGACACAGTTGGGAGGACTTTTTCTTTGATGTCACACAAAGCACAAAAGGGGAAATATATGCAATTTAGTTCCCACCCATAACAAAACAATGCACCAGAATGGACTAAAAAGTCAATAGCATTCATCATTAACTCTGAAGATTGTAAAGATGCTTTCAGCATACCATCTAACAAGTGGCAAAGATCTCTTACAGGGAAGCACTCCAACTCAGATATCGATTTGACAGGTCATCACACAACTTTTTCATATACGTAGCTGATTTACTGCAAATACAAACAATATCACTCCAATCTTTGCTGAACTTGGAAAAAACCTTTTTGCAGAAGCATTCCAAGTGGCACTGTGTTCTATGTTTTCCAAAAGTATGGTGTCATGTTTTCACCACTATCCCAGATGCTTGGTGATAGCACTCTTTTCACATATACTTGTCACTATACCTTGCATTGAATGTTTAAAGCCTGATGTGTTGGTGAATCGCCTACTATAAATACTGACTCCCTAGAAACTGGGGGCTGATGTATTAAAGGTTTTTACCCACTCTCTGTGGGTAAATGTGATGGGACATATCGGGAAAGAGTCTTATGAAACCAGCTATTTTACAAATCAGTAAAATAATCATACATAGCCAAAATATCAAATATGATTTGACATTCCCTGATTCTCTACAGTTTATAAAATAATTAAACAAGACCTAAAACATGGCTCTAAACCCTGCATCTTTAGACCAAAGACCACAAAACTGAAAAAGCAACAGGAAGAAGAAACATTATTTTAGTGACATCCCTAGCATGAAAAACCCAAGCAGAGTAATGTTAGCCCATTCTTTCTTGCTGCTGGTTTGTGTAACAAAGTTAAATTGTATTGGCCCCATAGGGAAGAAAAAATGTCTCCTTTTCCTTTCTTTGAAAGGCATTTAGTTTGTGGTTGTGCAGGTCTTTTTTCAGTGTTTATATGTTTACACTGGTGAGGGCTATTTCCCTTTCAGTGGGGTTTTATCAGTTATTGAAGGTTTAAACCTAAAACTCTACAGCCTAATCATCTACTACGCTCTCCCTGCTCCTTGCGGCCTCCTCCATTGCGAACTGAACTGTCCACGCAAGACTTTGAGATGGTAACCTCCAGTGAGACTAACCTGGTCCCTGTATCCGACCTGCGCTCCATCATGGTCGGCCTGAATGTACAACTTAGCCCTGATCTAGTATTTGGCACCTTTGTGCTTTTTGGTGCTATATTTAATTTGAAATGGAATTCCTTCGGTTCTACTAATTGGATTTTTGTTGTTCTGGTATAATTTTATTTATTAAAATGTCAACTATTTTTCTAAATTAGTTTGTGTTTTGTTTTATTTTATTATTGTTTGTGTGCTGCATAAATACTGTACACATTGCCTATAACTTAAGCCTGACTGCTTTGTGCCAATCTACCATCACAGGTTAACTTAGTGACTTTTTCGGTTCATCCTGACAAGGATTGTGGTTGTTGTCCTAGAAGGGCTTCCACCCCACTCAACCAATACTTACATTACTTACAATGATATTGCCAGTGTTGTGAGTGGGGTGGGGTGTAATTTGGGCAAAGTGCGATAAAGAATTAAAGGTCCCCTTCACATATAGTTCACCTATTATCTGAATCCCGCAATTGTCTCATGTTGGCCATCTAACAGTCTGTTGCCCAATCCTAATATCCATGTTGAACCATAAGGGTGCTTCCCTGTGCTTATTCCTGTCAATTCCTATCAATTTGTGAGTCTCTCCATGATTGCCACATCACCTTTATCAATAGCTAGCATATGCCAGCATCAACAGGTTTTTCATAGTACCGTATCCCTAGTCTTGTGTTATTGAGGATTCTATAGGTACCTTTATTGGTTGTTCTGTGCTGTCCTTCAATATTTACACCAGTTGTGATACATAGTGTAATAGGCAGGACATTAATATGTCCTGCAACCAAAGCCCTCCAGTTTTTGTGGCCATGTAGAGTTACTGGGGTTTCCTGCCCACTCATATGAATACTTACTGAGTGCACAGAGTAGGTCTTCTAGTAAGGGGATCAGTATCATGGCAAAGAACTAGTGAAACCATGGGGCCATCACCATCTTCACAGCCCAGCTGCATAACAAAAGCTGAAGAGTGGACCAGCGAAATAAGTCATTAACAATTCTTGCCATCAGTGGCTGCATGATGTCTAACCCATATTTTCCAGTCCCTTATTGAATAGAATACCGAAGTATTTTAGAGTAGATGACATCCAAGTGAAGCCATGGTCGTCTCTGCACGTCTGAATGGCCATTATGTGATAGGGGCTTTGCTCTTGCCCCATTTAATCTTGTATCCAGAGAATACCGTGAAGGCTTCAATTAGGGACATGAGAGCAGTATCAAGGCTTATGGATCACTAAGCGTCAGGAATATTTCATGCGCATGTTCTTGACTTGCCCTCCCAGGATAGCAGTGCCCTTCATGTGGCCATTCTGCCCGATGGCTGCTGCCAATGGCTCTAGTGCCTGCAAGAGTAAAAGAATGGATAACAGCATTTCCTGCCAGGACCCTCTATGCTTTTCATAGATCTGCAACATATACACACTCACAGTCAATCTGGGCAGTGAGACTGGTGTACAACCATTGCACCTTCTGCAAAGCGTCTTAGCCTGTGCTTTCTCTTTTCAACGTTCAGAATTAATATCCCTATTCGACCCTGCCAAAATCCTTTTCTGCACCTAGAAATAGTATGATCTTTTCATCCAAGTTTGTTCTCACCTGCCAGAGAACGATCACCAGCATGTGCATGTGGTTTCTGGATGAGGATCCTGATACTACTTGTGAGTCATGAATGAAGCTCGCAAGACTTTCTTGAGCCGGATCACCTGTACCTTTGCTAACACTTTCCTGTCAGAATTGAGCAATGACAAGGGTTGGTTGGTATGGCATCGAATGGATCTTTGCCTGACTTTAGTAGGAGGGTAAAAATGGCTTTATTGTAGTCCTCCAACCCCAAAGCCCATCTCGGTCTTCAGCGTCTTTGAAGACTTTGTAAAGTAAAGGTAGCACTATCTGCTTACTTACTTTGTAGAATTCAGAGGGAAACCCATTGTCCCCTGGGGCTTTGTTGTAAGATACCCTTCAGTGTTATTTGCTCCTCTGCCACGCAGCTTCACCTGGTAGCTGTTGCCCCCTCTGCATTCCAGGCCTCAAGTTCAAGGCCTTCTTCCATCCGCAGGCTCCTGTCTGCGCCTCATCCCTGGTGGTTCAGTGGTGAGTTCTCTCTCTACTTTTTTCTGCTTTACTAACTGCTTATTTTTCTGTATTTCTCTTTCATCTGTGCCCTTTTCAGTGCTATTCTGTGCCTCTTTCCTTCCAGTCCCTGCTTGGCCCCTGTAGCCGTCCTCTTTCCAGTGGCACTTCCCGCCTCCAAGCTGACCAGCCCCTTCCACCTCTTTACCAATACATATTGGCAGCCCCGCCACCGACGCACCAAAGGCAAGCCTGTCTGCAGTAGTGGCACGCGGTGGGAGTGCTGCTGGGTGCTGACGTGGGGAGGGGCAGGGTGGGGAGTAGTAAACTACGGATTACGGTTGATTAGAGGTAAGTAAACATATAAATAAATTAAACGAATTTTGTTGCACGCGCTGCATCGCATTTGGCCTTCTCAGGACACCCTCGATCAAACAGCCTGCTGAGAAAGCCAGCTGTTTCTCCTCTGCCCTCCAAGAGTCCAGGCGCACCTGTAGACGACTCGAGAGAAGATGGAGGAGCAGCAAGACTTCAGCAGACCATGCAGCCTTAAAAATCACCATCACTATGCACAACAACCTCATAAGAGCCACAAAGAAAACTGCCCTTAAGGAATGTATCCAACAACAGCAAAGAACTTTTCACCATGATCAAAGATTTTTCCAAACCCAGCACGGATGCCACGGACATCCTCCCTCCCAAACCCTCTGTGACAACTTTGCCACCTTTTTCCACCGACATCTACGACAGCATCACAACGCACAACTAACCCCACCTGACCCGCAACCATTGTACCCAATTTCTCCAGATCCCAACCGACTCTGCTCAACTGGACGACCTTCACCACTGCCTACACCTTCCAGATCATGAAGACCATCCACTCTAGAGCCCCCTAGGTCCCTGGCCCCACCACATCTTCAACTGAGCAAGCGCCCCCAACCCTGCCGCACCATCAACTGCTGCATTGAGTCCGCCACCGTCTCTGAAGACGGGAAACACACAGAGATCAACCCGCTGCTGAAAAAACCCTCTGCCAACCCGACGGACCTCACGAATTACAGACCTATCTTTCAGCTCCCTTCCCAACCAAAGTCATAGAGAAGGCCATTAACGCTCAACTCACCAAATTCATTGAAACAAACCACAACTTCGACACCTCCCAGTCAGGCTTCAGAAGCAACCACAGCACCGAGACTGAACTTCTCGCCACAAGAGACGACTTCTGCAATCTTCTTGACTGAAGCGAAACTGCAGCCCTCATCCTCCTGGACCTCACTGCCACTTTCCACACAGACTCCAACCACCCCCTCTGCGCAAGACTCTATGATGCTGGCATCCACGGCAAACCCTTTGAGTGGATCCTCTCCTTCCTCACTGGTCAAACCTAGAGAGTCAGGCTCCCACTGTTTTCCTCAGAACCTACAGAGATCAGCTGTGGAGTCCCTCACAGCTCCTTCCTGAGCCCCACCCTCTTCAACATCTACATGGCTTGCCTTCAGCCATCATCAGAAACCATGGACTAAACATTGCCTCCTATGCCAAAGACACCCAGTTGGTTCTCTCCCTCACTGACGAACCTTAAGCCACAAAGAACAACTTCCCCAACGGGATGAAGGCAGTCACAACCTGTATGAAGGATAGCTGCCTCAACCAAAACCAAAGTCCTCTTCCAGGGAACAACCACCTCTGCCTGGAACAACTCTTGGTGGCCCGCAGCGCTTGAAGCCCCCCTACACCCATCAACCACGCATGTAACCTCAGCATCATCCTTGACTCCTCACTCTCAATGAATCACCAAATCAAAGCCGTCTCATCCTCCATATGCTCCACCTGCTTTGAAAGTTCTTTAGGTGGATCCCACCAAGTCCAGAAGACCGATCACCGAGGCGCTTGTCAACAGCAAAATCAGCTACAGCCCCACCCAGAAGCTCCAAAAGAAATTGCAAAGAATCCACAATGCTATCATGGGCATCCCCCACCAATGCCACATCTCTGGTCAATTGAGAAACCTCCACTGGCTCACGATCAACAAAATAATCATCTTCAAGCTCCTCACCCACACCTACAAGGCCCTCCACAACATCGGACCTGGATACCTTAACCACCGTTTCTTCTTCTTCTACACTTCCACCAGACACCTCTGTTGTGCCAACCTGACCCTGGCCACCATGCCACGGATCTGCAAGACTATGGGCGGAGGAAGATCCTTCTCCTACATCGCCGCAAAGACCTGGAACTCCCTTCCTCTGTATCTCAGGCAATCACCCTCACTGCCTCAATTAAAGAAGGACCTCAAGATGTGTCTCTTCAACTGACCGGGCTCTTCGACTGAACTGCAGAAACACCCTCCTCCCCCAGTCTATTGAGACCCTAACGGGTGGCCAGCCACGCTTGATAAGAGCCCTGATTGATTGATTGATTTAAGGTATGTGAGGTTGTAGTGTAGTTCCTATATTCCGAATAGGCTCTGCGCATTGGAATAATATATACTGTAGTTTAGACGTAGGACTGAGGTCTACTAGGTCTCTCCCGAATATATTAAACTTAATAGTGAGTGCCAGCTAGCTCAGAGGTCACTAAAAACATTCTCAAATTCACAAGAAGGGATTAGTTTCTGACAACCGCATAAACATGACAACTTTGTTTCCCAAGAATAAGAATTCAAATCTCTAAAGTCGCGGAAACAATAGATAACTATTTTACTCAGTCAATCGTGTTTACTTTGTTTCACCAAAGATGCAGAGAAATAGAGAGACGGGCGTTTTCAATAAAAAGTATTTATTGAAAGTCTTCTTTCTCAAGCATTGTAAATGAAATGCTACAATCGTAATACTGGTTATAAAGTACAATGCATATAATATAAACAGTATTATAACGTAGTACTGTAAAAGCATGACAAACAGTATTATAAAGTAGTACTGTAAAAGCATGATATGGTTTCTAAGCCATAAAGTGCATAAAACGTATAAAATACATACAGTAATAAATAATGACTGAAAGTACTCAACTGGTGCTTCTAAAATACGCCTACCCCGGTGTACCTAACCTAAGTCTAGTACGAGGGAGGAAGTAAGTGAGGAGTAGCCTAAGTTTAGTAATTCTCTGCCAGGAATCTATTCCAAGAATTCTCTAAGAGGTCTAATCCGCTCCCTACCTTGGTTTTAGAATGAAGGAGGTCTTGTATCTCTTTCTCAGGACTCGATTTCCCAGATACCCACAAGGGTAAGCCGGAAACATTGGAGCTGGATTTCTCGGCAAGAGAAAAGACAGCGTCTCTCTCAGTGCGTCAGCTGGAGGGTCGGCTTCCTTCGGCACTTGCTGCTGTAGAGCGTCGGGCAAGTAGATAGGCGATCTGCTCCTAACCACTGTGTGTTTGACTGGGCAAACCTGGGCATATTTATACTTTGAAGGTGCCGAGTTTGACACATGTTTGGACTTAATATCGTCACTCAAAGGCTAAATTCTTGGAAAACGCCAGGAGTTCTTGGAGAACTTAATATTCCAGCAGGAGGAAGTTCCTAGCTGCTGAAGGTGGGTTTTTCCAAGAAATCGTTGTTAATTTTTGGAACCTAGTGGAAGTAGCCATGCCGTATTTGGGCTGTATGGCTTAGGCCAAATAGGGTAGTGATTTCTATGCCTATATAAGGATATGATAAAGTATACCTATATAAGGGCATGAATCGGGAAAATTACACTAGGGGCCTAGATTTGTTTACAACACCCACTCCACGATCTTAAGTTCAATTAAGCTAACCTAATAAGCACTGAACATATCTAAAGCTAGTGTTTACAATCCCACCCCAAAATACAAAAAAATGCACTTGAAATGGTTGTACATGAGAAAAAAATATTGAGCATTTCTACAGTATGCATTTTAAGGAAGTGATGACATTCTAAGCATATAGTATGGTATCTAAATATGCAAGCCAAATGAATCGTGAATTTATATTTATGAAAATGGCTCTTAAGTACAGAAAGAAAAAAGTCGGGACCGTTTCATAACATAATATATCAATAGTTAAAGTAATGAGGACAAGGCCAAATAGCTTCTCTAGGCAGTGAAAACGAAAAATAATTTCTTGTTCTCTAAGAATAGTTCTACTTTAAGCAGATTAGTCTGTGCCAAAAAAAGTTCAATGTTTTGGTGAGAAAAAATTCAAATGGTTGTGAAAAAATAGAGTCCCAAAGTTAGAATTCTTTGTTTTGAAAAATTGAAGGCCGAATTTCAGAGTTCAGGGAACGCTGTGTGCATGAATCAAAAGTTATTCTCGGTGTCAGGAGAAAACATCAGATCATCAAGGCTGGCAAAAAAATTGTCTACCCCAGTAGGTGAAAGAGGAACCACTTGATCAAGCAGATCAAATGTGCACAGATGAGAAGCATCGCCGTCAGCGCCAGGTGCCACATTAACAGTGTTCAAATCAGATAGTACCTGTGTGCCTGTTGATTCTCGTATCTCACCCTCAGTTAGACTTACTGATGAGACCTCAATGAATGCCGTCATCAGGATTGGTAGCAGTTGGGGACAACACGATGCATGAGTCGTTACAGGACCTAGCAAGGCGTCGAAATACGATGGCAGGACTGATGGAAGTGTAAGACAGTTGTTCAACACACCTTCCTCTCCCCAAAGCAGGCATCGTAGAACAGGTAAGATGGAATTCTGCCAGATTGGTCTGAACGATAGAAACCAGGTTGTGTTCAGAACTCTTAAATGAGTCAGGCCAAGAATCTGTGAAATCCTCTCACGATACCTCATGGCAAGGAGGGCCCTTCCACGTTTGTGTGGGTATTGTTGGTTGCCGGACTTGCCATATCGGAGCAGAAGGAATAAAAATAGAATTCCTGCAACGAGTCCCAAGATGAGAGGCAGGCTGCCGAACACAGAGTGCACGAAGTTTGGAAAAATGACAAGGACTGCTTTGAATGGTGTTAATAGTTCCGAAAAAATTGTCTTAAATACATCTGCGATGCTACTGGTATCAGACATGATTAAGATTTGACTTAACATTTCTGCGAAATGTACTGGGCAGTTTGTTGATAATAATGCATGTATCTCTGCAGATGTCCTCGCAACTTGCAGATCATACGTTTCTTTAGACGAGGTCAGTGACGCAGACTTTTGCAAAAGAATGGCTTTTATTTTGCTTAAAGTATCAATTCTTATAAAAGATATATTCAGGAAGGCCATAATGCCATCCCACTGTCTGTCTTGTGCGTTGGATACAATACTTGCATACAACAAGTGACCATGGACGACAAACTAACGAGATAAAGTTTTCCTGGCATCATGCCACAGCAGCTGTGAACATTCAACATAACGTAACTGGCATTGGATAGTTGCCTGAAAATGGTCTCTATCACGGTGGAGGGAGTACCGTGCAGGTGGCAAGAGAGGTTATTTGCAGAACCGTCGCAGGCTCCGTGTAATTTTATACCTTTGCACAAAAGAGTACCACTTAGTGAGTTTTTACAATTTTTTCCACTGAGGAATACCTCTTTTTCCTTGTTCCAACATTTGTGTGTGTAAGGTAAAGTCCATGTCGACTTAATGTATTCTTTACCCAACCTTTCATACCTGCCTGCTGGCATATGCTGTAGACAATACTGGAATTGGAAAATCGTCACTGGTATCATGATGGTACCATGAATTATCCATTCAATGACAGGCTTCTCAGAAACTGTCAATGGTAATCTTTCCAGTTTTTCAATGCTCAGTACCGTATAGTCTGCTCCTCTTTGTGCCAAAGAGATTTGTTTATCTGTAAGGTTAAATACAGCAAACAATGACGTTGTGTTGATTAGACGCCATGGCACGTAGCCTGAACGAAGATTTTGCAACGTACAGCCTAACTGCATTATAGAACGTAATTGAGACTGGCCATGTTGAAACATTAGCAAGTCCTGTTCCATTATGTCAATTGCAGAGGATACAATGCTGTCCAAAGAATATATTCTGGAGGACAGAGTAGTTAACCCATTGTCCACTACAGAGAGAGCTTTCTCTAAATTAATACAATCAATTTCTCGTATTCTTTCTGCAGTTTCCATTTGCGTTATTTTTCAAGCTTCATTGTACGCAGCGTATATACCGGCGTATATGAAACATTTTTGCTGTGGTTTGCGAGGCCCCATTAAGAAATCTCGCAAATCATTGCTTTCTTTAAGTAAAGATAAGTGCTGTTTGATTTCCGGAAGTGAGGATGTTTTTAGCCAATCAAGGCATAGTTTTCCTACACTGTATGTTGTTACTATCCCTGGATGTTGTCTCCGGGAGTATCTTGGATCTGGCCTGTTCAGTTTTAACCCCTGTGTTTTGTTCAGGAATCTATCATGACAGTTATTGGTGTCTGTGGGCCAGATCAACCATTTTTTCCAATCAGGATTAGTTCTGTTTTGTGTTAAAATAAATGGTACGTCTATCTCCTTTTTTGTTGTGTCATTACTTTCAGAAGTGGGTTTAGGTAAAGACGGTTTATTTAAATCTTTTATCTTAGCCAGGCCAAGGCAAGAAGTCTGTTGAACAGTATCATTTAAAAACATTATTTGTTCTGGTATAATGCAGGCTCTGAACAAGGCCTCTAAACCTTGTACCTGCCAGTCTTTTGTGCCCCAGACAGTTTTTGTCTCAATGTTGTCTTTCCAGAAGTCGAAACCTAATGTAGACAACTGAGCATAAAAGTGTGCAGAATAAATTTGTTTAGTGTTGGTCAACATTGGTTTCTTCCTGTCTTATTTACATTTTTGAAATAAAATGCTTCTGGATTTGTAACATTAAACCCTGAGAAGTACGAAAACTTTTCATGGAATGTTTTTGAGCTGTCTTTTGGTGGTGTGGGACAATGTTCCCATTGATTATATGTAAAAACATTCCTAGGACTTGCAGATTTGTGCAAATAGTGGTGACCATAATGATTAAAACAATACATTTGTTCATAATCTGATGACCCTTCTAAATAGTCATGTTCAGTAAATTTTGCAGACATTTCTAAATCTGACATGATATTATTAATAGTCTCAAAGTCCCAATCATCAGAAAATGTGTTGGGTGATACAAAGTCACTTAAAGAAACCTTGAACTGGTGTGGAAACTCTAGCAGCTCCACCGGGCCATAGATGTAATAATCAGTTCTATCCCATGCTATACCACCAGGTATAGGAATGGCTGTGATGTTCACTGATGACAGGTCTCTCTTTTTACGATGGGATGATTTATGAGGTTTTAGGACTAAGTTGATTTTCTGACTTGCTGTGTCCATTGTACTGTATTTTCCATCTATCATTTGTCCCAAGCTTAAAACTAAAATCAGCCAGAGCAGGGAAAAAAATACACCTAAACCAATCCAAAATTCAATCCATGGTGAAACCAGATATATTTTCTCGAGTTGATGAAACAGTTCTGTTGTTTTTTCTTTGAGAGTTTTCTTTGCTGGCTTTTCTTCCGGTTCACTGGGATCCTCAGAAAATGTATCAAAGTTGATAAAATAGCCAGAGGCAGTTCTGTCAATTGTTGGAATCACATCAGGATTGTTATTAATCTTTGGAGTTGCTTCTTCCTTTGTCATGTTGGTATACTCCGAGGCTACATCATTATAGACAGGTGTTTCTTGACGAACTGTTATTTGGGTCTCAAGAGGCACGAGTTGCATGGCTTTGTTGCATAGTCCTTCTTTTCTTACTGCAGGTTTATCAAAGGTGATAAGTCTTTCAGGTTGAACCTCTTGAACTGTAGCAAGATTTGGTTGTCTGCTACTTCTTGGGAGTCCACTGGGCCTACTACTTATTATCGGCCACATGTTGTGGTTTGACCGGTCGATAGACATGACTCTGTTCTCCTTTTTACCAGCAAGGGGCGGTAGTACTGCTGATCTTGTTCCTTGGATTGCTAAGACAGGTACTGCTTTTCTGTAAGAAGGCCCAAATTCCTTCTTCACCGCTATCTTTTCCCTGACTAGATCCCCAATCTTTGGAATCCAGACAGGTCTTGCTGGGACAGGTGGTTTTTCTTCAGTGGCTGTTGGCTTTTTTGTTGTGTTACTCAGGCTTCTTCTTGTTTCATTTAAGTCCTGTAAAACAGCCAAACGATCTTTGACATCAAAGGGTTTTTGTTCCACCACTGAAGTTTGACAATCGAGGTCTTCGATTCTCATTCTATTACCAAACAGTAATTCATAAGGAGTGATTCCCGCCAGAGAATTTCTTGGCAGATTGGTAAGACTATGTTGGACACTTATTAAATGTTTGATCCACCCATCACCCGAGCCTAATACCTTAGCTGTTATGGATTGCTTTATGCCACGTTTTTTTCTTTGCACTACCGCATTACCCTCAGGATGGAAGGGACTAGAATACCGAAATGCAACGCCCAAGCTAACCATAGCCTCCTTGTAAGCTCGAGAGCTAAACACAAGACCCTGGTCAGAATGTAGCGTGCCGATTGTGTATGTGACGATAAAGACTCGCAAATTCTTTATAACAGTTCTGGCGTCAGCCGAGCGCTGGGGCCATAACCAAATAAATCTTGTCCTAGTAGTTGTGGGACCGCATCTGTCTGTAGGGACGTCTGCGTGTAGATAGCCGAATGTTGTCTAACAGTGGTATCTGAACTGGGCTGGCTATACTGTAGTCAGGTCTCTGGTGGTTGTCAAAGCTATGATATCTGTAACAGGTATCACAGTTTATTCCAAATTCGTAAACTTGGATGCTCATTCCTGGCCACCAATACATCTCTTCTAACTCTATAAGAGATTTCAAGATCCCTTGATGTGTCAGACCCTCTCCCATGTGTGCTTCTTGAGCCAAGTAAGCTCTCCGCTTCCTGTTTGGAATTACTCTGTCCCCCACTCCAGGGATTCGAGCAAAAGGAACGGAGTTTGCATCAATTATGTATGTATACGTGAGTGGATAGTTTAGAGGTAACACTGCATGATTGCCTTCAATCGAGGCTATTACTTCTAGTAACGTTTCACCATCTATAACTTTTTTTGCGCAAGCGATTGTAGCTACGGAAGCCGTTTGCACAGCTGCCTTCGTGGCTTCATCAGCCAATGAATTCCCTGCAACGTGAACGCCATCACGCTGATGACTCAGTGTATGGATCATGTGAGTCTTTTGTAGTTCTTTTTGTAAAAGAACTACTTGTTCCAAAAGCTTTTTATGCTCGATTGTGCCACCTTTTGAATTTTTTAACCCGTTTTTAACCCAGGTCTGCAAATTTTCGTTGTAAGATTCAATGCAGAAATACGAATCGCACACTATGAGTGTGGGGAATTCGGGATCGGTATTTTCATGCACCATCTTGAAAGCCTGTAGTTCAGCTCTCTGAACTGTACAATCTCCGAGTGATTGAGTTTTAGTGACCATAGGTCTAAATTTGCCTTCGTGCCAGCGACCTTTAACAATCGCGCACGTAGCGCTATAGGCTTGTTTACCTCCAATTGCGGGCTGTGCTGATCCGTCTGTATATATTATACATCCGTAATGTTTGAGAGGCAGAATTTCGATCGGCAGAGGACATTCTTGTTCGTATTGTAGGAATTCTTGTGTTTTCAAGATGGGGTCAAAAACATATTCAACGTCTGTTGCAGCAAGAGAGTTAACCCATTGTATCCATCTTGGATGTAAAGCTTTAGCATTTGGGCTGCTTGCTTTTGTCACTGCCTCTAAGGCAGGTACAGGTGTAACGATCATTATGCGTCTACTCTGCGCGAGAGCTCTCTCTTTTGCTACTGCAGTTTGAACCGCTGTCAGAATTTTCTCAGTAGAAGTGAACTTCATTTCAGCTTGTGTGTACAAGTGTGATTTGTGTGCTATTGGTACCGTTACTCCCTCATTAAAGGTCATGTACATGAATACGTAACTCCCTGGGATGATTTGGATCACAAGATTGCGAACGTTTTCGCGTGTCTGTAAATGTTTTTTAGTTAACATGTCTGTTTGGACTGAACGCAGAGTTTCTGTGTGTGCTGGAGTCCAATTAGTTGGTTTGAAATAAGGTTTGTTTAGTTCGCAGAGAGGTTTAACCCTTTCTGCGCAATTCAGAACGTAAGTTATTCCAAAATTCAGGAAACCTAGAATGGGCTGTAAGTTTTTCAGCGTTCTTGGAGTTTGGAGCAGCGCACATTTTTCTAGAAAATTTGCTGCCAGGCTTTTGCTTGCACTTGATAACTCGTATCCTAAAAATAGGACGTTGAGGTGGGTAATCCGTGATTTCTTAAAATTGAATTTATACCCTTCAGAGGCGAACCCAAGTATTATGGTGTTCACTCTTTTCAAGTGTATGTCCAAGTCGTCAACTGTAAGATAGATGTCATCGACATAAGATAATGCCTCATCATTGTACGTTTGTAGTAACTCTGTTACCCTGGCTGAATATAACCCTGGACTGTTCTTGAATCCTTGGGGCAGACGGCAAAATTGTTGCTGTGTCCCCATAATTGAGAAAGCGGTCAGATGCCTGCTTTCAGGTGCAATGTTTTGACAGAAAACCCCATTTGAAATATCTAATGTGGTTTTATATTTTTTGCGCACGATGTTATTTATCAGTGCAGCACTATGTGCATTTTGTACTGCAAATGTTTTTCAACAAGAGTTTAAGTGTCTGTAATCCAAAACTAGACGATATGAATTGTCTGGTTTGGAGACAGGAAACAAAGGATTGTTCATTGATGAGGTGCATGTTTCAATCACCCCTTGATATTCAAGTTGATTTAAAATCTCCCTGACTTGTTTCTTAGCTTCTTGCTTAACTGGGTACTGCCTTTGTGCAGCAGGTTGATTTTTTAACTGGATTTTGTGGTGACGAGAATCCTCATCCCATCCCACATGATTTTTATATAATGCTGGAGCATGAGCTACTGCCCATTTTGTAGCGTAAGTGTATTTTTAATGAATTGGAATATTATTTGAGAAGGCTGGCATAATTATCTCTTCTCCATGTGGGCACTCCCTGACAAATTCAGGTGGCCAGTCTTGTTCAGCTAGAAGAATGTCATAGCCCTTAGAGAGCTTCTCCCAAAAGAGTGCTCTTATTTTTCTAGTTATGTCCCCCTCAATCCGGAGTGTTACTTTATATAACTTGTGGGGTACACTAACCCTGGTGTTGGCAGTTTCAACCTGAACGCATTCAGTCAAGTCCACTGTCTCCAGATGATCCTTCAGGATCCTGCGAACTATAGCAACTTCTGCTGCGCTGTCTAGCATTGCTTGAGCCCACTCCCCGTTCTTGAGTTGTGTCCTCAAGATCCTCTGCATTTCTGATTTTTATGCTTGCTACCTTCTTTTTGGGAAATTGAGCTTTTTTACTTTGGTGAACCAGTTCTTTGTCTTTGGACTTGACGCGTTCTTCCTTGTGTTCTGACCGTCCTCTTCTTTCCGATTTCTGCGAGGAAGTCTGAAAAGATCGAGAGGGACGTGTATCATTATCTTATATCTGTCAGTTTTTTTCAAATTATCCCTATTCCTAAGGTTATACCTTTTTTCAGAGGGCTCCCGTTGGGGAGATCTTCCTCTGGACTGAGAACGTTTTTCTATAGGAAGTGTCTGTTTAGTATTTTCCCACTTCTTTTTAGGAGTAGTGAGATTATTTTTAATAAACACCTTTTCTGGATTTTCTATTAATTCAGGTTTTACTGGTTTTCACCGCAAACTATCTCTTCCTAATTCTTCATAAGATTTTTCAATAATTCTAGCAAGCTCATATGGTTGATCTGTTATATCTGTGTATTTTAACTTTTGGTGGATTGCCACAGATGCTGCTTCACCTTTAATGTTAGCTAATTATATAGCTGAGACCTGTTTGAAATCTTTCAGTAATGTTATACCTAGATTTAAGGCTGGTTCTGGACCGTATTCATTTTTAATCTGCCTCAGAACATCTGGTATTACTGCCATAGACGGTACACCATGTGTTTTTGTGTAGATTGAAGCAAAGACTGTACCCCAAGTGTCACAGACCTCCACATGTGGTGCTATCCCCATTGGTAAACAGATTGTCAGAATTCTGTGTTTCTCATGAGGTGTACTATCAGGAAATACTGCCTCTATCTGAGTAATTTTTTGAGCTAACCAGAACGGAATTTGTTCCCTTTTTGCTGATAATTTACCAATGACTGATTGTATGGTCTGTGGTGTAATTTTGTTTGTGTTCCCCTGATACGGGGTGTGCTTTTTTATAGCTGGTTGGACTGTTAAAGTCCACATGACATATTGAACCCATTGTCTGTGTATTTTAATTAACTGTTTCAGCTGAGCTAACAGTTCTGGACCTGTCTTTCCGTTAATGTCAGGAGGTGGTGTATAGCTTGCTAGTACCGGCCATGTAGCTCCTGGTCTACCTAGTGGACAGAGCCTGGTAATGTGATTTTGATGTTGTAGGGCGCCTTTAAACCAGAGCTGATGATCCTGGTAAGTTAATGGAATTTCAACGTCCTCGAAAGGAACGTATTCCGCTGGAGGTTCCTCTAATTTGTAGTGGTGGAACTTGTGAGTTACTGCATTTGCTGCAGGAAATATTATCCATGAATAGAATACTTCTGTCTGCCGATATTCATGTGCCTGTATAACAAAGATTACTTTACCACCTCTTGATGATATCCCATTTTCTATAAGTTTTATAGTTATCGGTTTCCTTACATTTACTGGGATGATTATTGCATCTGCGTCATTTTGTTGGAGATTTGTGTCATCTAAGACTTCTTGAGCTGCTATTCTAGCTCTCTCCCTTTCATCGTCACTCTCCGACATTTTGTCGACTGAAAATATTTGCAGAGCAAGTTTCAAGGAAACAAAGATTAGGTGCACAATATTTTGGAACACTGTATCCTTCAGCGTTAAATATACCAAAGACAAATACATATGATTTTCGTCCTACTTAGTTTTGGCCGATATTAACCTTTTACCCACTCCAGACGTCTATTGGAGTATTTTACGGGAAAAAGGGGTCTATGTGAAAAGCACAACTGAGTTACTCTAGTATCTAGCGTTAAATTATCGTCTTGCCCCACGTTGGGCGCCATGTAGTGTAGTTCCTATATTCCCAATAGGCTCTGCGCATTGGAATAATATATACTGTAGTTTAGACGTAGGACTAAAGGTCTACTAGGTCTCTACCGAATATATTAAACTTAATAGTGAGTGCCAGCTAGCTGAGAGGTCACTAGAAACTTTCTCGAATTCACAAGAAGGGATTACTTTCTGACAACCGCATAAACATGACAACTCTGTTTCCCAAGAATAAGAAATCAAATCTATAGAGTCGCGGAAACAATAGATAACTATTTTACTCAGTCAATCGTGCATGCTTCGTTTCACCAGAGATGCAGAGAAATAGACAGACGGGCGTTTTCAGTAAAGAGTATTTATTGAACAGTCTTCTTTCTCAAGCATTGGAAATGAACTGCTACAATCGTAATACTGGTTATAAAGTACAATGCTTATAATACAAACAGTATTATAAAGTAGTACTGTAAAAGCATGATATGGTTTCTAAGCCATAAAGTGCATAAGACGTATAAAATACATATAGTAATAAATAATGACTAAAAGTACTCAACTGGTGCTTCTAAAATACGCCTACCCCGGTGTACCTAACCTAAGTCTAGTACGAGGGAGTAAGTGAGGAGTAGCCTAAGTTTAGTAGTTCTCTGCCAGGAATCTATTCCAAGAATTCTCTAAGAGGTCTAATCAGCTCCGTACCTTGGCTTTAGAATGAAGGAGGTTTTGTATCTCTCTCTAAGGACTCGATTTCCCAGTTACCCGCAAAGGTAAGCCGGAAACACTGGAGCTGGATTTCTCTGCAAGAGAAAAGACAGCGTCTCTCTCAGTGCGTCAGCTGGAGGGTCGGCTTCCTTCGGCACTTGCTGCTGTAGGGCGTCGGTCAAGTAGATAGTCCATCTGCTCCTAACCACCGTGTGTTTGACTGGGCAAACCTGGGCATATTTATACTTTGAAGGTGCCGAGTTTGACACATGTTTGGACTTAATACCATCATTCAAAGGCTAAATTCTTGGAAAATGCCAGGAGTTCTTGGAGAACTTAATATTAAAGCAGGGAGAAGATCCTAGCTGCTGAAGGCGGGTTTTTCCAAGAAATCGTTGTTAATTCTCGGAACCCAGTGGAAGTAGCCATGCCGTATTTGGGCTGTATGGCTTAGGCCAAATAGGGTAGTGATTTCTATATAAGCATATGATAGAGTATACCTATATAAGGGCATGACTCTGGAAAATTACACTAGGGGCCTAGATTAGTTTACAACAAGGTATGTTTAAAATAGCATCGTAATCTCCTCTTCCATTATTTCTCCCTAGAGTAACTGCCTTCCATCTTCTGAAAACATGGAGAGATGTACATGTCTAGAAAAGGTAGTTCATTCCAAGGGTTATCCAGCACATCAATGTTATATAACTCACCCAGAAAATAGGTAAAGGTATTCGCTAACTCTAATGGAGGGTTGCTCAAAAGGTCATTCCGATACCTAATGATCGGAATAGGGAGATAGTCTTCACGCTGGCAAAGCTGTGCTGACAATAGCTTTCTCACTTCTTTCTCTTGCTCATAAGGCTTCCTTTCAAGTGTAGCAGGTGGTATTCTGTTTGTGATGTGAAGAGAATATTCAGGTTAAAAGTGTTCCTCAAGCCAGTGCAGGAGTTGGCGAGTGGGGCACTTAGAGTATGGCTTTGTCAGCATCTAGATTTCGAACTTAAACTGCTGTTGTGATTCAAGTGCCATTCTTTTCTCCAGGGCAGAGTCCATTATCAACACTCCCCATATGGTGGGCTCACCTGCAGCTCATTGGACTTGGGCTGAGGATACCTATGCCTCATTCTAAGTCAGATATTGGCATAGATGGCCTGTTAATTTTTGTCTGCTGTCATCCCGTGGTTTGACATATTAAGCCACCAGCGCTTACCGGGCGACTTACGTGGCCAGATTTCAGCTCCAGCTGCACTGGTCCATGAAAAACTATGCCTCCTTCCACTATCCTACAGTTTTCCATCCCAGTTATGGCTTCATGGTTTAGGATAAAATGATCAATCTCGGAGCATGTCTTGTGTATACACAAGATGAAAGTGTATTCTTTGTCTTTTGGATGGGTCAGGTGGCAGAGGTCGGTTAGTCCATGACCTGTTGTGACATATTTTAGTACTTCCCGGTCCTTAGAGCTAGATTTAATGTACGTGCCTGGCCAGTCAATGTAAGGATTGAGGGCTATTTTCCAATACCACCCCCTACTATCCTCACACACCCAAATTCAGTGAAAAGTCTTGATAGGGAGGAGAAGAAACCTACCCTGTCATTGATGGTGGCCTTTATGATCCTCCCACTATTCTTGTTCCCATCAACTTATTTGGGCCAAGACATATGCCTCCCCCCTACATCAATCCATGCTTTCCGTACTGTGCTTGTGTTATATCCTATGTTTTCTTATTTCCTATGTTTTCTCTGTTATTCTCTTCATTGTATGTTCTCCATTATACTGCTGTATCCTAGTGCCTAGGTTGCTAGGTTATTTTAGAAAATAAACTTAAATCCTTAAGTTTACTTCCTTCTCCTGTCATCCTTGGATACAACATAATTTGGCGACGAGGTGGTCAAGTCAGCACTTTCCCGAACCTACGCCCAAATTCAATTTTTTGGAAAGATCTTGTCAGACTTCAGTGTTCATTCACTGTTTTATCTATGAATTTTTTATGGACTTTGAATACTTCAACTCACTTCTACTGAACTCCCTTAAAGACTTGGAATCCTGCTTGCTACATATACTGAATTTCATCTTCTTCTACTACTATGAAGATACGTTTTAATATTTGAATACCCTTTAATTTAAAAAAGTCTATTGGGAGCTTTGCTGCATGTATTTTCATTTTACTTTCTATACTTCGATGCAGGCTCATAGATTTGTTTCTTCGTTTCTAATTAACTTTGGAATTGCTTGCTTTGGACTACTTCTCTCTGCCTTTCTACATACCTGTGCCTGCCTTTATTCCACTTCATTTACGATGTTATTGTGAGCGTTTTCATTCTAACCTCCGACATTTTCACAGACTTCCGATTTTTTAATTTTGTTATTTTAAGCTATTTCTGTGATTGCGGCATTCAAATAGATCAAGTGGCAATTGTTAACTTACTCAGAATTCTCGTTTTTCAAAGATCGCCATTCTTTGCGCTCCACTGACGTCTTTCTGAGTTTCCTTGATCTTCCGGCAGCGGCTGAAGCGGCAGAATTCGTCATAACGTTTTGACGTTCACGTCCATGTCAGCACGTCACGTCAAACAACGTAGTGGCCATTTTGAGTAACCAAGCAACCCTCAAACATCCTTGTTCTCCGTTAAAAAGGCTTCGCTGATACATACAGTTATGAGGTATTTATTATTAATTCTTCAAAGTATTAACTCGTTTTTTATTCGCTGATACACACAGCCCTGTGACTTTATTTAAACAACGTGTATCCTTTACGCTGATACACACAGCTGAAAATATCTCTTAAAATACGTTCTTCATTTACACTGATACACTCAGCTGAAAATAACTCTTAAACAACGTGTATCATTTACGCTGATACACACAGCTGAAAATAACTCTTAAAATCCGTTCTTCATTTACGCTGATACACACAGCTGAAAATAATTTTGGAACTACGTGTATCATTTACGCTGATACACACAGCTGGAAATAACTTTTCAACAACGTACTTCTTTTACGTTCAAACATACAACTACAAATAACAATTTTCGAATTTTGTGCTTCATTCATACTGATGTACATATTTTTTTCTTACTTTTCTCATTACTTTGACCTTTACTTGCTGATATAAAGCACCAATTTTATTTTATTCATTTATTTTCTAGTGTATCATAATGGCTCAACAAACTGCAGTCCTCCCATCACCATTTCTCCCGGAACCAGGTACTCCAAAAATTAAATGGACTCAATGGTTTAAGGCTTTTAATAGTTATATTGTCGCTATCGATGCTGTGAAATTTTCTCCTGTCAGGAAAAATGCAATGTTATATAGTGCTTTGGGTGCTGAGGGTCAAAGAATTTTTGATCATCAACCTCCTATAGTTAGACCTCCTTCAGATGATTGGAATAAGTATACTGAAGCTATCGCACGTTTAGAGAAGTATTTTAAAGATGAACCGAGTATAATTGTTGAAAGACACAATTTTTATACTCGTAAACAAAGAGAATATGAAAAAATTTATACTTTTTTAGCTGAATTAAGGGTTCTAGCTGCAATTTGTGAATTTGAGGGCCCTATTGATCAATATCTTAGAGACCAAATTGTTGTAAATTGTTTTAGTAACAAAGTTCAAGAGAGGATCTTATGTTGTCGGAATCCTTCACTATTAGAAACTTTGGAATTAGCAAGGGGAATTGAAAGATCTGTATTTGCTTCTAAAGAATTGAGCAATAATAAACCCACACATGTTGATTTAGTAAACAAAATTTTGTCTCAAAATAGTAATCAACGTGATAGACCTCCTTAACCTGAGTGGAAGAAAACTGATAAACCTCCTCCTTGTTTTAGATGTGGCTCAAAGTCACATCTGGCTAATTCGACTTCCTGTCCTGCCTTAAAGAAACAATGCTCTAATTGTAAAAAAATTGGGCACTTTGCTGCAGTATATAATTTCAAATCTAAAACAATGTATCTTGAGGTTACTAATTCTGAAGAAGTATCTAATGTAAGTGAAGAACAAATTGTAAGAAAAAATGTATTGTCTGTTGATATGATAGATAGCCATGAGGATTCTTCTACTTATGATCCTGTGTGTGATTTAAAAATTGGTGAGGTCCTTGTTAAAGTTACTGTAGACTCAGGATCTCCTATCACCATTATTGCTGATTTTCTTTTCTTAAAACACTGGAAAGGAATTCTATTTTTGCCTCCTGACATTCGTACTGTTGCATTTAATGGAAAGGTTATTGACTTAGTTGGCTATTTCACTGATAGTCTAACTTTTGAAGATCGTTCTGTACAAGCGAAAGTTTATGTTGCTAAGAAAGGCTATAATGCTCTGGGATGGAAGGATCAAGGAAAATTTCCTTTAGTTTTAAGACCTGGTACTAATAATCCCATTTCTTTAGATCGCTCTACCACATTTAATGCTCTAGTTACTGAAGAATTGTCCTTAGAGAGTATCATGGGAAAATACAAGGCTGTGTTTTCTGGTAGTCTTGGTTCAGTTAAAGGCTTCAAACACAAAATCATTTGGAAACCTGACGCTGTTCCAGTGATTCATAAGGTCTGACATGTTCCTTTAAGTATTATGGAGAAATTGAAAACTCATCTTCTTCAGCTGACTAAGGATGGAGTCATTGAACACATTAATTCTTCTTTGTGGGTTTCGCCAATTGTGGTCGCACTTAAAAAGAACTGTGATGAGCTTAGGCTGTGTGTAGACCTTAGAGCTTTGAATAAGAACATACAGGTGGATTGTTTTCCCCTACCACGTATCCAAGATATGCTGGCTCAATTGAGAGGTCCAAAAGTTTTTTCTACCATAGATTTGCGAGCAGCATATCATCAGATTGAGTTATGTGAAGAGTCTAGGGATTTGACTGCTTTTAACACTCCCTTTGGTTTCTACAGATATTTGAGGTTACCTTTCGGTCTTCCTTCAGCAGCATCAGTTTTTCAGAAATTAATGTTTCAGTTGTTTTGTGAAGTCCGTGATGTTTTAGCCTACCAAGATGACATTTTGATATCTACTAACACTATTGAAGAACATCTCATCAAATTAGATCAAGTGATAGGTAATTTAAATGATCATGGTATGACTGTTAAAAAACAGAAGTGTAAATTTCTTCTTAACGAGGTTGAGTATCTTGGTCATACCATTTCTCATAAAGGCATTACTCCTAAACGTGACCTGTTGCAAGGTATTCGTGATTGTGCTCAACCCAGTAACAAAGACCAGTTGAGATCATTTTTGGGTTTAAGTGAATTTTATTCAAGATTTGTTCAGAATTTTGCACATATAAGTGAGCCTTTGAGGATGCTTACCAGGAACAATGTTAAATTTGTGTGGGGTGAAGAGCATAAATTGGCTTTTGAGTCCTTAAAGGATTTAATAATAGGAGCTCCCGCTCTTAAACCTTTTGATGAGAGTTCTCTTTCATACATTACAGTAGATGCCAGTAATGCTGGTTTAGGCGCTGTGCTGAGTCAAGTTAACGGTGGTGATGAGAATGTAGTTGCTTTTGCTTCCCGTCAACTCACTTCATCAGAAAGAAACTACAGTACAATTGAAGAGGAGGCCTTAGCTTGTGTTTGGGGAGTTAAGCATTTTTCTACTTATGTTTGGGGTCGTGAACTTGTGGTGGTGTCAGACCACAAACCATTAATCTACATTTGGAATGACAAAGGTTTAAGGAATGCAAGTCCAAGATTAAGTCGACTTTTTTCTAAGCTTTATGATTTTAATTTTGTAATGAGACACATTCCAGGTGGGAAAAACTTCACTGCTGATTTCTTGTCTAGATGTCCTTCAAGTTCTCTACAGTTTACACCAGTTCTTGATGACAAGGAAGTGGTAGTTAATTTACTTGATGGTTTGGTTTTAGCTAAGGATGTTGTTTCTGAGTCTGATTGGATTAAGGCGTCTTTGCAGGATTATTCTTTTTGTATTTAAAAAAATACATTGCTGAGGGTTGGCCAAGAGAAAATCAAGTTGATAAGGATCTTCTTCCTTTCTCCAAAGTCAGAGATGATTAAAGCTTGTAGGGAGATTTTATTTTGAGGGGTTTTTCTCTTATTCCTCCTGTGTCCATCCGAGATAAGATTGTTAACATTGCTCACAAAGGTCACGGAGGGATTACAAGTACCAAGAAGAGGTTGAGACTTCATTATTGGTGGCCAGGTATGGATGTTTGTGTGGATACCTTTTTGAATGATTGTGTTGAATGTTCTCATGCTGAGAAATCCTTACGCACTGTTAATAAACCATTATGTCCTGTTGTCTTTCCTAATAGTCCATGGGAGAAATTAGGCATGGATTTTTTAGGACCCATTGGTGGTTTAAATCAAGGTTTTAGATTTATTCTTACCATTGTTGACTATCATTCCAAATGGGTTATCTTCAAGTTTTTGAAGGAACCGAACACTAGTAATGTCATAAAATGTCTTAAAAGGAGGAGCTACGATGGCAAGCAAGATGGCCGCTTGATCTCCCGGCTCCGCTGACCTCCGTCTTTTGCTCGATGATCCTGTCATTTATCCTGATTTCCCGCCCCATATCAGTGTGCATGAACTACTCTGCATTCGGATGGAGCAATCCCTAGAATTTTCCGACATTGTGGAGTGGAGAAATGTCGTGCTAAGATTTGAGGCCTAGCCCAGCCTGGAAGCCGGGGTCTCGAGTGCTGATTTAGCCGGGCCCGAGTTGAACAACAACGGATTGGTGAGGGCGGCAGGGTCCGGTCCATGGAACTTATGACATCTTTCGGTCTGCTTAGCTACTGATCGGTTGCCTGACTCTGTACCAGAGGTGGGGGGGCGGGCGACGCCCAAAGCAGTGTGGTGGGGGTCCCCAACCTGGAGGACTGGCGATGGTATTGCTGGTTCCGTGGAGTTGGAGACTTGGCGCGCACTAGCGCTTGTTTACGATCTGTCCCTCACGTTCTATTCCCGCTCCGGCTATTTTACCCCGGGGAAGGCGCCTCTCTGTGGGGATAACGATGCCAGATGTCAGGCGAAAACTGGTGGAGCGGGCTGATTGCGGCCCGACACTGCGGTCATTGCAAGCAGCCCTTGGGGAGCTTCAGGCGACTATGGAGGCCCAGGCCTGTAACCTGATGTCGGCAACGGATGGAATTGGCGGATCGAGACCGGACCCTGCCTTGCTGCCCGAGACCCGGTGGCCAGTTCACTTTTCGATAACTACCTCAGCGGCGCATTTGGACCCGGTGCTTGGAGTTGTGCCTGCCCCCACAGAAGTGGACCGACTTGAACGTGCGGAGATAGGCGTTTTCACCATATGGTCGGAATCTCTGGTTACCCCTCTGGCGGAACATTTAACTGCTGTTCCTGATTTGGAGGCTTTTGGTCGACAGGGTGAACTTTGTCGGACAGTATTGCACCCTCTCCCCAAGTGGACCATCAAGATGGCAGACGAGACGGAGCCTGGCCTTGGAGTCGGGGAGAGGCGTCGTTGGTACCGATCGTCTGCTTTGGGTTTTGTCATCTTTTATTCATCTACCAGACTATGTTTCGGTAACTTTTGTGTAACTTTGGATAATTTGATGATGGATCTCTATTCGTCAGAGGGAATCAGCAAAATTGATCGACGGGGCCAAGGCTGAGACTATTGTCTGGGGCTGCACATTATGGTTTCACTGGTAACGGGATTGCTTCATTTGATTAACGGAGACCGGAGCGGGGTCCATAGTTTCCTCCGGTGCACATTTATTGTGTTCTGTTTGATTGTGTCAGTTTAGTGGGGGATTCTTCGTTGAGACGGAGGGGAGAGACCGGGATTGTTTATGATATAGCCCTCCTCCACTTTTCCTTTTAGGTGGGGGTTTAGTCCCTTCTTTCTTTCCCTTGTTTCTTCCTATATTTCGGGTTCCGTTTTGGGGCGACAGGCACGCTGATAGGGGGGTAGGCCGTAGTCATCTGCAGGGGTGCAGGGTGGGGGGTTGGGGGAGGGGAATTTTGTTTTTCTGTTTGTTTCTATGGCCTTTTTCTCTTTCTTATCTTTTCTCGCTTTTTCTTTCGTTTCCTTCTTTTTCGGGTCAGCGTAGTGGTTCTATTCTTCTGTCAACAGCTGACTTTCTATCTGTGCCTATACGTTTCGCGGTATGTTAGTATTACTGGGCGGGTGCTTATCTGGTGCGAACGGTGTTTCTTTGCTTGTGTATCCCGAATTGTATGCTTTTGCGCCACTGTCTTAAGTGAGATAGAGTTAATTGTGGACTTCCTATTATCCTGCCTGCCCACTATGCGCTTTCGTGATATTGTATGGCACCTGATCCTTCTATATTATATTATAAAATGGAACCTTGAAGATCCTGTTATTCGCATTGTATGTTCAACGACCAGTGTTAATTGACGTAGTGATGCATTCGACCTCCGAGAGACTGAGTTTGGTCCTAACTAACTAACTTGCTATGATGGTACTGTTAGCGGCCGGCCCTGTTGGTTGTAGGCCCTTATTTGTAACTGGTTGAAATATCAATAAAGGTTTTCCAAAAAAAAAAGAAAATGTCTTAAAACACTTTTTCAATCTGAGGGAATTCCAACCTTTCTGGTTTCAGATAATGGAGTACAATTCGTGTCACATGAGATGAAACGTTTTTTGGACAATTTTGCCATTAAGCATCTTACCACTGCTTTATATTCTCCGCAAGGTAATGGCTTAGTGGAAAGAGTGAACCTTGTCTTGAAGGATGCAGTCCAGTTAGCTATTTCTTCTGGTGTTTGTGTTCAGAATGTCGTGAGCAACAGAATTTGGTCATATAATAACATCCTGCATTCGACCACTGGAGTAACTCCTTTTTTTTTGTTAAGAGGGAGACAATTTTGGATGCCTTATCTCCTTACATGAGTGATTTCCTGGGTCTACAAGGAGATGGTTGCAGCCTTAGCATTCCTGACCCTCCTGCCGATAACGTGAATGTTGATAATTGTGAGACGCCTTTGTCTGCCGATAACGTGAATGTTGACAATTATGAGATGCCTTTGTCTGATGTATCTGTCCCTTGCTCAAGGTCCAATTCTAGAATTAGATCTAAACCTAAATATCTAGATGAATATACTACTTGATATGTTCTATTTCTGTCGGAGATATGTTTTGTAAAATATTGGCTTGTTTTTGTTCTTTTGGCTTGTATTTGAAATGTTTTAGTTTTTTCTTTTTGTTTCTGTTTATGGGAAGGGAGGTGTGTTATATCCTATGTTTTCTTATTTCCTATGTTTTCTCTGTTATTCTCTTCATTGTATGTTCTCCATTATACTGCTGTATCCTAGTGCCTAGGTTGCTAGGTTATTTTAGAGTGTTATGCCTCTGATCTTCAGTTGAAGACTGATGCTTCTTGGAAGAGCACTCTGACTGATCTGGTGCTGTACTTGTTGTTCTTAAAATAAACTTAAATCCTTAAGTTTACTTCCTTCTCCTGTCATCCTTGGATACAACAGCTTTGTAGGGACTTCTTGAATAGAATGGCAACGCCTTGTTTCTTGGGAGATGTTGTCTCAGTCTGTACCTCAGCAAAGCCTCTTGATCCGCCAGTTTAACTGGCACTATTAATCCTCTACCCAGTCTCTTTTTAATTTGTCTGATTACTCCCCTAGCCTGAGAAGGTAGGGACTTACATGTGGTCAAAGTCCCAAACAAGTTCTGTGCCTACGTAATTAATGTTGGGCGTCACTGGGAGTACAATACAATGTAGAACTAACGGCAAAGACAAAGTTAGTAGCAAAATAGAGGTATCCACACAAGTCAAACGTTTTGTCCTCTCTGTTCCCTCAGCGCCTACCAACCCGCTAAGGCTATCCAAGTGTATGGTGCCTGGGTACCATTCTCAGCAAGGTTCACATTGCTCCTCCTGTAATGTTAACAGTAGTAAAGGCATCTATCATAATGGACTTACATATAGTGTGGCCTGAATCACTACAGTTCCCTCAGAAGAGGGGTTATTTCAGTACTGTCACCCTTTCATGGTGCCACTTTATAGCATAAAAGTACAGACCTTACTCAGCGGTCTTCTGGAACTGCTTTTGCAGCCTCAGCACCGGGCCACCACTGACTGCGTGACCGAACTAGCCTTGAAACCTTAAGGTGGGAGCTGGACTGGTCTATGTATCTGATGGGAGCATTAGGTTCCTCCTACTTGTCTCTCCTTTCATCACAGTCTCCATCCAGTCTCGTTTGCTCCTTGCAGGTTCATCGTGTATATCAGTGGGTCTATTGATTCGATGGCTCCTTGCAGGGTCGACACAGCAGAGGTGTTGGGTGGTACTGATGCATCCATGGCCTTTGTGTCAAATGTG
The DNA here is from genome assembly GCF_964263255.1 of Lissotriton vulgaris. Taxonomy (NCBI): domain Eukaryota; kingdom Metazoa; phylum Chordata; class Amphibia; order Caudata; family Salamandridae; genus Lissotriton; species Lissotriton vulgaris. The sequence goes on along the minus strand of NC_141693.1, from coordinate 1,057,399,066 downwards.
TCCAGAAATCATTCCAGGTCCTCAGGCTCTGTAAATCCCCCATGTGTAGCATTAATTGTGAGGTGCATCGTTGAAGCTTTAAGGAGGGCATGAGGCAGCTATGATTTAAACGGCTGGATTTATGTGAATTTTTCTGGATTATGTATGCAGATAGATGTGCCATGCATTCTGTTCTTTGTGGAATCTGGACAACAGTAGCAAAATCAGTGAATAGATAACAATTCGCCTGTTAACCCACTGAATATGGGTTCTCAGATTTATATGTTTCTACGACCACGCCCGTTCCAATTATTTATTTTTGGAAGTATGGACAGGTTTCAGTGCTGTTTAACGAAATGTCATTTAACTAATGGAATTCTTGGCCTGAGCGCCAAGAATTCCTTGTTTTAGATCATGGTTTCATGAAAGAAATCCACTCCTAAGTAGATTTTAGCATCTTATAGGAGAATGGGCTATTGTGTTGTTTCTCTGCTAATATGAGGCATTGGGCCTGTTGGTGTTGGAGAAAGCAGACTATGTTAGCGTGGGGCTCCAAACTATTTCTATCGGTCCGGGAGCAAATGTGGTTTGCTTTCTGAAATCCCAACAGATGGGTGAACGTGATGTCTGTAAGTTCAGGACAGAAAGATGCACATAATCCCACATGTCATCTTCCTCCAATCCCTCCGGCACCCTTACGAGGTAGATATTATTCCTTCTACTTCGGTCACCCACGAACTTTCGTTGCATTTGCCACATTTCATGTCCCAAATCTGGACCTCTATGAAGGGCATTCATGCAGCCTTCTAGGGCAGTCATTTTCCGCTCAGTTGTGGCCAGTTTGGACATAAAACTCTCTTAGTGTTCCTCTCTCTCTCTCTCTCTGGAGGCCTCCATCCTCACACTTTCTCCATTTGGGGCACAGTCACTGTTATGATACTTAGCATATAAATTGTGAAAGTGTGAGGAGAGCTGGGAAGAGGTGGATTAGGCGGTTGATAAAGAGAAAGTTGCACCTGTGCTCCATAAATGGTGCCTCAGTCCCTGATAAGTGTGTTGCTGCCCGGTTTCAGGCCCCTATACCCCTTCTTCAAACAGGCGATGTATCTGGGGTGAGGGGGTGGTCTATTTTTTTTTAATTGTTTTAGAGTTTTATATAGCGCAAACTAGACCCGAGGATATCCGGTATCAGAGCGCTTTACATGAGCACCAGTTTCGTTACAGTTGGACATATTTATTTTTGTTAGGCACAAGGAGATAAAGTGATTTGCACGGAATCACAGGATGTTGAGCGTCTCTGCCGAGACTTAAACCCAGTTCCCCAGCTTCGAGGGCGACGGCTCTAGCCGTAAAGCGGCATCCTCTCCCCTAATGCCTGTTTTTACTTCCCGCAGGGTAATGACCAGAGGCTTGAATGTTTATTCTCGTATGGGGTGGCATCTGCATTGTGGGGATTTCAGTGCAGGTTCCACTGTGTCGGGCTCAACTGGCTAATGCTTGCTAGTGGGTCTTGAGTCAGCTCAAGTCTGGTTGAAGGATACTGTAAGAAATCATAAAGGTGGCACAGTCACTGCTCAAGGTTCAGAGAAGTCCCTACCCTGTAGAACATATTACATAGGGGCACACACTCCAACTTCAGTGCCCATTACAAAGCTGATGGTGAGTCATGGAAGCCACACCCAGCTGAACTTATCCTATGAAGAGGATAGCATTTTGCAATTTCCTACTACCACTTTAGCATTAACTCATCAGCATTTTACCCTCAGACTGATAAACCTTCACCTTAACAAGGCCAAGATGGGATTACAATTGTCATTCCCTAGCTATGCTTGAGGAATGCTAGAAAAATGTTTCAAGATTATTCCCTGCTTCATGTTCAAACTTTGATTTAGTGGTGAAATCAAGTTTTGATAACATAAGTAACATTGTAAAATATTACTTTTGACAGGTATGCCAGAACTGGTTTAAAACGAGCGTTGCCACTCAAGATTCAAAAGTACTTTATTCGGTTAAAAGCAAAATAACCATAAAAGTAGCATGAAAGGTACAATTTACAAGGGGTCAAGTAAACATTTTAAAAATTACAGAAAAAAGAAGACAACAAAATAAAGTTCATGTGTACAATATAGAAAATTAATCGATTTGAATTGATTTACGACACTTAAAAACTGATTTTAAAAATTCAGCAATTGAGGCTACCATAAAAACAGTTTCCATTTTCTGGCACTCTAAAAACGCTAGGCGACATCTATATACATTTAAGTCTTTGAGGCTAGGGATGATAAGTTTCTTTCGGAAGAGAGTATAAAATTTACAGAAAAATAATATATGTATATCGGATTGTTGGGATACATCGTCACATGGACAAAGACATAGATCCCTCGACCAACAATTCATCACGGGGAACGATAATGTCCTAAAAACAATATTAAATCTAAATCGGGTCAAAAGGAAGCGTTCATGATTGGACATATACAATGATAAATATGGCTGCAATTTCTCTCCACATAAAATGTCCTGGTGGGCAGAAACAGTCTTTTTTCTCGCCTCCTCTATATGTCTCTTTTCCCTGAGGTACGCCATACACAGATTTTTCAGGTCTCTTCTAGATATGTATTCCATTAATTGTGGGTCCTCAAAGTATTGGGGGCAACTTAATTTTTCAAGAAAGTTTCTGACATAGCATATCCATTTAAAGTCATTGATATTGTCCAATGCTAAAATGTCCTTTAAAATAGCCCGGTTAACAACACATTCTTCATTTGTCCAAACCCTATGCCAAAGTAGAATTGGCTGAATTTTAATAGTGTCAGTAACGTAAGGTGTTCCCAATTCAGCATGGCATATCATCGTTGCAGTACTTTCGGGCACGGACAGAATGTGACATAAAAACTTATTTTCCATGGTTTGAATTGAGCTAATATTTGAGTAACCCCATAATCCTGCACCATAGGTGACTACAGATATACAAGTCGCATTATAAACAGTTAAAATCTCCTTTATGGGTTTTTTCCCTAGTTTTTTCATAAAGCATTTTAGGGCCATAATAGTCTTAGAAAATAACAAAGATCTAGCATGGATTGCAGTAGTCCATGAGCCGCTTTCATGAAACAATATCCCCAGATATGGGAAGGTGGGGGTCCTTTCTAAGGGATTGGAGTTTATAAAAATTGGCTTCAAATGCTTGCTTGTTCTTGACCCACAGTACATAGACAAAGTTTTAGAACAATTGATTTTCAGATCTAAACCAAGCATAAAACTATTAAAGGATGTGACCAAAGTTTGTAACGCCATTGGGGTGCGTGCCATCAAGACAGCATCATCAGCGTACATCAGTGCAGGGACAGGCCTACCTCCCACCATAGGCATGTCCCTGCCCTCATGCACGAGGTGCTTCTCCATTCCATTTATATATAACAAAAATAAAAAGGGGGCTAGGACGCATCCTTGGCGCACACTCCGACCAATCTCAAATTGTCTGCTGCATTCACCATTATTCCCATATCTGACACTTGCGGTGGCCCTGGAATATAGGTCTCTCAAAAAGCATATGATGGCATTGTCTACCCCCAATTCGGCCATAATTGACCATAATTTAGTGTGTGACACACAGTCAAAAGCTGATGATAAATCAACAAATGTGAGGTATAGACGTTGTTTTTTGACCTTTATATACTTCTGTTGCAAGGTGAAAAGATTCAGACCTTGCTCTATGGTCCCTAAACCCTTCTGGAACCCAAATTGAAAATCGCTTAACACCCCATCATCCTCAGCCCAGCTTTGCAGTTTAGCTAAAATCACTCTCCCCAAAATTTTTATGGAGGAGTCCAATAAGGAAATTGGCCTATAGCAAGTACAACTTAGCCTATCCCCTTTTTTGAAAATTGGGACTATTACCGATGTGAACCAAGTAGGAATTGGACTATTTGCCAAAGCGGCATTGAAGAGCTGAACTAGCAGTGGCCCCCATAGTTCGATATTAGCCTTATAGAGGTCAGCTGGTATGCCGTCTGGTCCAGCCGCCTTACCCCCCTTAGTCGCCTTCAGGCTCGCAATAACTTCAGGAAGGGTTACAACCAGGGTTCTAGATGTATCTAAATTTAGCGACCCTGTGTCCTGGCATATTTCAGGGGTTAGTTCCACAACCTTATAAAGGGAGGAAAAGTGAGCCACCCACTCATCTTCTGAAACGGCGATTTCCATGCGTGCTTTTTGTTCATGTAGGAGGGGGGTGTTAATAACCCTCCAAAAAGCAGCCGGATCCTTTGATTGTGATGCCGCACATAAATTGTCCCAAGCTTCCCTTTTTATCGAGGCCTTCCTGTCCTTCAATGCTGCATTATAATCCCTCCTTGCATTTCTAATTAGGATTACATCCCGTGGTCTTTTATGAATTGCATGTCTAAGCTTTGTTAAGGCTTTAGTGCACTCTCTGTCAAACCATTTCCTATTGGACTTTAGGGAATTTTTCCTGGCAACCCACAGTGCTTCCTTAATTGTACTAGAGATGATATTAAAATGGGTTATTATTTCGCTGCTCTCTGCATATTCGTCTAAACAGATCAAAAAACTACTCATGCATTTACTCAATATTTTAAGCAAAAAATCATCCGGAACCACTCTACTCCATTTAAGATTATAACCATTTTGGGTGCCCAACTTCACGTCCTCGACCATTTGGTTGGGACATTCTCTAGTATCGGTTACAGCAAATAAATTCTCCATTTTTAATACCTGTGGCAGGTGGTCACTCAGTGGTAAGTCCATGATTTTCACACTAATCATTCTACTCGTAGAGCTTTGTGTACATAAACTAAAATCAATAATAGATGAAGCACCCCGCCCGACAAAGGTTGGAGCAAATGTCGTTGGATGATGTGCTAGTTCATTTGAAAACCCAAAATTAAAATTAAAAATCATCTCGTTTAATGAGTCACCTACTAGGGTATGTTCAAAATGCGTCAGGTTGACATCTTGTTCCAGCATTAAACCGCAGATACCCTTTTGGCCCTTTTTGCAAAGAGTGCAATTAAAATCACCCCCCCATAATAACATAACTTCGCCCCTTTTACTCGTATCAAGTTCGTATTGCATATCTGAGGTTAGTGTAGCAAGTACGTCCTTAATCATGCTACCTGAACAGTTATTATAGAAATTAAAAAGAACCATCTTTGGACCCTTCCTTGTGTCTATCACTATTTTTTGATAGTAACTGGATCCAGGGGAAAAGGAAATTGTATCATAAACTAGGAGATTAGATATGTATACAGTCAACCCTCCCTTAGGTCTTCCGTGTACTCCACCCACCGCGGGGGTAAAGTAAGTTTTATAGCCATTAAGATGTATCGGCGTGGTGGCCCAAGTTTCTTGAAGAGCTAAAATTCCCACGTCGGTAATGGCCTCGTCCCAGGTTGGATTGGTAATCTTCTGTTTTAACCCTGCCACGTTCCAAAAGACCACCTTGCAATAATCTTTTGCTGCGGGTAGAATGTCTATAATGTCATCTAGTTGTCCGACCTCGCTCCCTTGTATGATCTCATCCCCCACTTGTGTTTCTGGGGTTTCCTCAGACCCCGAACAACTTGTAAGACCCAAGTCCACAGGTTTATTAGACATCCGGGCCTCTTCCTTGATCTTGGGGAGTCAATCCACCGCTTCCAAACAATCAAACCGGTTGTAACACGGAAAAATCGGAGGAAATTGCAGATTGCCTGCCCATCCTGGGTCATAACCTTGTGGGCGAAAGTAAGGAGGCCTCCCTTTGTATTTCACAGTGTTCCAGCCATCATCATGCCTCCCATTCCACTGTGTATTATGGTAGTTATTATCAAAAGCCTGACCATTATTACCACCATGGTGTCGATTATCCCTGGTCCAACTCCACCTATTATCCGGGTGTTCACCCTCGGGGTAGAAATAGGATAATGCCCTAGCCACAATGGACAGACCATAATTTCTTGGAGGCCTCGTTGTAATAAATTCAGCAGTGCGTGGGTTCTCAAATGTTATCACCACGCAGTCACCGCAGTCCTTTTTTTATTGTACCCCACCCAAGGAGCCCTTTCAACCATCAGGATGTTACTTTTGAAGGCTGGGGGGAGAGGGTAGTTATCATTAAGCCAATGTATTGTTTTATTTACAAGTCCCCCGTTATTTTCATTTGATTTGGTATCCGGTTGAGGGACTCCGGTAAGGACCACAATGTATGGTGAGGCTTCTGGAGGTAGATGTATGTTTCTGCGCAACTCCCTCTTTTCTGCGTTATCTTTGTCCTGTTGTAATTTGGGAGTTTGTATGAGTGGCGCTACTTTGTCAGTTGTGGTTGGGTTTTTAGATGTTGGTGTGGGTTTTGGAGGTAAATTAGTGGTGGGTTTTGGAGGTAGATTAGTGGTGGGGTTTGGAGGTAGATTAGTGGTGGGGTTTGGAGGTAGATTAGTGGTAGCGATGCTTTTAGTAGCTATGGATGGTCTATTCGTAATCGGTTTTTTTTGTGGAACTTTATTGTTCAAATTAAAGCTAGGGGCACTAATATCTTTGTGGATATTATGCAGTATTGTTTCCAGACATCGTAGCCTAACCTCAATCGGTTCTAAGAGGATTTTTAACATTTCAAAGATGTTATTATTAACCATGATTAGGCTATTACTGTCCTCACTCCCTCTGGCTTGATTATCAACTACCCCACTTAGTTCCAAAATCCCCTCCAAACTACTATCCAAGACAGTTTCGTCTGGCAGACTTAGTGTTATGGCCACACTTGCCTGGGGCCCACCCGTGATGTCCTCGATATGAGTCTGAGCATCTAAGTTGGTGCTGATGTTCGGAGGAATCGGATCCAACAGAGTTGGATCGTGGTTTTTACCAGTCTGGGCTTTTTTCCCTTTTCGAGTGGTTGTTTTAGTGGGCTTTTGTTTATTACACTTTTGTTTAGGGATAGCCCCCTCTTTCCTGCCCCTTTCAATTAAGGTACTAACTGTAGTTTCATTCTCGTTTACAGCCGTGCCATTTACCACCAATAGGGAAAGATTGGGGGTTGCCTCCAGGCCTTCCTGGGAGGCTGGTATGTCACAGCCCCCGTCCTTGTGTACCATTACAAGTGTGTTTGGAGCAGATGGACCATTAGGAGTGCAAGCTTGTGCAATATGGCCTAAAGAGGAACGCTTTGCCATGGCTAAATCTTGGGACACCCTTCTGTCCATCAGTATGATCCCTTCATCAATGAGGGCATGTGTGCGCACAATAAAATCGTCTAAAGTACCAGTCAGTTTCTTTACCCCAGCAGCTGCCATGCTTCTGGTCTCTGGGTGGCTCATGGCAAGGCCAATAAATATCCCACTGTAAAGCAGGAGGAGGTTACGGCCGGTTACCGGTACCAATCTCAGTACATCAAGGTCTTACGGGATCACAACGGTGTGTTACGGCAAGAATTTAGCCAACTTACAGTAATGAGGTCTCGGTGTCCTTTGGCTACTCGCAGTCGAGCAGGGTGTCTGGCACAGGCCAGGCTCCTCGGGCCTCTGACGGCCCGCCCTTTGCCCGGGCTTAGCCCCGGGCGCTCCCGCGCGCTCCCGCAGCGCGGGGAACGTTGTCAGTTATATAGTGCACGCGGTGAGTAGGGGGCGGGGCTGAGCGGCAAACGCGGACCAGGTGTTGTAGGTCACGCAGGGACTCCTGGTAGTTTGAGTCCCTGCGGCGTTCTAGGCAGCCCGCTCGCAGCCCTTCTCACCCTCCCACACAGCAGCTATCCCACGACGATGATCTGCACCACTTCTAAGAACGAGGCGTGGAGTCAGTCTTTTCAATCCGCCACCAGGGAGTCACGGGCAGCAGGGCTCCTCCACAACAGTCTCAAGGTAACTTTTCCCCACTCATTTTTACTTTTCGCTATCAGTCGTGGCAGATATCTGTATGGTAAAAGTGTAGGGAAAAATAAAAAAAGTTTATTTAACTTGAAAAAATCTTACAAATATTCTAAATATTTTATGTTAAATATTAATGTAAACTAATTTTATATATTTATTTTAAATGTAGAATAAAAGAAAATATGCTACAGCATCATTATTTTAAATTGTATTTTATTAATTTACATAAATTAAAACAAAATTATTCTTATGAAGTTTAAATTAAATACATTTCCATAAAGAAATAAAGATATCTCTAATATGCTATAACTATTACTAGTTATGTATAGAATGAATTAAACGGCATTTAATTATTTTTAGAACATGTTACATTAATATTTACATTAAACAATGGCTGCTAAAATATTAAAAAATGAAATAACGTATATACTATTTATATATATTTTTTAACATTATTATTATTTTGTTTGATCTGTTTATTCACATTTTTTTTACCAGAGATATATAGTACAACAGTGATTACTGCAAGGTACATGGAACACATGCCTGGGGCAACAGTGACCAGGAACAACAATAGAATCCATTCCATCAACTGGTACTGTATAGTGAATTTACATTCCTTCATATTCTCACCAAGTTCGTATTATCTTCTGCTCTTCTCACATCTTACAGAGGGGTCTTTACATTTCCCCAAATGTATTTTTAAGATCAATATATGCATTATATTAACAAGTTAAACATTCTCAGGTTACAACAAAGCTCAAGACCACCACCCCCTTAACAATCATTGTGTGAACACATAAAAGCATGTACTACACAAATGCAGAGGCACGAAAAGAAGTTCAATACAGTGCAACTGGCTAATAGCCACTCAAGTAAACAAGCAGTCCATAAAATGGTCTTGATATTTCTTTGTAAATCCTTTATTCCAAATCAAGTACGATTTTCATATCATCTGAAACAGGCAGCCGACACGTTTCATTCGAAAGGACTTTTTCAAGGCTAAACACGATAGTAGACCATTATTTAATTTCGAGTTCTTTGTACCACCTGCGTTGAAGGTGTGACACCTGTAGCATAGAGAGTCGACAGTATCCTCTCTCACTACAGCTCCGTAGTTTGTTCGTTTGAGGTCTTGCTAAACCTGCAAGAGTAAGCAATCTCGTTGCGCATGGTCCCGAAGTAAATGATTCATATGTATGATGACGAACGGCGTCTGCAAACCAACAAATCAAGTGACTACCATTCCCCTATATTTTTTTTATTATATTAAATGTAGCTATATGTTTAACTACTTAAAATAAATTAACTTTATTTCCTGTGAGGTTTAATTAAAAGTCACTACCTCCCTTAGTGGTGTTGCAGTAGCCGTGGTGGATGAACCACTTCTTTGGAAGTAGTAACTTACACTTATAAATGTTGTTCCACCCCCTTTTTCAGGGGGTGGAGGCATGTAAGTTACACTTTTTGAGTAACTTTTACAGCCAGATTTTGGGACTAGCCAAAAAGTAGTAAATGTATTCTAAAGTATAAATGAATCAAAAGTGTAAGTTACCTTTGTGGACTAGCCGCCGAGTTCCTAAACCTGTATCACTCTCCTGCAAGTGTGAAGCTTGTTCAGGCTTATCCCTTGAATATCAAGGCTCAAGTAGATTTTTGGGCATTTAGGAATCAAATGCGAGATAGACATAATTAGGTTGTGAGGATACAGAGGCTGGAAATAATGATTCCAAATAGTATTTCCAGTGGTAGATATGGTCATCACCAGTTTTTGGAATAACTTGAGATAGAGTGCTACCAAAGATCTTATGAGGGCCTTAGTGAACTGTGCAATCCTCCTGGGGTCTTGAAATAACAGGTAAGATATGTTACAAGGGTTACCCAGTAATTCAGAATCCCATAGGATCTGGAGGAAAAAGTCTGACACACACACTGAAATGCCTTTTGCTCATAATAACAAATCTTATTAATACCCAGCTCAATGGGTTGAAGCAGTCCTGTAGTGTTTCAAACATATCAACTGAAAGAACAACTCTATCCCTCCCACTTACTCATTCACTTTCTTTTTCTCTCTTTTTGGATCTAGACTGACAGCAGAGAAAGAGATTTGGCTCTGCCACATGGTGCAGGGGGATGTATGACATCACAACGCATGCTTTTACCACGCCTGCTTTTACATCGCAACTTTTACAACGCATGCCTTTACAACGCATAGTGTTGAGGGGTGCTGGATAGTGAATAATTTAATTTACTATTCCAAATCCAGTCCCCGTGAATAGTAGGGAAGGTGTTGGATAGTAAATTAAATCTATTCCCTATCCTAGAGCGCCCCCCCAGCGCAATGCGTTGTAATGGTTTGCGTTGTAAAAGTTGCGATGTAAAAGCACTGCGTGGTAAAAGTTGCGTTGTAAAGGATGTTTCCCGGTGCAGGGCAGTAGTACATGTTTCGACTGGCAAAGGTTCTGTGCTTCCAAGTAAAACGACTTGCCATTTATGCAGCGGTTCTATTTTTGTTAGCTTACCCAGGCACCTACAAAAGGCTTACTAACATGCATTAAGGGTCAGGCAAACAATGGGATGGCTCTTGACCTTTTGGGGATATACACATGACACTGTAAAGCTGTTAAAGTGTGTTTGATCAGTAGACAACGTATATAACAAAAACACAAAGGATTCCTCTTTAAGATGTAATATAGCAATACAGTTGTGCCAAAATCTGCTACATGTGAAGCAAAAATGGTGCAAAATTATGTTTTCAAAAAATACCTCCTCCCATATCCTGTGATGAAGCTGAGAGAAAGTCCGATGAGCTTGGGCATTAACTGAGAGGCAGCTGCCAATTCTTCTTTACATCCATCTGCAAGACATGAGTGAACATAGCACAGACCAGGTGTCTGCAAAACAATTGACGTCTGTCCTTGCTGTGATGTAGCTATAGATGAGCAGTGGAAATATGAGCATGCACTACATCTTCACTTTTTTAACGTGCATACACACTCATCTCTCTTTCCAAAACCGGGACATGCAGCTATGTACCCTCTTGAATTGGTAACAGTTACAGATGAGTGCTCAGCAAATTAAGGTAAGTCACAAACACAGTCTACAGGAAAGAACAGAGCCGGTTACCATGACTCCACAGTTGAGCCAACCTGGTGGTTCAATTTCACAATAAAGAACAAGTCTTTTGTGTAATGGTTCCCACGCTTGTGTTGTTTTCGGTTTATTATTTCTTAATAATTTTCCACTTCCTCACAGCACAGCCAACACGTGTTTCATCTATTATGACATCAGACTTCCCCAGGGCCTCATAAGTTCATCCGGATATGCAAAAAAGTTCCAACTAAAATACGACCTTGTCACACATCCGTCGTTCTTACGTCAGTTTTCTCTGGTAGTTGATTATATGTATCCGGGCAGCACGCTAGTATGGGCCTCAAAGTATCCTGATTTCAACCGTATTACTCCAAGCCCGTCTCGGATCTTCAAATTATCTCCAAAATATCTCCAAATTGTAACGCGTGTTCGCGTTCTTAGTATCTGACTTCGTTTCCTGCAAATCCGGCGTGCTGGGCTGCTCGGACGCGTGCAGGCGTCCAGTCACTCTAGCCAGCACTCCGTGCAGCACAACATGACTTCGAGCCCTCAGACGAGAAATGAAGTGTGACACTTTACAGGAGCCTCAAGGTATTGCCGCCATCTTGGACTCCAGCATGCCACTCCCTCCTCCCTTCTCTACTTGATGTGCTCACAGTGGAAATTATTTTGATTTTCAATCAGGGCTTTAAGTGGCCCGGGTTTCACCGGATCTGAGCACCGGCAGTTTTTTAAGGGGGCCTCGAAACAGGTCTCTATCGGGCTCTGTTTTGGGCCTGCTGTCACTGCAGTCCGTTTTTTAGGTCTCACCTAGCGAAAGCAGCGCATGCGCTGCTCTCGCTATTGCGAGTTCCTTTTGGAATCGATTCTGCCGAGGGCTTTTATGCACGCGCCTGCATGGACAAACATGGCTGCTCTTGCCATAAGTCCATAGCAGACAGCATGCAGGTGTCGGTAGGGACTGTGGACAGTCCCATGCCATTTTGTTGCTATAGCAAAGAAAATGCTGCTTCGCTCATAGCTCTGAACCAGCGCGCACCCAGCAGTTCCCCCGGGACACAAGCAGGCATCTACTTCTGTCTTTTTGCTGACCAGCAGTTCCCCGGGGCACAAGCAGGCATCCACTTCTGTCGTTTGCTGCAATCAGCTTGTTTAAATTGTTTATGTGCTGCTGGACACTGATAAGCTTTCACAGCACTTTGTTTTTCGGTAGGCAGCTGGATCGGTATACTATTGGGGTTGTATGTTTAAAGCTGTCATAAATGTTGTGCGCTATAATATCATTTCACCGGACGGCATAAAGCTTTTCACCAAGCTTTCTTTTCCGGTAGGTTTGCCCTTTTAAATGCGCTATCACAAGCATATGTTTTTTACACTGCTCATCTTTTCACAGTGCTTTATTTTTCCGTAGGTTTTTAAAGATGCGCGCACACACAAGCATATGCTTTTTGTACAGTTTACGTGTCGATGAGCACTGTGGAGGTTTTCACAGCGATTTGTTTATCAGTACTTTTTTTAAGAAGCGCACACAAAAGCGTATGTTTTTGGTACTATTTTGGTGCTGTTGGACACTGCGGAGCTTTTTGGGTTCCCCGATGTTATTACACTGGACACTGCTAGCTTTTTACGGCATTTTGTCCTATGGTAGGTTTTCCTTTTTAATGGGCACACACCTGTGCAATGCGGAAAAGTAAGGGACAAAGGAACCTTGGAATTCCCTGGAAATGGCACAAGTTACATCCCCGAAGAATGGGGGGGGGGGGGGAGGTAGTGTTTCTAAAGAGAGGCTAATGATTGAATGGTCTGTATACACTCATATCTGCCCCTCGTGCTCATAACTTGGAGGTGACTAGGGCAAACCCAGGGGCCAAGAAGAGTGCCGGTTTTCTGAAGATTACAAGAAGGTGATACCAAGAAAGGAGCAGAGAAAAAAGTGGGCAAGCAGACAACATTACTGTCACCGATACCAGCACAGTGCCAAGACTGAAAAAAAGCATTGAAAATGCAATAGGTCTTGCCTTTAATTAAGTTAAAGCAATTTGCTTTCCTAATGGTATTGTACAGCAAAGCAAATGGCTTTAACTTAATGAAAGGCGAGACCAATTGCATTTTTAATGCTTGTTTCCGGACTGCAGTGACAGCAGGAACATCGATGTACGCTGCTCACACTATTCTCTTCTCACTAGTGGAGACGTTACGGCATGACGTCATGCCAGGTGAGCTTGTTGGGGAAGGGAAATCCTTTAAAGAGTCACTTTCTCTCTGGATTTCCCTTCTCTTTTTGAAACGCAGGAGCAGCAACATTGTTGTGGTGTCACCAGAGCTTTAAGGGGAACCTTTTTCAATATAATATTTACCAAGCAATAGTTGTTACTTATTTATCTTATGCAACAAACAACCATTGACAAAGCCAATCGTCCTGGCTTGTTGTAGGTATAATGTTACTTGTTGTATCATATATCTGGATACAGTGACGGAAACAACAAAATACCAGTCAGGCGCACTCTATGCTAACTAAGCACAGATTTTGAGTTTATGTGTTTTAAGACACACCCTTAATTACTCTGGCCACACCCCTTTATGAGACCCCCCACACAGTTTTTTCATCCCACTTAAAGCCCTTTTTACAATGAATACATGCATGTGCTCTCAATACAGTGGGGGACAGCAGGTTTTTTAAAGAAAAAAAATACATTCTTTATAATGGATACTTGTGCAAAGGAAACATACTAAAAGTCCAATGCAAACCAGTAGCTTTACTCATGCAAAAAAGAAAATTGGTAGACTGACTTTAACACCACTTGGAGAGTAAGTCTTGCCGAGGTTAAATGATATGTACAGTACTTGGTTGATAATGATGGTCTGGTGCTCGACATTAAGCCTTGTGGAGTATTCGGCCACTATGGGGAGGGCCGGGCATTTAGTATTTTAATGTGAGCGTTGCAGCAGGGATGGGTACTACTGAGGTTCTAGTCCTAGTGGGTACTGTCCTACGGACGACCTATGACGCATTGCCTGATGTAGTGTGTTCGCCATACTTCGATATATATATGTGAGAACTGCCACATTACATCATGGGTGTGCAAGAGGCCTAGAAGTGGGGTGAACGTCGTGCAAGTGGTCCAGTACATTTTAGCATGCAAGATAACTTGAGAGAATTAAAGTCATGCTTGGAGCACAGTTCGCACATGATAGATACACCCAGAATTTGGGATAAGTGTGCTGCAAAGATGCATTTCATTTTGACACATTTGGTTACTCAAGTAGGTGAAAGTGGTGCAAAATCAGATTTCAGGGGAAAGGGTGGTTGCGGATTGCTACAATTTAACTAAGCCAGAGGATGTTAGGTGAGGCTTCTTTGAGAAATTGGGTGCTGCAGTGGGCCAGAGAGTACTACTAACTGACTACGTGAGTCCACAGGAGAAGCTGGTAGATATCGGAAGCTGCAGCATCTGAGAGCGAACAAGATGCAACCTGTGTGGAAGTAGGAAAATAATGCAATTTATGAACCAAAGAAGGATTCTGCATTCTTTTAATTTACAGTATGACCGACTGGCAGTTAAACAGTACAAAACATGAATCAGAAGTGAAGAGAGTCAGTGTTGGGATCATTTGCTGTTTGTATTTACTAATCGTGAACTTTTATATATAGCAATCTTAAAAGAATTGTGTTTCTGAATGTTAATGAGTGCAAGTTAAGCAAACAGTGCCTCAGACGAATGCAAAGTTTTGTTCCGGATAATTCTGTATTTTAACATGAAGCCTGCCTGACACCTACTGCTACTGTGTGCAGGGCCGTTTCTGGGTGTTTTGCCACCCTAGGCGAGAATTGAAAAATGCCGCCCCCTCCCTTTTACTACTCTCACTTACCCCTGCCTCCATTGCGCAACATTACAGTTCCCATACTTTTTTAATGCACTTGGACCACTGCATAGAAGTCATTCAGCACACCCACCCATTTTCAGAAAAACATCACACAGAACTTCCAAGGCTGCACTCATGTTACTTTAACACTAGCAAAAGACATAAAGTTTCAAACAATGGTTTGTCAAGTTCAGTGGCATTCCAATACCCGCAGGAAACAGCGCCAGGCTACGGAATGTGATGTAACACAATAAAATGGTTGAGGCAAAAAACATAACACACATCATTACATCCCCACCCCATGTTTGCAGGACAAGCACATTCCAACCCTGAGCTTTCATTTGACAACCATATTATTATTACATTCTTCGATATAGAGTACTTGTATCTTTACATCGAACCAACTGCACTAGCAATACTGCCTGACTGGTAAGTGCCCCCGATCCTGTGTGCCACTCTCAGTCAACCTGACGAAATATGCTTGGAATTTTGAACACGCGTCCACTTGGGGCATGATTACGAGTTGCCCGGTATTTACCACACCCTGTAAATAACATAATAAAAGAAAGCCCAGGACTAGCGTCCTACCAACATGGCGTTAGGTGACAGTCCTAGAAAGTCATGAAAGTGGCGGATGATACCACTGAGATGAATCCTGTTTGGAGAGGGCGGAAGGAGTGGAAAGCACGTGCCTCCTTCTGTCTATGGAGACCATTTGGAAATGTTGTAGAATTAAACGATTCCAGTCAGGCCGTGCTTCTGGCACCAAGTGACATGTCACTGGTTGTTTGAGAAAAGGGGAGTGTGTACTCCGTGAAAAGTCAAATATTGTGCTTTTTGGGATGAATATCCGTTCTTTCAGATTTTCTTATAGAAGACACGACTACTTCGAGTTGCAGTATGACATCTTTATTGTTGTGTTATGAAACATAGACAGCCAACACGTGTTTCGCCCCCTAATGGCGAGTTGCGCCGGGGCTTTCTCAAGGCTATTTACACAAATGCAGCGGATAATGCCATTTTTTTCATATTGTCAAAATTCCAAAAACAAGAGTTTCAATATTCGCAGAACAATATTCTTCTGTAAGATAGCAGAAGGCTAATCGCTGCAGTTCGGTCCCTGCCCGCGGCTCTCGGCATTCGGTATGTGCATGGGTTGATTCCCGATTCCAGTCAGGCCGTGCTTCTGGCACCAAGTGACATGTCACTGGTTGTGGAGCTGAAGGAGGGAAAGGGTTCTCCCACCTTTCTGAAAGAACTCGGCTACCTGCCTGTATTCAGACCATTCCCCGTGCCCGGACACATGTATTCCTGTATCTTGGCAGCTCGTGCCTGACGAGAGCTAAGGCATTATTTCACACAGACTCTATGTAATCTACTTCTAGTCTTCAAAAGAGTCAGTTTCTAGATCATCATGAACCACAAAACTCAACAGGAGGAGATGGAAAATGATGGCCTCCAAGCCGAGAAGTACCTGTGAGCTAAGCCACTGCAGCTGCCTCATTAACCTTGTCATCCTTCCAGGCCTGCATCCTTCACGAAGAGCTGCACCCCGGAGCCGGACTGGCAGCTCCTCTGACTAGAAGAGGTTTGGGGGGTGGGGAGAGTAGTCCCTGGTGGAAGTTCAAGGCACTCTTACCTCACTCAGAGGTCCGACTCCGATCGGAAGTCGCATATGGCGCGCATGGCCCCAGCCCGTGGCGCCAAACGTGACGTGAACGTGAAGGCGCTACACAATGCCTTTCGAGCCAGTCAAGGGTAATTTCCAAAACACATGTTTTTGCTGCCCTAGGCAGTGGCCTAGTCTTGCCTAATGGCAGAAACGGCCCTGACTGTGTGTGACATACAGTTGTCATGAAAAGAAGAAATCATTGGCAAAGCCAATAGGTCATACTTATGCAATCAATTGGCTTAGGCAATGTTTAGTGGCCGTGCCGCACAGCCGCTTTGAAGTGTGAGTAAAACGCATTTTTAAAAGCACTATGACGCAGCCATAGTTAATGCTCTTTTTTTTAAAAAGTGCATGTGTTGGACGCCTCATAGTCCTTTTTTATTATTATTTTTAGTGATGCTGCACAGAAGGTACACTTCTATACAGCACGGCTAAAATGAACTGCCAAAGTCAGCAAGGCCTAAGCTGTACAGTATGAACAAAAGGCAATGGCATAGCCAATAGTCTCAAAGGCAAAACCTACTCTTTTTGCCAATGCTTGTTAGGTCTCCGCACAACAACCCTGTGATTCTTAGATAATCAGTTAATCTGTCCATACATGAAAAAAGAAAACCAATATGACATTTTGCAGAACAATCCTATCACATAAACAAAGCAATTGTACGTATGTCTATTTATTAGTAAAAACACACTTGAAAGCAGATAACATCTGTTGTCACAATAAAAGCAGATAACATCTGTTGTCACAATAAAAGCAGATAACATCTGTTGTCACAATAAAAGCAGATAACATCGATTGTCACAATAAACATACATTTCAAAGGAGAAAAGTGCTTCTTTGATATGTTTGCGTGGCATAGTAAAATATACTTGCAAATGGCAAGAGGTTTAACAAGGACAGCAAGGAAGAAAAATAAATAAAAATAGTACCTCAATCACAGCATGATCAGTGGAAGGACATCAAACAAGCTAAAGCAATCAGTACTTGGTCTATGCTCCAACTGAAGAAGAGGAGGTGAAGCCAGCCTACGCTGGTCATTTAGGAGGCAACAAACAAGAGTGACAATGAAGCCAACAAATGCTAAGCAATGAGCAGGCTACAAGCCCCTTGTTTTATGCAATATCTGTCACAAGCGAGATTGCATGCGCTGTCGCAGGAGAGACTCAAAAAAGGGCGTACCCTTTTCATGTGTGGTTCAAGCCTTGCATTGTTTTACAGAGCCTCGTCTTTGCTGTGGAGTCCGAGAGAGCGGAAAAGGGGAGGGTGGGGGCATTTTCAGTTCATGCCTCGATCCTGACTGGGAAACTATCTCTCTAGTATGGCTGCCTAGAGAAGGTTTATTAACACAAATAAAATGTCAAGCCTACAATAGGGTGGATCGTGACCGTTCAGGAACACCCCTCACCATTCCTCTGCATCATCACAGATGGGAGGAAGGCGGTCATGAGGAATGTATTGCTGTTTTTAATCCCACAACACTCCCCTTTCCTTTTCATCGTTCACTTTAGAATTCTGACTGCAGTTGTATGTTTGAGAGCAGTATGGGATTATCAGGACTACTGTAATCTACATTCATTTAATATACATTATCATGGCATTGTTTGAAAACATGATTTTTTTCTTTTTAATTCCTACAATGATTTTATTTGTTTTGGAAGACTAGGACACAGAAATTCGACTAGACCCAGTACGTAGAAATGCAGATGGCATGAGCTATACTAATTTGTAAAGAGTGTGCATAGTACCCCAAAATCTCTTTGAAATGTAAAATGCATAGGACAGTTACAAAGCATTGTTCAGCATAAACTTACACAACTCCAGTGGAGCTAGTAGATAGGTAAAATGCAGACCACATGTGTAACTTTCTGTTTCTGTATGCCAGATAACATAGATTAACAAGCATTTGCAATGCAATAGGTCTCACAATTTACGAGAGTCTCAGCTATAGGCATTGTAAATGACAATAGCTTGAATTCTAGTAAATTCAAGACCTATTGCACTGCAAATATTTTTTGTGTCCAAACGCCCCATTCTGCACTTGCACGTTAATAGACACCACACCCCTTTCTTTAGACGAGTCGCGTCTTAAGAAAGGGGGCGGCAGCCATTAAGGTGAAAGTGCGGTATGGGGTGCTTTTACCCAAAAGCATTTATTGAATTTTTTTTTTGTAAAAGCGTCTCAAATAGTGCTTTCATTTTAATCGGCGGCCACGCCCCTTTCTTTAGAGGCAGCATGTCTAAAGAAAGGGTGGTGGCCTCTATTAACGTGCAGCGTGACATGGGGCGCTTGGAGAAAACCACAAAAAATGTGAATAAAGAGCAAAAACAAAAACATGCGGCCGTGTTCGGCGCCGAAAATAAACCAAAAGCAGGTGCCATTGTGGCGTGCCGTGCCATAAAAAAAATGTGAGCATTATGAGAGAGCGTGTTTTGCCTGCAACAGCAAGCAGGTGAAAACTATTTAAACAAAATAGCGCTCGGATGCTGTAGTTAAAGCCTACCGAGTGTAGAGGGCCAGTCCTTATGGGACGTTACAAGATGATTGAACAGAGGTTGTTTGGGTCACAGGGAAAATTTTTTATGACCACTCAGCACTATATTCCCCGAAAGTAACTAAGCAAAATACAAATAATAGTGGAGGGTCAAGGTTTGGATTTTTTCTGAAAAAACGACTATGTGTAAGAGTCAGTGGCAATAGTCCACTAATCTGGGTACATCATTCATGGTTATTGAAAAAATACCCATCAGTAGCTCTTCCTTGGCGCCCTTTTCATCATATGGGTTCCTTCCAACCAAGAAGGATAGTATTTTGATGTGGTCAATTGGAACAGCATAAGGACCAGTGATGGTATAATCAGGTCACAGGGAGCTTCTGAAAAGCAGTGCGGGGGGTGTGTGTGTTTTCACGTGCAAAAGGTGCAGGGTAGTGACATTAAAATTAGATAACCCTGAGGAAAAATTATTTATTAGAGACCTCAGTGTTTCTAAGATTTTAAAAACGTGCGAAATTGGTAGTTTCACCTAATAGCTACCAACAGGTTGGTCGACATGACATGTTTCAGCAGACTTTAGATCACAGAGGTATCAACTGCATTCATCAGGACCTGTATCGCTACTGCTAGTAGTGTATTATGAAATAAATAAGAAAAGGAAATCTTTCACCTGGGTATTAATGAAGGATCATTCTCCCAGCTAGGAAGTCCAATGTGAGACAAACATAGTCGAAAAAAGAACAGAGAAAATCAACAATTAGTGTATCTACAATATCCAGAGTAATTTGCATGGTATATCATATCAGTTAAGAGAACCACATATGTTATCCTCTTCGTAGTACTTTAATTCTTACTATAAACCACCATACCTCGAAATGATATGTGGTAGGACTCTCACTTACCATATTTTGCAGGAGAGTACTGCCTCACCTCACCTGGCTCACAGCTCAGGTAATTGAAGCACCGCTCTAAAATGAGAAGAAAAATGGACAAAGACATGTCAGCATACGCCGACTTCACACTTAATCACAGCTAATTTCAGCGTGCTTGTGGGTTTAAGAGGCCGATTTTACCAGTTTAGGACCTCGGCGGACTTAAGTATCATTGTAGATGTCAAACCTCTATTAGTGAAAAGGAGTGTCTCTTGTTAGTTATTTTCTGAAAACAGAGGTTTAAAGGCGGCAACTAAGTATATCTAAAGTCACCGTTTGGTCGTGACTTATGACGGGTGAGCCTACGAGATGCGCGATGTGTGTTAGCGTCTCCTGCATCTCCTGGTATTTGTAAGCTCACGTTAGATTAAACACGCACTGAGTGGGACTGTGTTAGTCACCACGTATATTTCGCCGCTTTTGGTGGAAAGAAAACACAAGCGCCTCCACTAACTCGGCGTTTTAGTGTTACAGATCGGCGGGTACAGGCTCTCACCAGCGGCGTAATCCTGCACACCCACTCTGTACAGGTCTCGGAGGAGCGAGCGCATACGGTTATGGAAAGCTCGTATAATCGCTAACAGACAGGCATAGAGCCATCGTCTCTTACCTGTCCGTCGATACTTCCAGCGTCCCTCTGGCTGTAAGGGGAGGTAACGCGCGTTGTTAGGAGCAACAGTTATGCTTCCCTCGCTAGGCGTGTACCGTCACGCCCACTGCCCTGTGGATTGTGGGGCATGTAGTTCTAAGGCACAGGAGTCCGTTAGTTTGCCTAATCCAAGGCGCTAAAAATGCAGTAGTTGGATGCGCAAGCAAGCGGACCAATGGGCAATACAAAATAGTATTACTATTATAGGAATTAATTTGCCTAATTCGAGGCGCTAGGCATACGGACCAATGGACACTACAAAATAGTATTATAATGTAGAGTTGGGAATGTTGACCGGCTTTGCCAATAAGGGGATCTGCACAATCAATTGTTGTGGAGTATGTAATGTAACTGATCATAAGGTGGAAGGCAAAATCTTTTGTTGCAATAAGATCTCGCACAATGTGAAAGATCATGACTGATGTAAATAGCATCATAAGGAGAGGACAGACGTAGCCCTTTAACCTGGTCAGAACTAATGCCAAAACCCTGAATGGTTTAGTATATTCTGAGTGTACCATCACACTAATATAATGGATTGAAAATTAAAGTGACATCCACGGTATGTCATCATTCAGCCCATCTTTGTCTGAGTTCAGGGTATATACCCATTTCTGTTCTTTTCTGAACAAAAAACTGTTTATGTCCTTTTCTTATTTCTTTCATAATACACTACTAGCAGTAGCGATACAGGTCCTGATGAATGCAGTTGATACCTCTGTGATCTAAAGTCTGCTGAAACATGTCATGTCGACCAACCTGTTGGTAGCTATTAGGTGAAACTACCAATTTCGCACGTTTTTAAAATCTTAGAAACACTGAGGTCTCTAATAAATAATTTTTCCTCAGGGTTATCTAATTTTAATGTCACTACCCTGCACCTTTTGCACGTGAAAACACACACACCCCCCGCACTGCTTTTCAGAAGCTCCCTGTGACCTGATTATACCATCACTGGTCCTTATGCTGTTCCAATTGACCACATCAAAATACTATCCTTCTTGGTTGGAAGGAACCCATATGATGAAAAGGGCGCCAAGGAAGAGCTACTGATGGGTATTTTTTCAATAACCATGAATGATGTACCCAGATTAGTGGACTATTGCCACTGACTCTTACACATAGTCGTTTTTTCAGAAAAAATCCAAACCTTGACCCTCCACTATTATTTGTATTTTGCTACGTTACAAGATGAACCAAGCCTATTGACCAATGAAGAGCCAGAGTTTACAAAGGACAATGACACAAGCCAA
Organism: Lissotriton vulgaris; assembly: GCF_964263255.1. NCBI lineage: Eukaryota > Metazoa > Chordata > Amphibia > Caudata > Salamandridae > Lissotriton > Lissotriton vulgaris. The sequence continues at coordinate 1,057,377,269 of NC_141693.1, read as the reverse complement.
TGAAAAATATGGGCGGAGAGTGGGCAGAGTTTCAAGTCCATACCTGAATACAGCATGCCTTGCAGAACAGAGCATGCACTGCCCAGGCTCGACCTACAAAACGAGCTGTTATTAAGGTAGTGAGACACATAAGCATTTTTGTTTACTGTCCACAGCATGGCCATTAGCAGAAAAGAGCTGTTATTTGTCATGTGACCTTGCTGAATAGGTGTGAAGATGTTATTTGTTAGGTAGCTGGGTAAATACCAGAGAATGGTATTTAACCAGCTGCTGTATGTATAGGGCAGTCTGTGTGATGAGCAGCTGGATAGCTAGTAATGGATTTAAGAACAGTGAAATCAAGTCTGCTGCAGACTTCAGATACATCAGATGAGTTGTTTTTGTACACAAGGTGTGTAGGACTGTAGTGCACTAGTGGAGCTTATCAGAGGTATGCATGAGTCTAAGCACCATAACAGCTGCGCTGGTAGACACTATTGTACATCAACCAATATCTACGTTTTCCTCATTTATTGTATAACCTGTTGTGTCCGATGAATGGGGGCGGGGTGCTTAGATGGCTTCAGAGCGCTCAAGTACAATACGCCCCTCGGTTTGTTACACATGCACCACATCCAGCAGATACGTTTTTTATTGATTCTTTTAGTTTTTAGATAGCAAACCTCAACCCATACTAGAGTTTGAGAGAGTTTGACATAAAAAGGAGACACACTATACTGGGGACTAGTGAGGCAGATATAGTAGGGTTATGAAGTCAGAAATAATGTTCAGCATCAACACAGTCAGCAGGATACATTAAACAATGTTATTCGAAGCAGATATATTTGCAGTCACAAGGTCTTCTTGCTTTATTTACATTTCAGGCACAGCAACAACCCTGTTCAAACACCAGATATGCACTTGTGTGTTTTACACACTGGTTATGTCCTGTTTAAAGAAAAGGGGACTTGAAACTATTCTAATAAGAGAACTGCTGAAGCACTTCCATTTCTTGGGTGGCAAGGCGATCTGATCTAAGTCAGAGCCGACACGGGCTGTGAAGGAAGGAGTCCCCACACCCCCTGCTGCTGGAACACGGACTGTGGGGACAAGCAGCGGACACTGGTGTTTGGGAGCGAGGGTTGGTGGGCTAAAGGGGGCTGGAGGTCTTCTGCGATGGAGGCATTTGATGCTGAAGTCTCTGCAGGTGTGAATATGTTAATTGGGGCTGGTCTCTCTGTAGTGCAGTCATCAGCGTTTGACACAGCGCCTAACACCTCTTCTGGGGTAGTAAGCACCATAAAATGCAATAAAATAAAATTCAGTGTACTTATGTAGCTTCTCATAGAATTAAAGACAAACCATTAATCGTTGATGGGATACAGGATGAAGAGCTAATGAATACATTGGGCAACCAGGAAACCTGGGATTAATCCGGCTGCCATAGTTGACCAAATTTGGTGATCCAAAGGAATTACCTAATCCCCCATGGCCTAATTTTCCTTCATCGTTACATTTAAGATCATCACCTAGAAATACATCAGTTCAGGATGTACGCTGTGCAACTACCTTGACTGTAATTCTGCTCCATCTATATTGCAACCATAGGCCACATGTAGGGTGCACGTGATGACTGACTTGTCTCTTGGATCACTAATGGCATTGTGTTAGGGAGGTGGGGAAGGTGCATCTGCGGTCAATGGCAGGTATTCATTACGTTGGATACTGTATACTAGTATGCTGTTGCTTGTGCACTGGTTTCCGGTTAATTCTATTCTTGGCAGGGACTGTGATCTAGGTCTATTCCTGACCAAGAGGACATGTTGAATCAGTTTCGTTCATTTGGGGGGTCCATTACACATACAACATATTTCTAACTCTGCATACAACCACAGTGTAGTGTAGTGTACAATGCAGGCTCAGACTTGGGATACTCCGCATTCCCAGCTGCTGGTAAGAGCTGCTACTTACTTCCTTTCTTCCCAGATGGCCATTTTAAAGCGGATAGTGAACGAGGTGCAACCAGAAGTGACACCAAGATACTAAACCATCCACATTCCATGGGTCCAGCTTCTGTGGCCATTCCATAGTGCCACCAGCTTAGCTCACACATCATGACCCTCCTTTTGGCTTTCTCCTCTCATCCTAGTTCAGGAGTCAGTAGGATAAGGGTTTTCACCCCTCCTCCATCTATTCACTCCCATCAAAGCAGAAGCCACCTTGAGTGAAACCATAAGCAAGCAGAAGACCCTGGCACTTAGGAAGAAGCACATCGGGTAAGAAAGATGTGGATGCTCGGACACCACCAGGCCTGGCACCATCTGCCCACTCATATAAATTGTGCAGCTGGTCAGTTAAATTGCAGAGCTCATTATGCTTAGGTTCTGTATGACTTAATTTACAGATCCATGACTTGAGTCAAGAATATAACAGAAATAAGTGATTCATGGCATTTACAACACCCTTCATCTGCCACAAAAACTTCCCTCACCTTCGATGACTCTTCCAAAAGCATAAAATCCAAGAAATACTTTCTCTCACTCCAATTTTCCTGAGGCTCCCTTAAATCGTATAAATTATTTTAAATAGTAACCAGGCTTTCCCACGTTCTCCTTCCTATGTACTTATGGAGAGGCAGGCTGAGCAGGTTCTTAGTGCACAGGGGAGTGCTGCTGACCGTGGTGTCATTGGCCTCAGGTGAGGACATCACATACCACTTAGTTACTCTTAGCCCACCCCAGGAAACCTCCAGTCCACACTTCTGGGGACTGGCAGAACACCGCTTTGGTAAACAGCCGTTACAACGCAACTTTTACAACGCACTACCATTACAACGCTACTTTTACAACGCAGGATCCATTACAACGCATGCCTTTACAACGCATGACATTACATAGCAGATGCTATTACAACGCATGCCATTACAACGTAAGTATAGGTAAGTACATAATTTTATTTTATATTTTATTTAACATTATTTAATTAATTTAATTAATATTAAAAATAAATAAATATATTATTTATGTATTTTTATAAAATAAATTAAATATATTAATTTAAGTAATTTAAAAAAATAAGTATGAGTATAGGGTATTTTTAGGGTTCAGGGCTAGGTTTGGGTTATGGGGTACAGGGGTATTTTTAGGGTTCAGGGCTAGGTTTGGGTTATGGGGTACAGGGTTTTTTTAGGGTTCAGGGCTAGGTTTGGGTTATGGGGTACAGGGGTATTTTAAGTGTTCAGTTTTTTATAAAACGACTTTAAATAAATTAAATTAATTAAATTAAATTAATAAAATTAAATTAATTAAATGAAATTAATTACAATTTATAAAAAAAAGATATACTTACCTATACTTACGTTGTAATGGCATGCGTTGTAATAGCATGTGCTATGTAATGACATGCGTTGTAAAGGCATGCGTTGTAAAGGATCCTGCGTTGTAAAAATCGCGTTGTAATGGTATGCGATGTAAAAGTATGCGTTGTAACGTCATACATCCCACAGCTTTGTATGGTCCCTGGCTAGATCATTGGACTAGCCAATCCAGGGAGCTCAAAAGACATAGTCGCAGCCAGCGGAACTCAAGTACCACTATACTGCACTCTTATGGTAGTACCCCCACACCAACAAGCCTTATTAGCACCCTTGCCAAGACCAAAGGGGGTTATATTTAAAAAAGCTCCGTGTTTCACTAGTTCCTTAAGGGGCAGGCAGAGTCACATTTTATCATGCAAAACTGTGCTCTAAACACAACGAGTCTTTAAGAAGAACTCTCGAAGGAGTATACTGATGTAAAAGGGAGCTCAAGATTGGTGCAAGGATTTTTAGCACTCAGGGTAAAATAGGATTTTGACATTGGAGTGGTTCCGGCCCTTTTCCCCAGCAGTGGCAAAGCCAATAGGGCTGCCTTTCATGTGATAAACAACATTTGTGTATGCAACTCATGTAAACAGCATCTATGCCTGTATTCAAGTGCTTTTGGCACATTAAAAAACTGATTTATGGCTTTGCCAGTGTTTGTTTTTTCTCTTCTTCCTTTAAATTAACCCGGCTATCTTAACTGCTTTATCTATTAAGCCACATAACTTTACGGAAAAGCCAAAACATATTATTTGTACAAACTTCTGAATCTAAAAACAATTACACTTGCTTTTAGTTGTTTAAACATCAATTTGTTGTTTTTTGTGTTCCTGCTTCCATGCCTATTTCTTTTATAGAGTAATCTCTGAGAAATCATGAATATTTCAAGATGGAACTTTAGTTTCATAACCCTCTACTGGAAAGGTTACCTGGGAAATACTGCAGGAGAAGCGTTTCCCTTTCAGTTAAGAGCTGTCAGCCTTTTTTGTGCCCTGCTTCTTGAAAGGGAGGTGAATCTGAAATGCACTTATGAAGGTGTCACACGGTGTGCTAGCTTGCTCCGAATTTTCTGGGCTACAGTTGTAGGAAACCCATCACGTGCGTGCCATAGTTGTCTCGATGCCATGTGTGGGCGAGAGAGCGAGGGCACGGGTTTTTGTGTGAAATGCATCTGTTTTGCTAACAGATCACCCCACCGTGGCATCTTTCTGGAAGGGTGGGTTGGTGGTGTTTACTCAGAGCACAGGCCCTGTGTATTGTACTCTCCAGGGGCCATGAACAGTGCAGAGCGTGGCTGCAGTCTGATACCAACTACTGCCCAACATAGATTGTGCTGGCAGTGAAACAGCTGATATTATGCCCTTGTTTTCTCTGCGTGTTTACACCATCTCACGCCCACTGCTGATAATGTAAACAGTGTGTGCTGTGCAAAGTTGCGCAAGCAAGTTCAATTTTAGAACACCCCTCCAACGCCCCCACCCCCACCTCGGGTGTTTAATATAAACAAGTGGAAGAAGAACCCTGGCAGCTACAAGGGAATTCGTATTCTTCTAATTTATAATTCTCAAAGGGTGTTTTAACTTAAAGAGCTTTCATTTGTGAGATGCGGATTTTGTCTCAATGTGGGTGTTATAGATTGCTATATTCTGCTCTTTGTGTCACGTTTTAAACGGAAGAGTGTTTTCTATAATATGTGAGGGTGTGAATTTCATCAGCACGTTTCTTCTTTTGTAGCCATTGGCGAGTTACATTTTGATAGTTCTCTTGTTGCTATGTATAGAATGCATATGATTTTAGTGATGTATGTGAATTGATGGGACGATGAAGACTGGGAAACCACATTGGAGGAAACAAAATCATTGAAAAATATGTTCAAAGAAAGACAATTTTAGAGAAATACTAAGAAATCGAAAATTCAAGGAAACATTTTAAAGGAAATACAATTTTAAAAAAAAATTCAAAATCACATTAAACTTGGGTGGAGTTTAGGACTAGTGAGTGTTTTTTGGGTTCAAGGGATGGGAAATGTTTAGGGGTGATTAGGAGTTTTTAGAGTTCAGGAATTGGTGGAGTTCGGGCACAGACAGGGGTTTTAGGGGTCAATCAATCAATCAACATTTGTAGAGCGCACTACATACCCGTGAGGGTCTCAAGGCATTGGGGGTGGGACCCCTTAGCGAACAGCCAGGTCTTGAGTAGCCTCCTGAAGGTCAGCAGGTCTTGGGTCTGTCGTAGGTTCAGTGGGAGGGTGTTCCAGGCCATGACGGCGAGGTGGGAGAAGGACCTCCCTCTGTGGTTTTTCTTCAGATGCACGAGACCGTGGCGAGTGCAAGGTCGGCGGAGCGGAGCTGACGGTTGGGGGTGTAGAAGGAAAGTCGTTTGTTGAGGTAGGATGGGCCGGTCTTGTGGAGTGCTTTGTGTGCGTGGATGAGGAGCTTGAAGGATATCCTCTTGTTGATGGGCAGCCAGTACAGGTTTCTCAGGTGGGGGGTGGCCGTGGCGTGGTACGTTGAGGATCAGTCGTGCTGAGGCATTTTGGATGCGTTGTAGGCGTAGAGAGAGTTTCCGTAGTCGAGTCTGCTGTTGACGAGGGCCTGGGTGACTGTTCTTCTTGTATCTGTCGGGATTCACCTGTAGATCTTGCGGAGCATGCTGAGGGTGTTGAAGCAGGAGGATAGATGGCGTTGACTTGCTCGGTTATGGAAAGCGTTGAGTCAAGGATTCCCAGGTTGCGTGCATGGTCGGTGGGTGTCAGGGATGCTCCCAGTGCCGTCGGCCACCAGGAGTCGTCCCAGGCTGAAGGGTTGGAGCCGAGGATGAGGACCTCCGTTTTGTCCATGTTCAGCTTCAGTTAGCTAGTCTTCATCCAATTGGCGACGGCCTTCATTCCTTGGTGCAGGTTGGCTTTGGCGGTGATGGGGTCCTTGGTGAGGGAGAGGATTAGTTGAGTGTCATCGGCGTAGGAGATTATGTTGAGGTCGTGCTGTCAGGCGACGTGTGCGAGCGGGGCCATGTAAATTTTGAACAGTGTTGAGCTGAGGAAGGAACCCTGGGGTACGCCGCAGATGATCTCAGTGACTTTGGATCGGAATGAGGGCAAACAGATGCTCTGGGTTCTGCCAGAGAGGGAGATATTCCATTCCAGGTCTATGACTCGGATCCCTACGGCGTGGAGGCGTGCGCATAGTGTACGGTGGCAAATGGTATCGAAGGCGGAGGAGAGGTCCAGGTGGATAAGGTCTGCGGTCTCCTGATGTCGTCGGTGGCAGCGATGAGGGCAGTCACGGTGCTGCGGTTGCTGCGGAACCCTGACTGGTAAGGGTCCAGGATTCTGTTTTTTTTTAGATATCGGGTTAGCTGTTTGTTGACGATCTTCTCGATGACCTTGGCCGGGAACGGGAGCAGAGAGATGGGCCGGAGGTTCTTGAGGTCTCTAGGGTCAGCCTGGGGTTTTTTGAGTAGGGCGTTGATCTCGGCGTGTTTCCAGCTCTCTGGAAAGGTCGGGGTCTCGAGGGAGAGATTGATGACGTTGCGCAAGTGGGGTGCGATGGAGCTGCTGGCTTTGTTGAAGATGTAGTGCGGGAATGGGTCTGACAGGGAACCGGAGTGGATTGTGCTCATGGTCTTGATGGTGTCATCAATGCTCACGCTGGTCCAGGCTAGCAGGGGGTCGTGGTCGATGGTGTGCGGAGAGACTGTTGTGTTGGGGTTCAGTGATAGGTGGAGTTAAGGGGTGGAGAGGGTTTTTAGGGTTCAGGGATAGGTGGAATGTAGGGGTGTTAAGGGGTGTTAAGGGGTTGATAGTGTTCAGTGATGGGTAGGGGATAGGGTGATGACGAGTTTTTTATGGTTCAGGAATGGGTGTAGTTTAGGTGTGGTGAGATGTTTTTAGGAGGCAGGGATTGATGGTGTTTAGGAGTTGTGAGCGGTCAGGGATGGATGGTGTTTAGTGGTGATGAGGGGTCAGCGAATTAAAAGCATTTAAAGTAATTGTTTGACAATGTAAAATATATAAAACTGGAATAATTTGACCTGAAGGAAAGCACTCAAAAAATACCTCAGACAAAACTGTTTCTGAAGGTAAAACCTCCCGAAATTGAATTTACACCGTAAAAAATAAGCACACAAAAGCCAAGTTCCAACAACAAGGCATTCTATGAATTGGTTTATATGAAATAGTAAACACCATTCATTCAGAAAATTTCCATTAAACAGTTTAGGTCAAATGGTTTCTCAATAATGATATTCCATGAAATTGTTTGTCTAGGAAATCACATAAAACCATTTGTAGATGTTATACAGTGTTACCTTACAATCTCATGTCTTAACTCTCCTTTAAAATATGCATTAATGTATATAACTTTTTCTATTTTCATGTTTTACCTGCATTGCACTTTCAGCGTATTAGCGCCAGGCAGACAAAAACTATTGTACTGAATATAAAGGGGGCTAAGGTGAGCCCAGGGCTGTTGAAGGTTTCCTCATGGTATTCAATGTACAGCCCGCGTGCCGCTGGCGGTCCGACAGATCTTTCCATGCAGCCCGCAGACCTCCTCTTGGGAACGAGCAGCAGAGAAACAAAGCTGCTCGAGGTCTCTTTTTTTCCTGTTAACCAAGCAAGTTCGTTTTCTGGTTGTTGGATTTTTTTATGTAGTTAGTTCAGCTTATTTTATAATCAGTGCAGCCCGCTAAAAGAACAAGCTAAATTCAATGGTAGAAACAAAACCCAGCATCAGTTAAAAAGAAAATAATGTCCCTAGGATGCATTTCTTTACGCTACTCTGGCTATAGGCTTTATTTCTCCAGCTACTTCAGCCTCTACTGGTAGGTAGGTAGGCCTGCTCATAGGTGGAGACGTATCTGACTGGTCTGTAGAAGTGTATAGAAAAATTATGGTATCTGTAAACATATGTATAATAGCACAGTTCTAGCAATTACCGTGCTCATTTACTAATCTGTGAGGTGACATCTCCTGGTCAAAAATTTGAAACTTCATTTAAAAACGTACTTTTATTGCGCCACCTGCTTACCGTTCCACCGCAGTCTCTGACTGTTTGTAGTGGAGAAAGCTTTCATATGGAATTGACTAACTTCCGGCTGATCTGTTAGCGCTCCAGCTCACTTGGCTATAAAAGCCCGGACTCACGCAGTGGGTGCACCAAAGGCGCGCCAAGGGCAAGCCCGTCTGCACCCGTCAACGCCTGGATGTCGCCAAGAGCCAGACCACCTGGTTCTTTTGGGAGAAAAAGGAAATCGAACCACCCCCCTAATCTTTATTTGTCTGCCACACTCCATCAGCGAAAGATATCTGGTAAACAAAGTGCTCCATGCCAACTTTATTGAACCACTAGCTTTCCTTAAATCTTAGAGGGCCCGTTGGCCTGTCGCCACTGCTATTTTCAAAGCTCCAATGAATCACGTAGCACCTCTTTCACTGACTCTGATCCTAATCCCACTAAAATCGGCATAAAAAGTACTCTTCGTAATGTCAAGTCATTAGCTAAGCACGCAACTGAAGTCTAGGACTTAATTACCTCTCAGTGCGCAGACATCTGCTTTTTTACAGAAACATGGCTGAATGCCTCTAATCTCCAAGCCATTCCTGATAACTATAAATTAATAAAGCTGGATAGAGGCCAGAAAACAGGACGTGGCATTACTATAGCCTTTAAAAATACTCTCAATGTCACATGGATCACGACCATTAGCACCGACTCGATGGAACTAAGTATATTTAAAATAATTTGTTCTGCTACGGAAAGTAGCCTTGATTTATCGCCCTCCCGGGACTAGGACGGGTTTCAGCTAATGTTTGGTCAAAAAATAGCCACCCATGCACTAGCCACCAAAACATTTCTTCTCCTAGGTGATTTTAACTTCCATGGAGAAGATCATACTAACTCAGAAGTGGCGAAGCTTACAGCAGACTTGGAAACGCTTGGTTTGATTCAACTAATCATTGGCCCTACTCATCAAGCTGGCCATACACTTGATGTATTGTTCACTAACTCTGAGTCTATTGTATGTGAGGCACCTATGCCTCGACTTTGGACTGACAACTTTATGATTCCCTTCTATGTCCAATCCTCTCAACCACCCTATATGGTGGATAATTGTAGGACAGCAAAAAGAACAAGTAGGCCCTGGCACTTACTATCTCCTTATGCTTTCAGTGAATCATTTCACTTCAGTCTGCCAGCAAATACCTCAGATGTCAATGATATTTTGGACACCTTCAAAACTACTCTAACGGAGGCTCTGAATTTAACAGTACTCCACAAAAAATGAAGTTCCACTAATCTGCGACCATCAGCCCCTTGGTATGCTTCAGAGCAAAAAATGGAAAATTCGGTTTGCAAAAACTTAGAGAGAATATTGGCGCAGAACTAAAAAAACATATGCTAAGGACTCTTATAAACTAGTATTATCTCAATATCACTTAAACATCAAACTCGTGTGGCGAAATGTAATCACAAATCAAATTGAACAGGCATGCAACGCTCCCAAAGTGCTTTTTAAAATTATCCAAGATTTCACCAACCCTCAGGTGTGTTCCCAACTCTCCATAGGATCAGAGGAACTGTGCGATTCTCTTGTCAGTTTCAGCAGAAAATCTCCCCGATTTATTTAAAATTTAACATCCCATCTACTACTATTACTGGTGACTCCTGCAGTATGGTCGATGTGATAGCAGATACGACTTCCATTCTAAACAGGTTTGAACCCTTTACTCTGGAGGAAATCCAGAGATCCCTGCATGCAGAAAATCAGGGTCTCTTCTGGACATTTGCCCTCCTAAAGTAATGTCATCTTTAACCAAATGTCTTACTCCGGCAGTACAAGAGATATTTAATCTTATGGTTGAAACAGGCACTATCTATTCTGAATGGAAAACCGTTTGTGTTCAGCCCATCTTTAAAAAAGCGAATCTAGACCAGAATACTTTAGCTAATTATCATCTTATATCTTTGCTACCCCTTTTGGGTAAACAGTTTGAAGGCTTAATCAACACACAATCATCAGCCTACCTGGAAACAAATAAAATCCTGGACCCTTCACAGTCCGGATTTAGGCTACAGTACGGAAACAGCCCTGCTGGCAGTTACCGACTCTCTGCGACTTGATGCAGGAACTCCTGCCACGCTTGGGCTGTTAGATCTCTCTGCAGCCTTCAACACCGTTTCCCATGTCAGGTGGATGGAGAGGCTGTGAGAGATTGGTGTACAAGGCACAACTCTTAAATGACTGCATAATTTCCTGGAATACCAATACCAAACTGTTACCCTTGACCCTTATACCTTGTGCAAAATGTGACTGGACAAGGGTGTCCCACAGGGCTCTTGTTTGAGCCTTAGTTTGTTTAACATTTATGTGGCACCCCTTGCTAAGATTGTAGAGCCTTATGGCTTTCGAATAATCTCTTATGCAGAGGACACCCAGTTGATGTTCACATCTGAATCAGATCTGGCCGCTACAAAAAAGTATTTTTCTATGGGAATGTTAGCCATTTCTAACTGAATGAATGATAAATCTCTACAACTAAACATAGATAAGACGGAGATTGTGCTGCTGGGCAAGGCCACCTCTATGTGGTTCGATGAGTGGTGGCCCATCCAACTGGGTTCAATCCCTTTGCCCAAACAATCCGTGAAGAACTATTCTATAAAAATCGACCAAGCCCTCACGATGAAAGATCATATTTTGGCTACCATTGGACTATGCTATCAGAATATGGGTCCTCTGTGCAGAATATGTCCTTACCTTCCAATATCTGCCAGAAGAATGCTTGTTCAAGCCCTGGTAGTAAGCAGATTAGACTACAGCAATGATCTATGGTCGGCAGCAAATGAGACGCTGATAGCTAAACTACAAGTAGTCCAAAATATGGCAGCCAAGCTCGTTATTAACCTACGCTTCCGAGCTGAGTGGTCGCTCCCCTGCTGCTGAGGTATCGTTTGTGCAGCGCTTTTGCTCTATTCTAAACTGCAATTAATTACTACAGCCTGCTGTGCGCTCTTACTGCCATTGCGTGCTGGAACTGGCGCTCTGCCCATTCTGTTTGCTGCTTTGCCCATTTTGTTTGCTAAATTTGCCGATCTGCCCATTTGCAGTGTGATACTGCCAGCGTGACTCTGCTGTTTAATTTATTTACATCTCGCCGCTTTTGCTCATTTGCATTTCATTGATCAGCGCGACCCTGTTGCAGTATTTACGTTTCCCCCCCAAGCTCTCCTGCCGCCCTGACCCCTCCACCTCCATTTTGTTGTTGTTGTCGTTCCCCTTAGCCCGCCCCGCCTCCCAGCTGAAGCGCCCTCGCCCCTCCCCCTCCACCATCCATATATGACAGGAGTTCCCGTGCGCAGCGTTCACGCGCAGCGACCGCGCCCAATTCGCGCCGAAGGTGCGCCAAAGGTAAGCCCGTCTACGCCCGTCCGCGCCTGGACCGCGCCCAGCGCCAGACCCCCTGCTCCTCGCGCTGCCCAGCCCCCCCGCGTTACCTATGATGCTGCCTCCCTCCTAGCCCTTAACCCCGGTCGCGCCCCCAACTGCGTCCAAGCCGCTCCTGGACACACCCATGGACCTTTCTCCTGCTACTCCTGCAAATTCAGCGGCACCGACAACATCTCCGATACGACTACACCACAGATTCCCAACCCCAACGACCTACAATGCATCCTTCTCAACACCCGCTCGGTGCACAGACACGCCATTGACCTATGGAACCTTCTAGACACCCTCTCTCCAGACGTCGCCTTCCTAACGGAAACATGGATGAACGCTTCCTCCGCACCAGACATCACCATTGCCATCCCTGAAGACTATAAGATCACTCGCAAAGACCGTACCAGCCACACAGGAGGAGGAATCGCTATCGTCCATAAGAAATCAATCCGCATATCAACCAGCTCTGACGTCAACCTCGCCAACTCCGAACACCTTCACTTCCAGATCCACATCGACCCCAAAACCACTCTCAGAGGCACTCTCCTCTACAGACCACCAGGACCCCGCGCAAAATTCAGTGAAGACATCACGGACTTCATCTCCCCACACGTGCTCCCCTCCAAAGACTATATTCTTCTGGGAGACCTCAACTTTCACCTTGAAAAGATCAACGACCACAACACCGCCACCCTCGTGGACAACCTCGCCAACCTTGGACTTAAACAACTGGTCACTTCCCCCACCCACATCGCAGGTCACACACTCGACCCCATCTTCACTTCCAGCAATCATGTCTTCTTCAGCCACACTACGGACCTCCTATGGACCGACCACAGCTGCGTTCACTTCACCTACAACAAGCCGAAACCCATCAACCACCCCCAACCTACCCTGCAAAGAAACTGGAAGAAAATCACCACGGACCAAATCTCGGCATCGCTCCTTCGAAACTCCCCAGCCCTCTCTTCTAACGCCAACGAAGCCGCAGCCAACCTCACCCTATGGCTATCCAACACCGCTGACACCTTAGCACCACTGAAAAAACGTCAAAGCAAACCTGGCAGCAAGAAGGCCTCATGGTTCAACGATGATCTTAAGAAATCCAAGAAACTCTGCCGCTCCCTTGAAAAAGCCTGGAAAAAAGACCCATCCACCAGCACCAAGGACGCCTTCAAAAGCGCCACCCGCACTCACCACCAACTGATCCGAAAAGCCAAGAAAACAGCATTCAAGGATCGACTTGACAACAACGCCCACAACAGCAAGGAACTTTTCAACATCGTCAAGGAATTTTCCAACCCCTCGGCCAACTCCAACGACATCACCCCCTCTCAAACCCTCTGCGACTCCCTAGCCTCCTTTTTCCACAACAAGATTGCAGACATCCACAACAGCTTCGACAACCAACCCGGAAACCAACCCACCCCACCATCTGTTGACCATCTTCCCCCCGTAAACACCCTTAACGCCTGGAACCCAATCTCCACTGAGGAAACCATCCGCCTGATGAATTCCATCCACTCTGGATCCCCCACAGACCCATGCCCTCACCACATCTTCAACAAAGCAGACTCCGTCATAGCACCGCACCTCCGAGACGTCATCAACTGCTCCTTGATATCCGCGACCTTCCCAGAAGACTGGAAACACGCTGAACTCACCGCCCTTCTGAAAAAACCAACAGCGGACCCCACCGAACTCAAAAATTACCGCCCCATCTCGCTTCTTCCATTCCCGGCCAAAGTCATCGAGAAAGCCGTCAACAACCAGCTCGCCACCTTCCTCGAAGCCAACAAATCCCTCGACTCCTCACAATCTGGCTTCCGAGCAAAACACAGCACTGAGACCGCCCTCATCGCAGCAACAGACGACATTCGAACTCTACTGGACAATGGAGACACAGTCGCCCTCATCCTCCTCGACCTCTCTGCAGCCTTCGACACAGTCTGCCACAGCACCCTTCTACAACGCCTCAATAACATCGGAATCCAAGGAAAAGCACTTGAATGGATCACCTCGTTCCTCACCGGAAGAACCCAGAGAGTCCGCCTTCCTCCATTCAAGTCCGAGGCCTCTGAAGTCATCTGCGGCGTGCCTCAAGGATCATCACTCAGCCCCACCCTCTTCAACGTATACATGAGTCCCCTAGCGGACATCGCCCGCCAACACAACCTCAACATCATCTCCTACGCGGACGACACTCAACTGATCCTTTCTCTCACCAAGGACCCCAGCACCGCCAAAACTAACCTACACGAAGGAATGAAAGAAGTCGCCGAATGGATGAAACAAAGCCGCATGAAACTGAACTCAGATAAAACAGAAGTCCTCATCTTAGGCACTTCCCCCTCTGCGTGGGACGACTCTTGGTGGCCGGAAGCCCTTGGAAAAGCACCCATCCCGACTGACCACGCACGGAACCTTGGCGTCATCCTGGATTCTTCACTCTCAATGAACAGGCAAGTCAACGCCGTATCCTCTTCCTGCTTCAACATTCTTCGCATGCTCAGAAAAACATTTCGCTGGATCCCCTCCGAAACAAGGAAAACAGTCACCCACGCTCTGGTCACGAGCCGACTGGACTACGGAAACACCCTCTACGCCGGTACCACTGCAAAACTCCAGAAGAAACTCCAACGAATCCAAAACGCCTCAGCCAGGCTCATATTAGACATCCCACGCAACGAACACATCTCCGGTCACCTTAAAGACCTCCACTGGCTACCCGTCAATAAGAGGATCACTTTCCGACTGCTTACCCACGCACACAAATCACTCTACGACATCGGACCAGATTGCCTCAACTCTCGACTGTCCTTCTACACCCCCTCCCGCCAACTACGTTCTTCCAGCCAAGCCTTCGCCACTGTACCTCGCATCAACAAGACCACCATGGGAGGCAGATCCTTTTCATACCTGGCTGCTAAAACATGGAACTCACTCCCCGCTTACCTTCGCCTCACCCAGAACCACCTAGCGTTCAGAAAGCAGCTCAAAACGTGGATATTTGACAAATAATCCTCCCCCCCTTCCTAAGCGCCTTGAAACCCTCTGGGTATGTAGTGCGCTATACAAATTTTATGACTTGACTTGACTTGACTTCTTCCTGGCACTACATCTTCTCTTTTGTTAAAGGATCTACACTGGCTGACAGTGTAAAAAGGAGCATTTTTAAGATCTACTGGTCCACCTAAAATGTGCTAAGGGGCAAAGGCCCTAGCTAAGTGCAATTGGAAATTAAACCGTACGTACCCAACAGAAGCTTAAGATTCTGTGATAAAGCCCTGCTGTGTCCCCCTGCATCCGTCTGACTAGATGCCGGGGCAAGAGCTTTCTCTTACTTGGCCCCCACCTATTGGAAAAAGCTCCAGCTGCATGTCCGTACCTGTTTGAACTATTGTAAATTTAGGAAATTGTTAAAAAAAATTCAACAACCAATCTCTGACGATACTTGGTACAACTGCCAACAGCACAGAGAAGCCCACGCGTGAGTTATGCGCTATATTCAATATAATTAACGTAACATAACAATAGGCTGGGTTAGTAAGTGTAGGGAGTAGGTAAGTAGGTACTTTAAGAAATATTCTGTGATACCTTATTGGTCCTTAACCTACAGGAGAGTGCACATGAATATGATATATTTTAAATAAAAAAATATTGCAAGTTAAACTTATAAATGGAAATGCATTGTTTTGGTAGGAAAGCGCAGTTTGATCACTACCAAAGGTGCCAAGTTTCACAGGTCCAAACATAATGTACTGATCCAGTCCAGGCTTTTTCTTAATTTTTTGGATTTGTAGTCCTGTTTTGTAATGGAATACATAATGCTATAAGTCCCACAATTCAAAGAAAAAACCTGGACTGGGGCAACACATAACGTATGGACCTGGAACACTGAAGCAGGACTGCTACAGACTTGGCATGTAGGCAAAAAGTGAAAAGAAAGATTTGAAAGAAAGCATTCTCCAGTAATCTTTTTAAAAGGGTGTGGTTTATTTTCTGTTCTGATAATCACCCATCCCACCCTGTCTCTTTGGAGATGACCCAGCATCAATGCGGTCCCCAAGCACACCCCAGATTGTGCATTGTGTACTTTGTGGCCCCTGAGTAAATGTGTACCCATTCTCTAGATGTTGCCAAGGGAAACAGTACTACTATTCTTATGTGCTTCATCTGCTGCCTCTTTTGTTTTGTACAGTAATCGCACTATTATAGCGCTTACTATCCCAGAGACATTGAAGTGCTTTTTTTTCGCAAGTAGCATCTATGCATCTGTTGTAGCGTTAAATAGTGCTTGGGTGGGTTTATGTATCTGAGACAGCTTTACAGAACCTATTCCCACTTGTTTGCACCACAAAACTACATCATTATAATTAAAATACTTCAGCTACATTACTACTTCAACTCCAACATTCCGATGTTAGCTTCAACACCACACACTACAATACCAGCACCACATCCATAACATTTCACAGTAGAACACACACTACCATTAAAAAAGTCCAATAAACCATTGCAACTGAAAAACACAACACCAACAGTAAAACTACACTTCTCATACTACAAAATTATAACTACTATGTTACAACAACAAATCTGCAAAATGTGTACAAGACTACAGCACTCAATTGTTACAACTGCAAGTCTAAAGTTAAACTTTCACAGCTACAATACTACGCACAACACTAGAATAACAATTGTGCCACACAACTACCACACTGCTGGTATAATGTCACCAATAGGCTCCAACACTACATCGAAAATACTATAAACACAATAGCACAAGTACAACTCTACAAGTACAGCACTGCAAAACAGCACAGTAAGTACATATATGCATAAGTACAGAGTTGAATATGCTATGTATTACCAATGTTGAGTGTGGGGAGAGGCCATGACTCAGGAGAGAACAGTTGGTTCTTCCTAACTGTAATGAAATGGGTCCTACTATGTAATCAGCCTGGATTTTTTGCTTTTTGATCACCTGGTTCTTGGCGTTTTCACTGTGGGTGTTCTTCACAACTGGTGACTCTACCACAGTAAACGCACGGTAAATGGACTGTGCGTGTTTACCGCCAGTGTTTACCTTTTAAAGTAAGGCTGCTGCAATGGTAAGGGGCACTTGGCTGGTTACACATGAACACCTGTGCACACTTGAGTATGGGCTGTGCGTGGAAGATTTTCATGAGCAGCCTGGTGACTGTGTCTATGTAGCCTGTTGCAGAGGGGAATATGCAGGATTAGATATTGACCTGGGGTAGGCCGCATAATGTTAGTGTTCACTCCTAGGGAAAGTCAGTGTGGTTTGCTGTCTTGTCTGCAGTGACACTTTATTATAGAGATAGGGGAAAATCTGCAAAACATGTGCCCCAATATCAAATCTGCACATTCCAAAAAGGTATCTGTACATGTTTTGGGTCATCCAGAATTGTCAAATTTCTCTGGCTCAGTACCAGAACCCATTGATTGATTGATTGAATGATTGAACCCAGGATTTTTGTCACCCTGCTAGGTCAAGTTAATTACATTTCTCTCCAGCAGCAGAAACAAACTGCAATTAACAGTGCTTCACTCAGCTTCTGAGTAGGAAGGGGTGGGTTGAAAAAGCTGCTCCAATCAATTAGCTGTCACTCTGTAGCAAGGATGGGACTGCCCAAGCCCACTGAACAAAGGAGAGAGCTCAGACCTTGGTATACAACACAGGACCAGGTCACTCTTTGAAGTTTTGATGGGGAAGCCTCTGGCATAGATGTCAGATGAGGGGCCGAACTGAGGCCCCTAGAGGAGAGGTGACAGTGACACCTGGATGGCACCATCTTGAACTGTCCCAGCATGCAGTGCAGGAAGGTTGGGACAGGGGCGGAGAATGGCTGTGGCATCATAGGATTAAGCAGCCCGGCATCTAGAACCTTCAGCCCCCACTTAAAAGGTCTTGTACAATGGGGGAAGAGTGCTTTTTTAGAGCAGGACACTAGTACTAGACAGTTGTAGCCATGGAAAACTGGAAGAAGTAACCACCTGATGCCCACCTGGACAAAGGACTCATAGTACAGTTGATCCAAGGACCAGTAGATCCCTCCCCAGGACCTTTAGGCTGGTTCCCTAAGGACTAAATGGGGAGAACTGAACTTTTACACCCAGCAAGAAGAAGCACCTGAGTTTAACATGAAAAAGGCCTGTCACAAGAAGCCAGTGGAACCAGCTCTCTTCAATGTGGCTAGGACTCTCCACCCTGAGCAATAGGAGTCCAAGAACAAGCCAAACAGTCCCAACGGAGCCTGAGATATGCCAGGGCAAAGGATTTGACCTTTGATCCCCCAGTGATGACATGGAGCATGTGGAGCTCCGCTACAAAGTGTGAAAAAATGCCAGGGTGGTCTAGGGCCTGGGGATGACACAAGGAGCCTTTTTCATTAAGGAGTCCTGGGAGGGGGTGTGAGTGAAGCTCCTTCCCTAAAGTCCGGGAGGCCCTAGGATCCCAAACCCCGGCCAGGGTTATGCCCTGGGGCCATCCCTACTCTGGGCCCCATCAAAAGACAAGGAAAATGGGGGAACTCTCCCCAATAGTGGCAGGTTAGCCCTACTCTCTGTGCCTGGAAGTGGGGGAGCAGGGGACACCACCAAAGCAAGTGCCCTGCCCACCAGGAGCAGGCAGGACAACAGAAGAACTGCTGGCTCCTGCTGCAACACAGGAAGGTGCTGCCCATATGGGAAGCTAGCCAGGGCAGTCAGGGGTGGGCTCCCTGGACTGTGCCCAAAATAAAAAGGCATGGGGGTATGAGGGTGGGATCCGACACCCCTAAAAAATAAAATTAAAAAAAGGAAAATCAATCAATCAATTAGAACATTTGTAAATCGCACTACTTACCCGCGAAGGTCTCAAGGCTTGTGGGGGGGGGAGTGTTGCTACTGCTAGAAAAGCCAGGTCTTGAGGAGTCTTCTGAAGGTTAGCAGGTCCTGGGTCTGCCGTAGGGGGATGAAGAGGGTGTTCCAGGTCTTGGCGGCGAGTTGGGAGACAGATCTGCCGCCGGAGGTCGCTCTTCGGATGCGGGGGACTGTGGCGAGGTCGGCGGAGCGGAGTTGGCGGTTGGGGGTGTAGAAGCTGAGTCGTCTGGTAAGGCATGCTAGTCTGGTGTTGTGGAGTGCCTTGTGTGCGTGGATGAGGAGCTTGAAGGTGGTACTCTTGTTGACGGGGAGCCAGTGCAGGTCTCTTAGGTGGAGTGTGATGTGGCTGCAGGGAGGGATGTCGAGGATCAGGCGTGCAGAGGTGTTCTGAATGGGTTGAAGTCGTTACATGGGTTTTGGCCGAGGCTCCTGCATAGAGGGCGTTTCCGTAGTTCAATCATCCTAGCCCAATTCTAGTTTGTATTATTAGACACCCTCTACAACCTACTGTACATCCATCATGTTACACAAAAGGTCATTATACAAAAAAGTACGTCAGTAGAGCACAGTAAGACAACCTCAAAACAAACTACAGAAATAAAAATAGTTGTTTAAAAAGAAATGTTTTTATTCTAATCACAGTAAAAAGAGGGATTAACCTCCACAGTATAAAACAATATACAATTCACATAAAAAAAGAAAACAGTAAGTCGACGTGGCGTTTCAGTGACATTTTTTCATTGTGTCACCTTCTTCAGGACAGTTTTCTATACAATAAAAAAAAATTGGGATTATTTACAGGCTCAATTATACACTGACATACATATTTTAAAGCACCATTTTGGAACTAAGTATTACATACATATTTAAAAAAAATTATTAACACAATAAAAAAAACCTCTTCTTTGAAACATACACATTTTGTGTTCTTCAAAACCTCCCTTATATTTCCTTTACAGCAATTCATATTCCATTTGGACTAAATTACAATGCACATTTGTTATAACTAAAAACCGTACAATATCTACAACATACCTCTAGTCTTATAATAAGAACTAGTTTTCACACTTTGAGTCAGTCAGCAATATGGAAGACCCTGGTTCTGGATCAAATAACTCTTCTGTATTGTGGCATATCGAAACAAACATATAGACAGGGAAACAGCCTCCTTTGTTATTTAGACAATCGAGCTTGTGGAATGTGTGTTTTATTCTTTTGTAACACTTCACCCTGTCCCAATTGGATTTGAGGGTATCTCCCTTTGTTTTTGTGTTTCTGTAGTCCAACCTGTTGCTGACGATGGCCTGGGTGACTGTTCTTCTTGTTTCGGTGGGGATCCACCTGTAGATCTTGCGGAGCATGCGGAGGGTGTTGAAACAGGAGGAGGAGACAGTGTTGACTTGCTGTCATGGAGAGGATAGAGTAGAGGATGAACCCTAGGTTGCGTGCATGGTTGGTGGGTGTTGGATCTGTTCCCAGTGCGGTCGGCCACCAGGAGTCGTCCCAGGCCGAGGGGGTGGAACTGAGGATGAGGACTTCCGTCTTGTCCGAGTTTAGCTTCAGTCGGCTGGTCTTCATCCACTCAGCGATGGCTTTCATTCCTTCGTGGTGGTTGGTTTTGTCAGTGTGGGGGTCCTTGGTGAGGGAGAGGACCAGCTGGGTGTCGTCAACGTAGGAGATGATGTTGAGGTTGTGTAGTCGGGCGAAGTGGGCGACCGGTGCCAAGTAGATGTTGAACAGTGTTGGGCTGAGGGATGAGCTCTGGGGTACGCCGTAGATGATCTTGGTGGCTTCAGAGCAGAAAGGGGGGAAGAGGACGCTCTGGGTTCTGCCGGAAAGGAAGGAGGTAGTCCAGTCCAGGGCCTTCAGCGTCATGGAGGCGTGTGCGTAGGGTGTGGTGGCAGACCGTGTTGAAGGCCGCTGACAGGTCCAGCAGGATGAGGGCTACAGTTTCTCAGTTGTCTAGCAGGGCTCTGATGTCATCGGTGGCGGATATGAGGGCAGTTTTGGTGCTGTGGTTGCTGCGGAACCCGGACTGGGATGGGTCCAGGATGCTGTTTTGCTTGAGGTAGCGGGTCAGTTGTCTGTTGACGGTCTTCTCGATGGCCTTTGCCGGGAAAGGGAACATGGAGATGGGCCGGAATTTCTTGAGGCCCTTGGGGTCAGCCTTGAATTTTTTGAGTAAGGCGTTGATCTCGGCGTGCTTCCAGCTCTCCGGGAAGGTGGCTGTCTTGAAGGAGATGTTGATGGCTTTGTTGAAGATGTGGTGTGGGCAAGTGTCTGACGGAAATCCGGAGTGAATGGTGTTCATGATTTTGATAGTGTCGTTGATGTTTATGTTGGTCCAGGAGAGCAGGAGGTTGTTGCCGATGGTGGCCGTGGGGGCGGAGGTCTCAGTGGTTGCTGGGGCGGTCGTGGCATTGAAGCTGTCATGGATGTCTGTGATCTTGCAATGGAAGAAGGTGGCAAGGGAGTCGCACACGTCTTGTGAGGGTGGGATGTCGTTGGTGTTGGAGCTGAGTTAGAGAGTTCCTTCACGATGTTGAAGAGTTCTTTGCTGTTGTGTGTGTTGTTGTCTAGGCGGTCTTTGAAGGAGGTCCTTTTGGGGGATCTGATGAGGTGATGGTGTCTGCGGGTGGCGTTCTTGTGGGCTGCGTAGCTGTCCGGTGTCCGTACATGGTTCCATTTCTTCTCAAGCCTTTGGCAGGTTTGGTTGGAGGCCTGGAGGTCTTCAGTGAACCAGCTGGCTTTCCTACTGGTGTGACTGTTGGAGGGTGTCTTGATCAGGGCGAGGGTGTTGGCGCAGTTGTCGATCCACTGTCTGAGATTGCGGGCGGCGGTGTCAGTGGGTGGTGGTAAGCTGGTCTTCGGTGACTTTTCTCCAGCAGTGGCGGAGGATCCGTTGGGTGGGGTGGGTTTCGGGAAGTTGAAGTGGATGCAGCGGTGGTCGGTCCAGTGGGTTCGGTGGTGTGGTTGAAGGAGACATGGGAGCTTGCGGAGAAGATGGGGTCAAGCGTGTGGCCGGCGGAGTGAGTTGGTGTTGTGACGAGTTGTCTTAGTCCGAGGTTGGAGAGGTTGTCGATCAGGGTGGTGGAATTGGTGTCATTGTTCTCGAGGATGAAGTTCAGGTTGCCGAGGAGGAAGTAGTCTTTAGAGGCGGGGGTGTGTGTACTGACGAAGTTGGCGATGGAGTCGCTGAACTGTGGTCGGGGTCCGGGGGGTCTGTAGACGAGGGTTCCTCTGAGGGTGGTGGTGGGATCAGTGTGGATCTGGAAGTGCAGGTGTTCGGTGGTGCTGAGGGTGTCGTCAGTGTTGGTCGAGACTCTGAGAGTGTTCCTGTGGACGATGGCGATTCCTCCTCCTACTCCGTTGGTGCGGTAAAGGAAAGTGGTATGGCGCGAGGCACCGCAGCACCACAAGGGAAGCTGCCAGACCCGCTACTTAAATATTCATTCTATGAGAGGGAGAACCCCACAATGTCTAGCGGGGCTTGATTCTGGCAAAGTTGCCTCTACCAACAAGCCCAGGATAGGGTGGGGGAGCTGCAAGAGTGCAGCAGCTCAACTACGAGGAAACCTACAGGATTACAAGAAGTACTGGCCCTAAGTTTGGAGGGTCTGGAAAAGGATGCCCATCCTAGGATTCTCAAGCATTTGCCAACCCCCCAGGATGGAGCTTTAACCCTATAATTGGAGTGCATTGCATCTCTTGTGTCTAAATCTATAGCTCCAATTTATTTAACCTGAAAGTTCTTAACAAAGACAGAGACAGCCCCCCAGGGTGGAACTTTAACCCTACAGCTGGGAGTGCATTGCCTCCCTAGGGTCTAACTTTATAGCTCCAGTGTATTTAACCTGAAAGTTCTTAACAAAGACAAATGGGGCCCAATTCACAGAACTAACTTACTACAAAATCCTAAACTTACTATCATTTTGGTATTCACAGAAGGCACTTACTCATTTTGGTATTCAGAGAAGGTACTTACTCATTTTGCTATTCATAGAATGCACTTACTCATTTTGGTATTCAGAGAAGGTACTTACTCATTTTGGTATTCACAGAATGCACTTACTCATTTTGGTATTCACAGAATGCCCTTACTCACTTACTCATATTAACTTTATGTCTGCGATCGGGCCGGAGATTCCGGCCGGTGGTGGAGATTCCGGCCCAGAGCTGGAGATTCCGGCCCGGAGGTGGAGACTCCAGCCCGATGGTGGAGATTCTGGCCTGATGGTGAAAATTCTGGCCTGATGGAGGAGTTTCCGGCCGGTGGCGGGGATTCTGGCAGGTGGTGGAGATTCCGCCGGTGGCGGGGATTCCGCCACCGGCAAAAGGGGAAAGGTAGGACATGCCCTGGTGTGTGTGACATGTCCTGATAGTGAATTACGGCCCATTTCATTTTTCCCTACTGCGAGGCTTCCTGTTCCCCATAGGACAGAATGGGGAGGTTGTTTATAACACCTTATAAACATAACTGGCCCAGGGAATTAGGTAGGAAAATAAAGTTTAGTATGCCTGAACTCAGAATCTAAAGATGCTTCTTTTAGTGAATGTGATTTTTACATTCTGTGTTTGAAAATACAATTTTTGGAAAGTAGGTACTTTCTTGCTCGGTCATCCTGTGTGCCTCTACTGGAATGTGGATTGCCTGTCTGGGTTTTGGGTGACAGAAGGCTGGGGAGCAGGAGTGGCTCCAGATAGCCTAGGTGGGTCAGGAAAGGGCAGAATAGACCTGGGCTGCAATTGGTGAAGGGGGAGGAGATTTCCTTGCACCTCAAAGGGCCTGGTCTGCCTCTGACCATGCCGTCTCCACCTCCTGCCAGGAAGTCACACCAGAGAAGGCAGAATTGGTTCTGGCTGGGCACAGCCACTCTCTGCCTAAGAGATCAAAGGATTTTGGAATATAAATATTGGGGCCCAGACCCCTGACTTTTAGAACTCTTTTGGACCAAGAAGACTGCCAATAAGAAGAGACGGAGAGGCTGTGAGGAGGAACAACCACTTTGCTCTGTGCTTTGCTGTGTTGGCCTGCAGTGGCTGCTTCTGTCTTGGGCAGTGAAAGGACTGGACTGAACTTTCTGCAATCTACTTTTGTGAGTTCCTCCAAGGGCTTGAGGTAGAGCTTGCCCCTGTTCGAGAAGTCTCAGGAACAGCAAAGACTTCAAGCTCTTTTGCCCTCAGCACTGGGGACTGCGTGTCTTGTGCTGCAACAGAAGGAAATGCAAAAACAACAGTCCTAGGATGCTTGTTTCCAGTCCAGGGAGGACCTGGCTTGGCAGTTCGGGCTGGACTGTTCCCATGGGACACAGGGTCAAGACTGATTTACATATGGCTAGGTTCAAACTGGAATGGCATGGTGACCAATAAAAGGATGGATTAAGGCCCAGATCTCTGTACTGGGGTGAATGTATGACATTGCTCTGCATTCTGTCCATCAACTGTTGTTTTTGCAACAGAAGAAGATGCAACCCAAAGAAGTCCACTACGCCACTGCCATCTCTGTGTCCTGAAGGTATCGCAGAGGGCACCACTGTAACGCCGCTCTGCGACCCTGGTCTTGCCGACGACACTTGCTGAGCCGCCACCGAGCCGCTGCTCGCACAGCACTACGCACTACCTCGCTTCATGGCGATGCCTTGGTATCGCCGCCGCTCCACGTCAAAATCTACACCGCTGCTTGCACCGTGGTTTGAGGGCACCGCTCATAAAGTTACACGACGCACTGCCCTCATCCCGCACTGTAGCCTTGGCCTACCGATGCTGGCGCCATCGACTCCGGTTCTTAAGCCGACGACAGAGCTTCAGCAACAACGACGCCACTACTTGCACTGCGACCTGCCAGCACTGCGACGAGCACTGCATTCACTTCGCACTGCGACCCTGGTCTTTCCGACTACACCATCTGATGCCGCCACCGAGCCGCTGCTTACACCGTGACCTGAGGGCACCGCACTGCTACACTTCGCACTGCAGCACCCGACGCCAGCGCTCCTGACTTCAACAGAGAGGAGTTTGATCTGCAACACGTGTGACTTTGAGGGCCCGGACAACCCCTGCACCGACCTCCAGAACTAACGCCTACGGACGCTGTGCTTTTGGAAGTTCAACAAGAGGTCGCCAACGCCCTGCATTTCTAAATGGTACTGTTTGCGGGTCTTTCCGACACCGTAGCTGGCCCGCAATGCCACGGTCAGCCAGAACTGTTTGGATTTGTTTGTTCACGATGCCGTGATAGCCCCGGACAGAGCAATCGACATAAAGGAACTGTTTTTCAAGCATATTTTGATAACTGAAGATTTTTAAGTACTGTATGGTGTATTTTTATTGTTTTTGGTCTTTTTGTAGTGCTGACACTGTATTACTGTTGGTTATGTGCAAATGCTTTACACACTGCCTCTAAGATAAGCCTGAACGCTCGTGCCAAGCTACCACGGGGGTGAGCAGGGGTTATATTCGGAGTGTAACTCCCTTATCCTGACTAGAATAGTGGTTTCTGCCTGGCTTCTTTGGCACATGCCCTAGCCTACCAAAAATCCCATTTCTAACATAATGCATATTCCTGAAAGGCTTCAATACTTTATTAATGATGTGAGAGCGACCCCGAGTGTCAGAGGGACGCAGACCAGCCTAGCAAGTCCCGGGGTCAGAGTGCTTTCCCCACACTGCTAGGAAATGGGGGCAGGCTGCAAAATAGCGGCGGCGGCTCCGGAGCTTCACGGTTGAGCGCCCATCTTGGCCCTTGGCCAGGCCACACTCTCAGGCCTGTAATTGATAAATCATTATTAAGAAATTATTGTCTGCCTTTGTTTACTTTAATTATCAGTCCCTGATCAGTAAGGTAGTTCTAGAACACATTTTATGTTCTTTGTACTCATGGTGACTTTTTTAAATATGTACCAATAAGAGGAACTCATACCAGTTTACAGTGATTTTCTTAATTTGTGTACTGACCAGAACACTAAAATACTGGTCAGGCTGGTAAAAACTGGACAGGAGGCAACCCAATTTAAGGCTGGTTCTGGTTGATATAGAAGGGGCTAGCATGGTTTGAATTGGTGAGATGGGTGGGTATTTGTGGTGCTTAAATGCACTGGGCAGATCTGGCTGCTTCAGACTGCCTTGGTGCAACTAGGGGGGAGGGGCAAGGCCAGGCCAGTCTAGCGCTGATGGGTGTTTATAGGGCTCCATTGGACTGAGGAGGGTCACACTGGTTCTAGATAATGCAAAGTGTCTTGGGCCTGACTCTGCTGGCTTTGATGGATGTAAACGGGTTGGGACGTATAAATGAGGGTAGATCTGGCTGTGTATAGAGTTTGAACACGCTGGAGGATACTCACTGTTTCTGATACTGTTAATGGAATTAGGATGGTCAGGATTAGGTCATTCTACTTCTAATGGGTGTTAATGATGTTAGAATGGACTATGCATCCAGGCTAGTGCTTCTCATTACTCGAAAAGTGGTAAGTTATGATAATCAGCTCTTTATATGGACTTTATTGCATGGTTTTGCAGGCGAAAAAGTCACACATAATATAGTTGAATGTCACTTATAACAATACTGAAACTATGGAAATGTCACACATAAGCAATCTGAAAACTTTGAAGCTATGTGAAATTAGGCGCCTGAGGGGAACATCCTTTCCAACGCAACTTTTACCACGCAGAGTTTTACGACGCAACTATTACAACGCATGCCATTACAACGCATTGCGCTGGGGGCGCTCTAGGATAGGCAATAGATTTAATTTACTATCCACGGGGACTGGAGTTGGAATAGTAAATTAAACTATTCACTATCCAGCACCCCTCAACACTATGCGTTGTAAAAGCATGCGTTGTAAAACTTGCGATGTAAAGGCATGCGTGGTAAATGCATGCGTTGTAATGTCATACATCCGGCGCCTGATAATATAAACTCTCTATGCTCCTCGACCTGGCGAGCCCATACCCACTGGAGGGAGGAGAAGCAGCATAACAACCAGAGTTAATTACTTTAATTCTAGCGAACCACGTTTGAGTCCCAGTGTTGGCTAAACATTCTATGATTCAGGCAAAATATCTTAATCTCCCTGTTCCTATAAATTAAAAAAAAAATCTGATCTTGTGTAAAGTGCTCAGGTGCTTGTGAAACGGGTTTCCATGGAGATGATAGGTTATAAAGGGGGTATTCTGGAATGTTGGTGGTATCAGTTGGAGGAGAGCGGAGATACAGTTAAACACACTTCTGGTTTTGTGCTGCCGACTTGAATAAAGAACACAGTTCACTTACCTTACGTCTGCGTTTATACTTCAGAATTGGCAACGAGCAGAAGTCCCTACCATCAAGCTGCTGTTCTTCTCTATTAAGACTTCTTGGTGCTTCCTCAAGGCTTCCTCAGAAGCTTTCTGGAGTGGAGGCGGATTCCTCATGTTGGAGTGTGGCAGGCAGTGCTAGAACGACAGGGAGGGTGGCAGCACGAACAATTTCACTTCAATTATGTTAAGGTTAGGCAAGCTGGAGTGAGCCCGACTGGATGGTAAGCTACTGTTAAAGTGCGAGGGGTTGTTGAATGGAGCGCACATCTACTACGCTTCGGGAGGCAATATATGCTTTGTGTGATGCACCGTAAGGAATTATGCTGTGGCCATCTTGGATTGGGCCGTAACGAGTAAACTTTAGCGGCCATTGGGAAGCCACATGTGCACCGTCAGACTCGAGTGAGGCAGTGGTGTGGCCATCTTGCATTGAGCCGTGTCAGATAGGGTTATATAAAGCATGAACGTTAACTTGCAGTGATACACACACCTTATCCAGCTTGTGTCATTTTTGCTGCAGAGAGGAGGCAGTAGTAGTTACAAAGCTGAGCCTCAGCATGGACACTTCACTGTGGTGATACACACACCGTTCTGCGTGTTTAGTTGTGTGTCTCAGTACTTGTTAGAACGAAACATCCATGGTGACACACACACCTTGTGCAGGAATACTCAACTGTGGTGGTACACCTTGGTTCTGCACTTTAAGTTGTGCGTCACAAAACATTGTTGGGACTGAACTGCCACGGTGATACACATATCTTACTGCAAGCCAGTGTGAGATAGTTGTACTCCCGTTCAGACACTATTAATTGAATATTGCATAACTTCGGTGTAGTCATTTGTGCTGAAACCTTTTTTCTGACTCCTTCTTTACCCTTCCTACCATTTCCTGGCAAACTGCAACTGAAATGGCTAGAATGGAAGGAATATTTTTCTTTATATATTTCTGCACTAGAGGAGGAAAGTTCCAAGGATTTCACTCCCTTGAGGAAAAGGAAAATGTTACTGCACAGTCTGGTTCCAGAAGTTTTGTGAGTTTATGGTCAAATGGAAAGCAAAATCAGAATAGGAGTAGATATAGATAAGTTAAAATATGCCTTAGAAGATTTGGATAACTATTATCAGCCAGCTGTTTGTGCGCCTATTGATAGGTATAATTTTTTCCAACATTGAGGATTGTCCGCTCTGAAGAAACTATCCATTTCATGGAAATTTGTCTTGTTGCGTGATGAACTTATTAAGGATCAAGTCATTATGCATACTAATGACTCAAATGTACAAGAAAGGTTGTGAGTGAGTGGAGATTGTTCTCTCAAACATATTGCAGATATTGTAAAAACAAAAGCAGCATTATCGAATAGGTATGCCAAAGCAGCAATTAGGCATTCTCCAGCTACAGATAATGTAACTATTTGTAAAGTCTTTAACACTAGTCATAACTCAAAGAAAAAGGATAATACTGCCTTTAAAACAGCAAATACCAAATTACAGAATGCAAATTTTAGCAATGGCAGATGTCTTAGTAGTTATAGATGTGGTAGCAAGGAACATTTAGCAGGAGATTTAAAAAATGGCCAAATCAAACTGTACTTATTGTGGAGTTATGGGTCATTGTGCTTAAGTATGTAAGAAGACAAACACTCAAACAGTGACTGTGGTATCGGAAAGATCTGATTCTGATCGGTCAAAGGAGAACGGGGATGACTTGAATGGGGCAGAAGGGATTTTAATGATTGATTATCCATTCTTGAATCTCAAAGTGAATTTGAAGGACAAACCTGCATTTTTAATTAATATTAAAGGAGTGGAATTGATGATTGTGGCAGATACTAGCTGACCCTATACCATCACTGATGAGAAAGTTTAGGAGGAAAAGTTTACTGGTGTTTTGGAAATAGAATTGAGAATCAGACATCCAACTAGTAACCTTCACAGGGGGAAAATACCTATGTTGGGGTTCAGGACCTTAAAATTTGAATTCAAACATAGCATGACCATAGACAAATTGTATATTGCTGCTAAGGGTTATTCTGTTCTAGGGTGGATTGACCAAAGAGCTTTGGGAATCACTCTAGATCCTAATAGCAGGGAAAAGTTCTACTGTAGGGAAAGCCTGTCGGTAGTATTGAGAAGAAGTGGCGTAAAGACTTTCCTAAAGTATTTTCAGGTACAGTGGGGAAATTAAGAGGATTTTTGCATACGATTGTACTAAAAGAAGGGCCCAAACCAGTTTGTCACAGAGTACGGAATATTCCCTATGTAGTGAATGGTTGGCCACTAAAGAAATATAGGACTTATTGGGAACTTAAGGATGAACTTTCTTTATGTAATCAAGGATTCATCCTTAGAGGAGAAAGGGTAGTGCCTCCTTAAAGTCTTAGAATGAGAAGTGTGAGCATTGCACAAGAAGGGCATTTGGGGATTGTCAAGTCAAAGAAAAGAGTGATTACCTCCTATTGGTGGCATGGTATTGATTCAGACATAGAAAGGATTGTGAGATTTTGCACGCAGTATGTTAATACTGATATGGGGCAATCAGATAGAGGGGTAGAAATTGAAGAAGTTTTTGTTTTTCTATCGTAGATTTCCCTGATGAAGGCAGTAATGCCGAAATGCATTGGAATGGAATGATGAAATATGCAACTTAACACTTGTTTTGATTATAAACACACCAATGTTTATACATGAGATGGAATGATAAAGCCTATTCAATTGTGATGAATTGAGTATGAATAAAATACTCTTAAGACATACTACATAAAGTCTCTTTGGATGAACTTTGTTGGCAGATTTTTAGCACCCTTCTGTGCCCCTGGAGACACTAGCACATTTCGTGGTGCTGCAAGCTTTCAGATCTCCCCAAGCGGGCAGTATGAATTGCGGGCAGTGGGGGCAAAGTGTGTAGTTGCAAGTGATGGGCAGTTTAAGAAGCTGCCACAATGAACATTGTGAAAAAGAGGCTGTGGGGTTCAGAAAAGTAAAGTTACACTGGTAAACAGTGTTAGAATGTGGCACTGTTGGGTAATGTGAAGAACTGGGGTGGGCAGCGTGAACATCTGGCATTGGTGGCCAGGGTGGGGAGAAGACAGTGATGGAGGGCTGAAGCCCTTTGAGCCTAATGGGTGTTGCGCGCCTGCTTCTGGGTGTGTGAAGCGTTTCATTGTCTGAGAGTGCTTTGTTTTATTAAGGTGAGCTCGGGCAGTGTTGAAGAATGTTGCTCCTGCCTCTGGGTGCCTTCCCCTATGGAATGTGCATTGTTTTACTTGCGTCCACGCTTTCCCTTGTCTTCAGGTTCACTCCAGAGAAGAAGGGGGGAGTGCATTGCTTTATTGTGTACACATTTTCGCATCCCCGTGTTACAGGGGGAAACACTTTGGGCCAGTTAATAAATGTAAATGCTTTAAGTGGGTAATCCTGGATGCTGCATCGGAAAACAATCATGATTCTGAGCACATCAGTTCATTCCCACATGCCTGTAAACAATGCATATGAACAGGTAAAATTGAACTGATGCTCGGGTAAAGCTCTCCAATACCTCCGGGATGAGTTCCATTATACTTTGTGTGGCTCCGGGGGAAGAATGTTTCTGATGCTGACACAAAGCATTTTGCACCCTCCTCCCCTCAAAAATATGAACACTCACCTTGCGTTTTAGCAAGTTATAAATAGATATTTATCATAGTGTACGCTGGAATATTATCTCCTCCGTTTAAAAAAATGGGAAAAAAATCTGTCAAAATAATTCCTATGTAGGCCTAAATAATCCCAGGGAAATTGTTCTGCAATGAGAAAAAAGAATGGGTTGCTTCCTCAAAGACACAGCTTGACATTTGACCTCTGTCTTTAAAGGCACATCAAATGTGACAATGGAAGAACAGGATTTAAAGGTCCCTAGGATGTACAGCCCCATAGTAAAGGTTTCCTCATGCAAGTTAATCAAGGTCTGTTTAGGCCTAAGTTCTCTTTAAATTATGTTGGCAAAGTTTTCAGATGAATATATTGTGTTTACTTAATTTGATGTATATATAATACATCTAAACCTATTACAACTGAGTGCAAGTGTGCAGCGCCTATTTAAATAAATGTGGAAAAATAATGGCTGCCGGGTCTCCTTTTGCTTGCGACAAAAATAAATGTGGATAAATACAGATAAAATTAACAAAAATAAATATGAATACAGACGGAAATGTCAAAAAAATAAATACCATAAAACCGGGAGCCCTAATCGTAATGTGTTGTGGTAAGAGGATATTGCTCCTCCTGAAGATTTTAGGACTGCTTCTCTTGATGATCATGAGATTGTGCTGGAGTTGGGTCCAATTGGAAGTAACATAGTAATTGTGAGGAAGATTGTGAATAGGTGTGTTTGCCCTAATGTCAATTCTACAATGGAACTAGGAAGGATGATTTAAGCCTCTCCGTCTCTCCTCTCTCAATGTATTGAGACTGAACTATTTTGTCTGATGCCCGATGGAGCTACCTGGTTTAGCTATAGGGGTGGTGGGCTGTGGATTCCCTCCTTGGTCGTCACCTACCCAGTCGGTCTTTAGACAGACTTCCTTTCGTCTCTTCCCGCATCCTCTCTCTATTTAAGTCTCTCCGTATCTCCTCTCTCAATGTATTGAGACTGAACTATTTTGTCTGATGCCCGATGGAGCTACCTGGTTTAGCTATAGGGGAGATGGGCCGTGGATTCCCTCCTTGGTTGTCACCTACCCAGTCGGTCTTTAGACAGACTTCCTTTCGTCTCTCCTTGTTGTCTCTTCCCTTATCCTCCCTTTCTCACCTCCCCTGCCCCCTCCACTACTTTTCTCTCTCCTTTCTTCCTCTCCTAATGTATTCCATATTTTTTGATGTATTGTGTAATTGTTGATCTCTTTCTGTTACATTGTTTATTCTCATGTAAAGCGCTCCGACACCTTCGGGTCTAGCCAGCGCTATATAAAACTCTTTAAATAAATAAATAAAGTAATATTCAAATGGTGTGTTGTCATGTTATTAAGGGGAAGATGTGTAGAGAATGAGACATGGGTAGCGAAGGGGATGATAAGTTATATAGAAAAAAGACCAAAAAAAATGTTATAAAGAAGGTATTTATACATGCCAACATTTTAGAAGAATGCAAAAAGAACAATTGATGGACAGAATGCAGAACAATGTCATACATTCACCACAGTACAGAGATCTGGGCCTAAATCCATTGTTTTTTTCCTCACCATGCCATTCCAGTTTGGACCCACCAATATGCAAATCAGTCTTGACCCTGCGCCCAATGGGAACAGTCCAGCCCGAACTGCCAGGCCAGGTCCTCCCTGGACTGGAGACAAGCATCCTAGGACTGGTTTCGGGCTTTCAGCTCTCATCAGTCAGGATAGCTTGACTCCAGTGGCATGGAGAGCACAGGACCCTTGTCTGGCCATACCCGTCCCACTCGGGGTGACAAATGCATAAAGAACAATTGATGGACAGAATGCAGAGCAATGTCATACATTCTCCCCTGTACAGAGATCTGGGCTTAAATCCATTGATTTTGCTCACCATGCTATTCCAGTTTGGACCTGAGCCATTTCCAAATCAGTCTTGACCCTACGCCCAAAGGAAACAGTCTAGCCCGAACTGCCAGACCAGGTCCTCCCTGGACTGGAAACATGCATCCTAGGACTGGTTTCGGGCTTTCAGTCCTCATCAGTCAGGATAGCTTGACTACAGTGGCATGGAGAGCATGGGACACACGTCATGGAATACCCGTCCCACCCCGGCTGACAAATGTTAAAAGAACAATTGATGGACAGAAAGCAGAACAATGTCATACATTCACCCCAGTACAGAGATCTGGGCCTAAATCCATTGTTTTTTTGCTCACCATGCCATTCCAGTTTGATCCTAGCCATATGCAAATCAGCCTTGAGCCTGCGCTCAATGGGAACAGTCCAGCCCGAATTGCCAGGTCCTTTGCCTCCTTATCTACACAGCAACTATGCCCAGACATGGGTCCCGGGCTCACAGTGCCACTGGATTCAAGCTATCCTGGCCGAAACCGCTCCTAGGAGGCTTGTTTCCGGTCCAGGCTTAGCAGTTCGGGCTGGACTGTTCCCATGAGGCACAGGGTCAAGACTGTTTTGCATATGGCCAGGTCTAAACTGGGGTGGCATGGTGAGCAAAAGAATGATGGATTTAACCCAGAGCTTTTGACTGGGGGTGAATGTTTTGATTTGTTCTGCATTCCGTCCATCAGTGGGTGTCTTTTGCAACATTTTGGAGGAGAAAAGTGGGAGATTTAAAATAAAAAAAAAAACTCAATAGGGAGAATACTAGATGCAGCCAAAATAAAGCCATTTTTGACTTAAAAAATCGGGAGCCTCGCATCCGAATCGGCTCTGTTGGCAAGTATGGGTATTCTGGATAGGGTGACCAACTGGCATTGGTGCAAATTCAGGACGGTGAGTGTAAAAATTCAGGACAAAGGGTCAAAATTCAGGACACAAATTCAGGACAGGAGGTCAAAATTCAGGACAACACTTCAGGACAATAGGTACGTTTTACAGACACATCAGAGGTCGCGCAATAATATATAAGTAAGCCCAGCCATTTCCAAACATATTCAACCGTTTGCAAACCTATCCATCATGTATCCTTCCATCTATCATTTGACTCATCCATCCCTTCATCCATCCCCTCATCCATCCTTTCACTCATCTCCATTATCCATCCATCCACCATTTCACCCTATCCATCTGTACACTTATCCATCCACTCTTTATCCCATCCATCCATTCACTCATCCATTCAGCCATTTACCCTTTCACCAATCCAGCCATCCTTTCACTTACTAATCCTTCTACCCATCCACTATTTTAGTCATCCATCCATCCTCCCTTTCTCTCTCCATCGACCCTTTCACTTAGCCATCCTTCCATCCATCCATCCACCCACCCACCCATCCATCCATCTACTCATCCACTTATGAATCCATCCATTGATCCTATCACTCATCCATCTATCATTTCACTCCTTCACACATCTACCCTTCCTTTCACTCACTCATCCATCCTTACATCCACCCTTTCACTCATACGTCCATTCATTCACCCTTGCACTTATCAATCCATCAATCCATCCATCATTTCACTCATCCACCTACCCACCCACCATCCACCCACCCACTCATCCATCCTTTCACCCACCCACCATCCAATCCACTGATCCATCCTTTCACCCACCCACTATCCACCCACCCACTCATCCATCCATCCATCATTTCACCCACCCACTCATCCATCCATCCATCCTTTCACCCACCCACTCATCATCCATCCATCCTTTCACCCACCCACTCATCATCCATCCATCCTTTCACCCACCGACTCTCCATCCATCCATCCTTTCACCCACCCATCATCCATCCATCCATCCGTCCTTCCCCTCATCATCCATCCTTCCCCTCATCATCCATCCATCCTTTTCCCTCATCATCCATCCATCCATCCTTTTCCCTCATCATCTATCCATCCATCCTTCTACCCACCCACTCATCATCCATCCATCCTTCCCCTCATCATCCATCCATCCTTCCCCTCATCATCCATCCATCCATCCATCCTTTTACCCACCCCCTCATCATCCATCCATTCCCTAATCATCCATCCATCCATCCTTTCACGCACCCCCTCATCATCCATCCATCCACCCTTCCCCTCATCATCCATCCATCCACCCTTCTCCTCATCATCCATCCTTTCACCCACCCCCTCATCATCCATCCATCCATCCCCTCATCATCCATCCATCCTTCCCCTCATCATCCATCCTTCCCCTCATCATCCATCCTTCCCCTCATCATCCATCCATCCTTTCACCCACCCACCCATCCATCCCCTCTATCCTTCCCCTCTATCCATCCCCTCATCCATCCATCCCCTCATCCATCCCCTCACCCATCCCCTCATCTATCCATCCATCCCCTCACCCATCCATCCTTCCCCTCACCCATCCATTCCCTCATCCATCCATCCTTCCCCTCATCCATCCATCCTTCCCCTCATACATCCTTCCTTTCATCCATCATCCATCCTTCCCCTCACCCATCCATCCATCCCATCCATTTATCCTTCCCCTCATCCATCCATCCATCCATCCATCTCCTGATCCATCCATCCTTCCTCTCCATCCATCCACTCTATCCATCCATCCTTCCCCTCCATCCTTCCATCCTTCCCCTCCATCCATCCTTCTCCTCATCCATCATCCTTCCCCTCATCCATCTTTCCCCTCATCCATCATCCAGCTACCCTTCCACCCATACATCCAGATATTTAGATTTTCTCTCCATCCTTCCCCTCACTCATCAATCCATCCATCCTCTCTCATTAGCCATTTATTCAATCTTTCATTCATCCATTCACCCTTTCACTAATTCATCCAGCCATTCACCCATCCCTTCACTTACTTACTCGCCGACCTTTCCATATTAATTTTGAGCTGAGCCCTTTTGAGAAGAGGCCCATCAAGAACTTCACCCTCGCTGCAGGGGCCGTTCCAGGACTGGGACAGAAGCCACCCAGGGCGGAGACAGGATCCGCCACAGGGGGGGGACAAGAGCCATCACAGGCAGGGGGGACAGGAGCCATCCCAGGCGTGGGGTGGACTGGAGCCACCACATGGGGGGACAGGTGCCATCACTGAGGGGAGGGCAGGAGCCTACACAGGAGAGGGAACACAGGGGTGGGCATCCAGTATTCTAGTATCATCTCCTGCACAAGACAACGAGAAGACAGGCTCTCTGTCCAAAATGCCACCCCCCACTGTGATGTACAGTACTTACAGGAGATACTCTAAGAGAACTGATTGAACTGATTGTCCTCCATACTTTGTTAATCAGTGTGGGTGCGATTGTGCCATTTCTTTATTTTCTTACATTATAGACTGCATGTTTGAAGAACCGAAGTTTGCTCACAATTTAGTGACAGTAATTAAGCTCTGTGAAGAGAACCACGTGCTGCCTCGGTGTAATCAGGGGTGTAATCTGGCCGAGTCTCGGATGTTTGGGGCCCTGGGTAGAAATGGAATGTGTGAGCCCCCCTCTAAATAGCAGAGACATGACACATTCAGGGCTGTTTGCATGTGAATAGATGTCGCTGCTCCTGAACCTGCAGCCCCTCCCTCTCAGTTACCTTCGAAGCACCTCTTAACAGGTCATCAAGGGCTGGAGGTGTGAGGGTTGCCATCCCGCTGTGCCTCTCCAATGTTGCTGAGTATCCGAGGAGCTTTGGTGCAGCATCGGAGTGAAGAAGGGAGGTGGGTGCAAGCTGTGCCGGCTTTAGGGTGAGTCAACCGGCGCCCTGTTAAAATGACGGACAAATGGCGTCCGTTAAAGATTCCTTCACGGACAACGGACAGACGGCCGAAATTACGGACTGTCCGTGAAATTTACGGACGGTTGGTCACCCTAATTCTGGAACGTTGGTGGCAGCAGTCGGAGGAGAGTGGAGATATTGCTGAACACTCTAGGTTTTGTGCTGCCTGCTTGAATAAAGACATTTCTCCCCTTACCTTTGAATATGTGGTATTACTACAGTGCTCATATAAAGCGCTCTAATACTCGTGAGCAAAATTCGAGCTATATAAAACTTCGAAAACAAACAAGTGCCGTCTCACACGGGCGCTGTCTGGAAAAGCAACCCAGCGTTTTCCTCTCTCCAGCTGAGGGCGCCCATTCTCTGGGTTTGGTGATCGTGTCAGTGAGTTCACTCGAACTCACCGACCTCCACATCCCTATACAGCTGCACCTAAAACGCACTGCCTGGACCGCCGGACCATGTGCGGCTGGGCCTCGAGTTCCGGGGCAACAAGCAGTCTCTTCCGGTATAGCATCAGGGGCGGTGCTACGGCATTGGTGGGTGGGCTTTCGTTTTCGAGGCGGTTCATTGTTTTCTATCCAATGACAGGGTTTACTGGGAAGTCCTGCTGCAAAGGCCTTCTAGTACCGCCCAGTAACCTGTCAGTCAGTTGATCGCCAGCTTTCTGATACCCCTGCTTGTCTCAGCATACTGAAGTTGGTTTGGTTACAGTCGGAAGCAAATTAAAGGTAGTCGGATGTTTAAGATCTTCTGTCGGGAGACGGAAGGTAAGCCTATGATCGGGAGTTTCCTACCTGGTTTTGGGCGGCTGGCATAAGGGGGGGCTCCATCGGTGTCCGCTGCAGGAGTGTCCTGCACGATTTGAGTGCAACATTTGACGCATAGGGTACAGTAACATCACTAGCCTCGGTTTAGATTCGTTATTCATCCCAGGATGGTAGGAAATGTTTATGTTTTTTCAGGTGGAATTAACCATTACAGAAGGGCAAATGCTACCTCATTGTTCATACAGACTGATTTCGTGTGCACTGTCCGTTGCAGATGGGGGAGGAAGCGTGGCTTTGAGCTCCTACACTAAGTATTTTTTAATATCAACATCTGGTTCTCAAAAGGAGCGGCGCTCAGTATGGTTCCACCTGGACCACATGTCACGGCAGGGACACCATCTTTACCGTTGCATAGAAGTGGTTATATATATGAGTGACCCATTGTTGGACCTTCCAACCCAGGAATGGAAGCACTTGCCTATAAGGGGTGATCTGGTATGATTGTAGAGGCACATCTCCTTTCATGTGCAGGCTAGTGTTCATAAAGTTGAGTCTGACTTGATTTTAGTAGTACCAAACCTTACTTATATAAGGTTTGAGGATTTTAAGGCACATGACAAACTGTCCTTCTAGATTAGACCAGGAGAAATATTGTCGGACGTTTGCACTGTGCTGCAAAGTCGAACATACATTTT
Organism: Lissotriton vulgaris; assembly: GCF_964263255.1. Lineage (NCBI taxonomy): Eukaryota > Metazoa > Chordata > Amphibia > Caudata > Salamandridae > Lissotriton > Lissotriton vulgaris. The sequence goes on along the minus strand of NC_141693.1, from coordinate 1,057,339,483 downwards.
AATTATTTATATATTGTCAGTAATTCCCTCACTATCGCTCGGTTCCATCAGTGGGCTGAGGTTGGCAGACAGAGGGGAGGTCAGGCAGAATAAAGAGTAATACAGAAGTTAAAATAGAAAGCCTTAGTCCTTATGCCAGTTGTATTTTCAGTCCTAAATGATAATTCAAAATCCACATCAAAGTCCATGGTCATGGGAGGAGAATTCCAGAGGGAAGATACTTGAGAGTGATGTGACTTTCCACCACCATGTTTGTATTACAATGTGCAGAGAGATAACGTTCTCTGGGTGCCCACATTTGGTGCCTGGTCAGTAGGTAAAACGTCAATAGTTTTAAAATATAGTAACACACCACATGACTTTATATATATATATATATATAATCAGTAGTGCTAAGTGTGATAGTGTTTATTCTTGGGTGTTCCAGTGTTTAGGGGCACATGATTCCTTGCGTCTTAAATAAATTATACACTTCGTGAAGGGGAACTCGAAAGTAGCCCACAAGTACACGTAAACTTCAAATTATAAAGTTTGCATGAAATGCCCTTTATATGTATTATTACATGCTTAATTAACCCTCTCTCCAGTAATACATTCTGCTAACGTGACTGAGATGTGCCCCTTCTTTTCCAGTTCCAAATGTATATTACATTGTTAAAGCAACGTAAATTACTCGAGTAAATATTTAATGTAGGTCGTATGGAAGAACATACTTATCCAGGCTGCTCATTTTTTTTATTCTCACTACTAACCGATCTCTGGTACTGCCATAATTTTTCCACTCTTGGGGCCACTAGGCTGTCATTTTCTGTCCATTGGCTTTACAAGCACTCAATGCAATTGATCACCCATTCTTAATATGCAGGGTTACTTCACGCACAATAACCCACACTTCAAGCCTCAGCTTTTGGCTCATTGTCCAGGAGTGTCTAGTATATGTCTCCTTGTATGTTCTTTTTGGTGCTGAGGTATTTGCAAGTTAGTGTACAGCAGCTCGAGTGTATGAGTAACGTCGGTAGCTCGGACTTCAAAGATAAAACTTAAATGTTTTGTTGCGTACTCTTCCATTTTAATCCTCTCAGAATGTTAATCTTCACATCCTTAACATAAAATGCCCCATTGTTTTTTCTGTAGTGTTTAGAGTTCCTGCTGACTAGTTGCTTGAGTTTTTGATTCAAAAGTGTCACATGTAAGTGGTCGTATTTATCCCTGCCATTCTCAGCACCCCCTTGTACCCTTCGGGGGGAAAAAACCCTACATCTGGAACTCTAAAGACTGTCTTCTGGTTTCTTTTATGTGTCCTTGTAAAAACGTACATTGACACTTGTGTGTTTGTTTAATAACACCCATTGATTTCGTAGGGGCTGAATTTATTTAACCATGTAAAACAGCAAAAGTTGTGAAACCGGTGAGACTTTACCAACTTGTTTGTCCTCCTCAAATACTTTTGCAATGTCAACCCAAAAGCTTCCTCATTTAAACACAGATGTTGCTGGTGTATCTAGTGCTCATACTGGGCAATGATGATGCACTGCCTTCTTTGCCTTCCCTTTGTTCGCCCTAGACTCCAGTCCAAGGTTTGAGAAATTAAGTACCCGAGAGCTCCACGTGACCGGTAGTATAACTTATCTGGTTTACCTCGGCTTGGAAAAGTTAAAGAAAGGAGTGGCCCCTCGGGAGATCCCCCAGTAAGTTGTACATTGTTTTACATCTATTGATTATTAAATGTAGACGGGGTTTATTGCCAATTGCCAAAGTGGAAAACGTTCGCCTAGGCTCTTCAATATTGTTACTTTTACCCCTGGTGTTTTAAGTTTTAAAATGTTTGTACTTCTTGCTCTAAAACGACTGTTGTCACTCAAAAACACAGCTCTGACCTTTACCCGGTATAATCGTCACTGCACAGTACAGCTGTGTTGGACATTATGAGGCTCGGTCATTGCAAGCACGCCTCCCCCTTCATCTCCAATATAGTACCACGGTCTTGGAAAAGAATGTTGTAAGCTTCTTATGTTAACACATTGTCATAACGGCGCAACTCTGGCTTGTGTGCGACCTTGTTACTTGAGATGTTAGCCGCGCACATTAGGATGGAAAATGAGGGCCCCACTTGATGCCAGTGGATCGGGTTCTGCGCCTTTGCATGCAAAGGATTGTTTGAAGGACAAGGTCGGTCATCCGAGCAATGAAGGGAAAAATAACATGGCGGGGGTCTGATGCTGACCCGGCGTGCCGTCTAAATGTCACACAGGGAAGGAATGCTTTTTGTGTGTGCTTCCCCAGCCAGTGCTTGGGAAAAGGAGTATCGCAGGCAGGCTGACACGTACAGAAGTAGACGCTTCTCTACTGACTCTCTGAAATGATTGTTGTTTAGCTGACAAGTACCAACCCCATCACAAAAAGAGCCTAATAATAGCCTGTAGGACTACTTTAGTTAAGATAATGACTTGTTGCAGATACAGGGACTCTCATCGTGTAGTTAAGCGTTCCCCGAAGGTACATTTATTAATAACAGTAGACCGCCCGCTTTTAGTTGGCCTCATTAAAAGTTGCTGGGTGCATAGTATACAGCAACACCGGCATGCTTGTTTGGATGGGAACCCGGAGTGTGTTGTTTTCTTGATTGCGTTTTTGTTGCTAAATGGGAGTGTCATATATTTAACAAAATGCCATTTTTTTCAGAAGGTTTGCTGATCTAGCGGCACAGTGTCACATTTCGGACTCACTAAGCTGGCTACACAACGTATGTTTAAAGGGACTCTTGTGTGAAGGAAAGGTCTACTGCGATGCTGCATTTTAACTTAATTGTTTTTTGTGCTGACACGAGCGGGTCAAAGGTTCAATGAGTTGCTAGGAACAAATTGTTTAAAGGGTCCTTCTGTTTCGATTGTATGTATGGTGTGTGCAGCGCTCCAGCCTCCTGTGGTGGTGCAGCATATGCTAGCAGTTGTATGGCAGGTTTTGGCTTGCTAAGAGCTTATCTTTCTATTTTACTGCATCAGAACCTTCCACATGCGCCCTTGTGTGTGAGATAGTACATTTAAAGGCTTATTGGCAGTTCACAGTAATTCCATGGTGGCTTCACAGAATGGGGGAGCTGGATTACCGTTCCCCCCCCACATTGGTCTTGCTGTAGAGTTTTGGATCAGCTGAAGACAGGGCATGCTGTATATTGTTAGTCTTTGAAAGTGTGTTTGTGTGAATGCAGTTTGTGTTGATGACTTGTCTGTCATCTTCTGGGCTGAATGCTAGTATTTGGTTGTAGTTGTAGGAGGTGATGATATGACCTGACTACTACTTTGAGTGAGTGCTGTATCAGGATCTAGAATAACGGCCAGTCTTTCGTCATTAGAACACAGTTTGATGATTTGGCTCAATATGATGGGTGTGGGTGGCGCCTGGAAGCAGAGTTTTTTTTTTTTGGGTGTCATGGAATGCACGTTTTTTCGACTTTTGCAGTGCTCATGGCTTCAGCAATTCTGTATTTGAAGGTGCCGTCCGAGTTCTTGGTGTTGATTGGGTGGGATGAGATTAGGTGTGTTGGTTGGGGAGTGTGTGTAAGTCTGTAAGTATATATTGAAATAAAAATGCGATTTTATGAGGCAGGGAGGAATCTCAGAAGGACTGTGCAAGAGATCTGTCAGGAGCCAGATATGAAGGTTTTCAGTCTTAAGTTTCCAGTTGCAGTGAGATGATAATCATTGGTGACTGATATTACTTGTGTGGGGGTGTCCCAGCAGGATTCCTAGATTGAATTTGTGAAATGTAATTTTCCGATCCAGTACGAATGCATCTCCTTTGATGGCTGCTATGAGTGCATCATCTCATATTTTAAGTTGTGGTTCGTCAGAAGCGGGATTTGAGTGGACCATGGAGATAGAATATGTTATGAAGTTGTCTTTCCATGCATTTTAGGGAAGATTTGCCATGTATTTATAATTTTTTGAATTTACTAGGTTGAAAGAGGTTGTTTAAGTAGATTAGCATGCCATATGTTGACTAAAAGTTTAATTGAAAGTGATTAATTCTGTGCAAACTCGTGAATATATAGGACACCCAATATTGTTTGGCTGGGATAATGTAACATCTAAGCATTTTTGATGTTTGTCGGCTCCTCTGAGTATTTGTGTTATTGTTTCTTTGATATGATGAATAATCATCTTGTATTTTTGATATTTTGTCAATGAAGTAAATAGGTAATTTATTGCACAATGATTGGGATGCAAAGTTTAGTTATCCTGGTAAAGGTGAGTAGCTAGTTGGAACAGTTTTGTAGATGTTCTCCTTCGTTTACATATTTTATTGTCTGTACCCATAGTGTGCCTTTTTGATATCCTACTGTAACAGTTTTGTAGCACTGATTTACTCCGGTGTTTTTCTTTTATTGCGATATTAGAGAATACTTCAATTCAACAGAAATTCGTGGTGATGTATGTTGTCAAGTGTGAGTCTAAGTTTGTTGGGATCTGTAGAAAGAGTTTGTGGATTGCTTATGATGGATTGGCTGCAGGAGTTGCAAGCTTAATGTTTCTAAGAATAGGAAGTCTCTAAGGATGGCTTGAGTGACCTAGGTTTACATAGATTTGTGGATTACTTCTAGTTCACCACCTATTTCCTTTGTTACTTGAGGACAAATTAATATATTTGTCTTCGTCGGGAAGGATTGACTGGTGTATCTGTAACAGAAATGGTATCGCAAAGAACAGATGGTACAAGCTAGAAAATAGTTGTCTTTTTGGAAATGATTGTTGGTGTGCGGGGTTGCTGTTTGTGTTTCGAGGGGAAAATTGTGTGTGAGGGATGACTAGTTGTATTTAGAATGGCTAGCTGGGTTTTGATAATTCAATCTTTTCAATTGCTACCTAACAGTGGTTGAAAGTTCTGTAACCTGACTCCCAGAACACATTGTTTGAGGTCAAGAACACCAAGTTTTTATGCTTATTTTGTCCAGTGGAGAATTTGGTTCAAGTCCTGCAGTGCAACATTGGCTACCAGTGTACATTTGTTGGAAAAAATTGTCCGCCGGTAAGGTTATATATGTATCCACATATATAAAATGTTCAAAACTGTTGTCCTGATTTAGGGTTTGTTGGATGGCATAAAGACAGACAGGTTGTCAGAGGACTTTCCACCCACAACCCTGCCTTTACGCCACCCTCCACAATTAGTGATGTCCACCAGTCCTGTGGACATGTCTATGTATCTGCAGGAAAAGCTGTCATGGTGGTTCTTGTTACTGTAGGAAAAGTTTGACAGATGGTTCAGTTGAACATGACAGACTATCAAACTTTTCCAAATTTTATTTTTTCGAAAACAAACTCAAAGTGGGAGTCTGTTTATGAAAAAAACAAAACAAAAACAACGTATGATCCTCATACCTTCAGGGTTTTTTCCCATGGTGTGGGGTTCATTTTTAGGTCGAGCCTGGGCAGTGCATGTGCTGCTCTGCGAGCCTTGCTGAACTGGAGTATGTACTTGAAGCCTGCCCACTCTCTGTCCATATTTGTTATTGGCTTATGTCATTATCCTTCGTAAATGCTTTCTTCTGATTTGTTATTAGGCTTCTTGTCCCTCCTTAGCACCGCCTGGTCTTCAATTGTAACCTCTCTTGAGGACTGGACCTTTTTCTCCGGTTGGTACATCGTACGTCTTCTTTTGTCTATAGGCACTATTATCTTTAATGAGTTTCTCTCAGGACAGGGCAGGAGTGTCTTTCGTGAGCAGTTGTGCACACCGGCTTGTTTATTTAACTCACAGCAAACTGGGAGGCCTTCAAGGGCCATGGGAGACAGAAGGGGGAAACTCAGCAATGCTTTCAAGTATTTGGAATCCAATAGGTCTTGCATTTGCGAGAGTTTAAGCTTTCGCCTTTGTAAACGACAATGCCTTTCATTTATGTTTAAAAAACCAAAACATAAATAATTAAAGCAAGCAAATATAGTTATTGTCATTTCAACCCATGCATATTCCAATCGGGAGTCTGTAAATCTCTATCTAACAACATAACTCTACTGATTCCCTTCTAAGAAATTTCCATATATTCCGGGACATGGTTGAGACAAGTGAATAGTTCGTTTTAGACGATTGAGTGGACATAGATGTCCTTAGTATTGGATAGGATTAGTTACTTTTGAAATTAACAATAGTCGGGAGTGTGGTTTCGAAGCGTTTATTGCATGTTTTCCGGAAAATATGGACATTTCTTAGAAGGGAATCAGTAGAGTTATGTTGTTAGATAGAGATTTACAGACTCCCGATTGGAATATCCATGGGTTGAAATGACTATATTACCCTTAGACTTACTTAGCGGGATTTAATGCACAAAAGTTCTGATTTTGAACTAATGAATTTAACTTAGCGTTTATAGGATGTAGATATCTATTAGGGCACATTTTGATAGACCGAAGGGGTCGGTTTTCACTGTAAGATATAAGACTTTCTTATGCTCCATGTTGATAGAGAAGTAATGGCGTACTCATGGTTTTACAGCATGGTGATTACTGAAACCTAAAGGAGCTCTGAGAACGATACAGGAGCATTATTGCGAAACGCCACTCGCAATAGAATCCGATTGTGGTCCGGAATTATCACCACAGATGAAGTAGGTGTTGGCAAGCCTGGTGGGGGATATATACATCTGGATATTTAGGAGGAAGTTTACATTTTAATTTGATTTCTCATTCTCCTCCTTTCTCTTGCATTACAGAGAAGTGCTACACGGAATAATGAGGTATTTTGAATTATTTACACAGCTTTGTTGTTTCATCCACGTTTTTTCACGAATGTCACTTTCCGGATCTAATAGTACCTTTAGATGTTTTGTTATATTTCATAACCATTCTCAGGGTTTGATGTCTTAAAGCATTATGCTTTGGCTTTGAAGATTTGGTGTCACCACCCCACTCTTCACATTCAGGCTTTACGGTTGCACTACAGTGTCTCCAATGTGACCATTCTTTTTTTTTCTCTCCATTATTTTGGGTTATAGCCCATTTCTCTTTGTAAAGAATTAAATGGTTTTCGCGTTGGGCGCAACTTGACTTCACGGTATATATCAGACCGACATGTTGAATTGATTCACCTTGTGCATGGAGATACAATATCCTGATTGACTTGTACAATAATCTCTTACAATGATTGCACAATTTTCATGCTGGAATGAATACAATGGTATTTTGTATGTTTATACTTATACAGCCTTGAGGAAGTCGCTGGACAACATCCCTTGCGCGACGAAACACGTGTTGGCTGTTGGGAGCTGTTGTGGAAGCCTACATGAATAAATACAGCAAAGAAGGAAATTAATGTTTATACTGGTGTCTTACTGTGTGATACACTGCTGTTAGTTTGTTCTTGTTAAAATTGGGAAACCTTACTCGGAATAGTCGTGTGTTGGGGAGTGAATTCTACTTTCCTCTTCTATCAAGGTTATTTTGCTGGGTCCGTTGCATTACAGAACAATCCAGCACCTGAAGGTAGTGCGTCTCAGCAAGGCAGGGGTGTGGAATTTATTAAAATATCTACTTGCTTCATAAATCTACTTGTCCTGTGACAAAATCCACTTGTCCCTTTTGTGCCATGTAATGCGGCGACAAATCATGGCAGCAATTTCATTATGTGAGAGCTCTGATATAGCCTCTCTGATTATGCCAGGGCTCATATCATGGTAGGGTTTGAATACTAGCAATTCCCTAATGTTGCCACGTTTCTGCAGATCAACATACTGGGGCTGAAGGTAGTGTTAAGCAATAGTTCAAGGGTTGGAATGTCGTTTTGAGTCTGTGCAAAGCCACTAACTTGCATGTTTTAAGGATTTTCACCAACTCTTCTCCAATCTTTTTCCATACTGAGAAAGGGTAGAATTTTACTCCTGACAATGGCAGATGTAAAACGTCTTCCAGGGTTGGGGAAAAAAATTGTAGTTAAAGGGAAAGTGAACTTGCAAACTTAAGATTTTTCACATGAGCAAATCTACACATGCATATTTGCTGATGCTTAAATGCAGCTCACAAATATTTTCTAGTATTATTTCTTGACCTACTTTTGTACATTCTTATGAATTCACAAAAGTTGTATATCTGCACTTAATGCAAGGACAATTACCATGGGTGCACTTTTGAGACTTTCTTTAATAATTGGGCCCCTAATTAGTCTGGCATTAACCATGACCTTTTGTGTTTATTAACATTTTCTCTCTCTCTCTCTCTCTCTCTCTCTCTCTCTCTCTCTCTCTCTCTCTCTCTCTCTCTCTCTCTCTCTCTCTCTCTCTCTCTCTCTCTCTCTCTCTCGGCTGATTTAACACTGTGAGTGACAGCATTCTGCTGTCTCACAAGGAGCATATTGGCACACAAACTAGTTTTGTTCAGTGCCAGGAACTACTGAGGCAATGTGTACCTTTTGAGACCAAAAACTATTTGCTTAGCCACTGCATGTTTTTTTATGTTTCTCATTTTCTTATTGAAACTGGTCACACTGATTTCCCATTATGATTATCTTTGGGAAATTCTAGCATACATCTACACATTTTACCAAATGATGCTGCTAAGAAATGGTACCTAAAATGTTACAGACATTTAGCTGAATCTTTTTTTCTTACTTGCATTTTTTTCTGAACAATTTCTTTTTAAAGCAAAGACTCATCAATCTTGCCTTCAAGCTTCTGCAAACATTTGCATCTAATCCGAGAGCATTCTGGAAGCATTATACGTCGTCTCCTATTGCTAAACCTTGAACGTGTGAACACGTTTTTATACTGGAACCTCTGTCAGTAGTGCAGTCCGAGCTTACATTTACTTAGAGTGCTCACCCTAATAAAGGATTTGCATTAATGAACCATAAATACAAGTTTGAACACATGAACACAAATATTACCTTAATTCACGATAATGTCCTTCCCTGAACAATAAAGTGTTACTGTAAACAGGCAGCTAAAGGGTTTGTGCTGTAAGGGGTTGGGCCTACTTGTCCCAAGGACAACATACACATTGAAACTTGTTGCCCTTGACCCCAAACAATATGTCCTGGGCTTCGGGCAAAAGGAATTCCACATCCCTGGGAAGGGTCTGAATTATGCTCAGGAGATCAGTCTTTTGCAGAAGGCTCAGACGGTCGATTTGTTGGTGGCTCGATCACATGCATGCATGGAATGGCAGAGCCATCTTTGGCACTGACCCGGATCTAGTTATCGAGTTTTACGCAAGTTGCCAGGGACGGGGAGCTCGATGTGGAGATGTTACCACAGAAGGACCCCAGTTAGAAACAGAGGAGGCTCTACAGATCAGTTGTTTGGAACTCCTGGCATGGTCCTTTGCAGTGCGAAGTCTGGCAGCAAAACAAGTTATCCTGTTTTATCCTCTTGAAGATGGACAATATCTTTGTGGAGTTTGCTCCAAGGCAATAGCGGACTTAGAGGCTTTAGAGTTATTACTTGTAGAACAGGATATTGCTAATAAAGTGTCTACAGGGCCGACTAAACCCAGACCGCAGATTGCCAATCCGGACCCCGAAGGATTCCAGTGCATGGGAGTTGAACCAAGTTTTGTTCCAGAGGATTATGGACAGATGCGGTCTGTTAGAAATTGGGTTTCTAGTTGGCAGAGGTATGCACCCTGTCCAAGTAGATACCACAATCCTAGTCATGGTAAGTCAGATACTCTACCTAAATGAACCTGTGCTCACCCTCTGGTAGCTTGGCACAGAGCAGTCAGGCTTAACTTATGTGGCAGTGTGTAAAGTATTTGTGCACACTTTAATTACAGCAACACAGTGAAAACACCGCAAAAAAACTCCACACTCGTTTAGTAAAATTGAGATTATTTATCTGCGTAAAAGGAACAAAATGACAAAAATCGAATCGGTAGAAGTAGAGAGATTACATTTTTTTAAAAACAGATTTTATTAGTCAGGTTGCATATATCGTGCAGCGCCCTGCACACCAGAGTCATCTGCCAAACCATTTCAGTACGTCTAAGGCAGCAATTTACTTTTGATTTGTAATCTTTCACCCCCTCCCCATAAGCAACAGCTCCATATACCGGAGCATAAAAGAGTAACACACTCCATCCCCAACTCTTCCCCCCCCCCCCAAACTCTCACCCCCCAAAGGTCGCACTAGTCCACATTGCCTTGTCCACAGTTATGCACGAAAAATGTCCAAAAGTTCCCAATTCCTGTCCACCAACCCCTTTATTCCAACCTTCAATATCCATTTGAAATCCTCTTCTTAAGCTGGCAACAAGGGCTCTTCCATCGCAGGGGGTTCCAACTATAGACCCCGATACTCCGCCCACCGGTTCCCAATTTTATAATGTTTGCGCGGACACCCCCTGGCCACAAAAATGGGCTGCTCCAGGCCCATACAAAAATCTAGGCCATTTTTCCAAGCTGCCACCGATGGAGCCCTTGTTGCTTTCCAGGCTTGAGCAATGTCCCGCTTCGCCAGGGTGAGTCCCAGGAGCAAAAGGTGTCGTTTATAAATGTTGACCCCCACCTCCTCCATGACCTGTAACAGTGCCAGCTGTGGTGTGCGGGTAAGCTCCCAGCCCAGGACCTCTGTGAGACCAGCAAAGACCCCCCTCCAGAAACGATCCAATGATGTGCATTGCCAAACTGTGTGAATAAACGTACCCTCCTCCTGGTCACAATGCAGACATACCGGGGAGGAGATCGTCCCCGCCCGCCACAAGCGCGTCCTTGTAAAGTAGACCTTGTGGAGGTATTTAAATTGGACTCGGCGAAGTCACATCGCAATAGCCGCCCCCGTGGGGCTGCCAGGGCATCCACCCAGTCCTCTTCTTCCAGCCCGCCCACTTCAGCCTCCCAGAACCCATGGAGCTTCCGAAGTGTGGAGAAGCAATGTACTACCAGGGTTTGATATATCTGCGAAATCTTCTTATCCCCTAAATCCCCCATAAAGAGTTTAGCCTCGATGGGACTGAACTCAGGGGTGGACATCAGACCCTGCAGGCTAGGGGATAACTCATGCCTCCGCTGCAGGTACTGATAAAGCTGCGTCTGAGGCATATGAAACTCCTCTTGGAGATCCTGAAAGGATTTAAGCGTTGTATCTCCCACCACATCGCCCAAGGTGGAAATACCATTAGCATCCCACCCCCTAAACACCGGAAGAGCCGCCAATTGGGGCAGCCGCCCGTTGTTCCACAATGGAGTCTCCCGGGTCAAAACGCCCCACCAGCCCATGCGCCGCAGCGCCTGCCTCCAAATCATGAACACCAACCTTGTAGTCGGCGGCAGTACACTCCGCAGCCTCGCCGAGTACAGTATCGTGTGTAGCGTGTTCTGGCCCATAAGGCAGCGCTCCAGCGCGTATGCCGGGTCCCCTCTGTCCCCATACCACCAGTCATTGAGGACCAGCAGGTCCGAAGCCTGATAATATGTGAGGAGATCCGGGAATGCCAACCCCTGCAATAAGTAGAGAGGAAACCGGTATGCATTGTCACACGCACCCTCCCTTCCACAGAAACTGCCCTAATACAGAGTTCACCATTCGGAACCATCTAGCCGGGATCGGATACGGATGATGCTGCAGCTGGTACAGAAGTCAGAGAGCGCTACCATTTTAAAAATTGCCGATTTGCCAAACCGCGTCAGGGGCATGCAAGACTACAGGACTTGATGTCAGCCCGCACCCGCTCCCACACAGGTGCCACATTACGCTCCCAGGCCACTGCCGGTACCTCAGAGAGCACTACCCCCAGGTATTTCAATCCACTCGCTGCCGACTGAACCGTGGACGCCCATGTGCCCACCCTCGTCTGCCCGCCAAGAACCCACTGCTTGGATTTACGGGGGTTCATATAGAGAACCGACGTCTCCCCGAAAATCTCCATTATACGCAGAAGCCGTGGCCCCGTCCTGTCCACAGCCGTCAAGAAGAAAAGAACATCGTCCGCGTACAACACTATTCTATCGGAGAGGCCCGTGGCCCACTCAACCCCACGCACCTTTGTGCCCATGCGCACCCAAGCCGCCAAGGGCTCGATGGCCAAGGCAAACAGATATGGCGACAGAGGACAGCCTTGCCGCGTGCCCCTCCGAATCGCAACGGTGGAGGAAGCTGCGCCCACAACCCGGACCGTCGCTGTCAGGCGGGTATACAATAGTTTCACATAAGAAAGGAATCACAGGCCCAGGTTGAGCCTAGGCAGCAAGGCAAACAGATATACCCAGCTCAGGGAATCAAACGCCCTATCCATGTCGGCCAAAAGTAAGGCCGCCGTCTCCCCCATTTGCCGCATCGCTGCAACCGCCACCTGCGCCCTCCTAATATTGTGTCGATTAGCCCGCTGGGGCATAAATCCCGCCTGGTCTGGGTGTACCAGCGACGCTATGTGTGGCAGAAGCAGTTTGGCTAGCGCCTTCGCCAGAATCTTGGCCTCCACATTTAAGAGGGAAATGGGGCGGTAAGACGCATGACATTCCAGTGGGCGCCCGGGCTTGTGGAACACCACCACCACCTCTGCGTGCCTCCAATCTAAGGGATGCAAAACCCACAGGTGATGGACAAAATGCAGAACAATGTCATACATTCACCCCAGTACAGAGATCTGGGCCTAAATCTATCGTTTTTTTGCACTCCACACCACCCCAGTTCAGACATGGCCATATGCAAATCAGTCTGACCCTGTGTCTCATGGGAACAGTCCAGCCCGAACTGCCAAGCCATGCCTTCCCTGAACCGGAAACAAGCTTCTGAGGACCGGTTTCTGGCATTCCAGCCGTCTTCAGCCCGGCTTGCTTGATTCCAGTGGTGTGGAGTGCATGGGACTCACGTCTGAGCATACCCATCCCATTCGGGGTGACAAATGCAAAAACCACAGGAGATGGACAGAATGCAGAACAATGTCATACATTCACCCCAGTACAGAGATCTGGGCCTAAATCCATCCTTTTTTATCACTCCACACCACTTCAGTTCAGACATGGCCATATGCAAATCAGTCTGACCCTGTGCCTCATGGGAACAGTCCAGCCCGAACTGCCAAGCCATGCCTTCCCTGGACCGGAAACAAGCTTCCGAGGACCGGTTTCTGGCATTCCAGCCGTTTTCAGCCCGGCTTGCTTGAATTCAGTGGTGTGGAGTGTATGGGACTCATGTCTGAGCATACCCATCCCACTCGGGTTGCCAAATGCAAAAACCACAGGTGATGGACAGAATGCAGAACAATGTCATACATTCACCCCAGTACAGAGATCTGGGCCTAAATCCATCGTTTTTTTGCACTCTGCACCACCCCAGTTCAGAGGGTGAATGTATGACATTGTTCTGCATTCTGTCCATCAACTGTGGTTTTTGCATTTGTCACCCCGAGTGGGATGAGTATGCTCAGACGTGAGTCCCATGCTCTCCACACCACTGGAGTCAAGCTATCCTGGCTGAAGACGGCTGATAGCCAGAAACTGGTCCTAGGATGCTTGACTCCGGTCCAGGAAAGACATGGCTTGGCAGTTCGGGCTGGACTGTTCCCATGAGGCACAGGGTCAAGGCTGATTTGCATATGGCCATGTCGGAACTGGGGTGGTGTGTTGTGCAAAGAAACGATGGATTTAGGCCTAGGTCTCTGTACTGGGGTGAATGTATGTCTTTGTTCTGCATTCTGTCCATCAACTGTTGTTTTTGCATCCAATCTAAGGGAAGCACCCTCTTGTCCCGCGCCTCCTCTACCATAGCCCGGTAGTGACTGGCCAGCTGCATATTGTAACGACGAAAGAACTCACTCGGAAACCCATTGGGTCCAGGCGCCTTCCCAGGATTCAGTTTAGCCAGGGCCGCTCTCAGTTCCTCATCCGATAAGGGGACCTCCAACCGGTTTGTGTCTCTCCTCATGACTAACCTCTTCAACACCTGCTTTACACAATTTAGTAACCTGGTTAGAAACCAATGCTATTGGACTCATGTTTCCTTCCCACATGCCCTACCTCATACTGGCTAGGTAGCTTCTGTTAAACCCGAATTCTCCCTCTCAAATATTTCCCCCATCCAATTTCTCTATTCTGGATAGAGTGAGAAACTTGTCTTATATGCCTTTGATGAGAGCTCAGTGAGGATTATGAGATGAACTGGTGCCTTTTCTAAAATAATTCATACAACCAGTAGTCATGTTCACCTGACACTATACTGGGCACACAAAATCCTACTCATTGCTATTTACTTGTGTAATTTAGTTCCATGTTCCAGATATTTGTGTATAAATGATGAAAGCATAAAGTATGACTTTCATAAGTAAGTCATATTTGTGCTACAAAAATGTTTTGCCATCTGAGCCTTTAGAGTTTCTGCTTGGAAATAGATGCCATATTCCTGTTCTGCCTATTGAATTTATTTAAAAGTTTTGTTTGCTTGTATTGGTTCCAAACAAGTTTGCAGCAAACAGCTGGCTTCTGACTTTTCTCTTTATAATTCTGTGGACTTCTATTTTGCTTAATATGAACTTGTTTTGCCCTGATTATGTATGTTATTTTCTACAAGTCTTCTTAGTATTATCTCTATATTATTTACTAGCAGCCCGCCCCAGCGTTGCCTGGGGCAGAAAGGGGCTGGGGGCAGCATTTGAGGCTTGCGTGCACTTCTGCCTCCGGCCCCCGCCCCAGCCCAGCCGGCCCCCTCCCGTCCCGCTCCCCTCCCACCCTTGTCCCGGAGAGCCGGATCCTTACCTTAGCCGCCGGTCCCGCTCTAGGTGCCCCGTCCGCGCAGGCCGCCACTCTCCAGGCGCCCCGCCCGCACAGGCCGCCACTCTCCAGGCGCCCCGCCCGCACAGGCCGCCACTCTCCAGGCGCCCCGTCCGCACAGGCCGCCACTTCGCTCAGCAGCAAGCAGGGACGCGGCAGTCCTCCCAGCAGGTCGTGATCTTCGGCGCCATTTCCGGAACTGTTGCCAGGGAGCGTAAACGCAAATGATGTCATCACACAGACGTCCCTTGCTACTTGCAAGGGACTACTTTATTTTTATTTCGAAATTTTTTAAACAACGTATATTTTTTATTTTATAGCCTATGTCCTTCTGCTTGCCCTGAGGTTTTCAAAGATGTCTTGGGTGTTTTGATCGGTGGTGTACTTTTCGAGTTTACCTGGCTCAAAGGGCACAGTTCTCTCTTTATAATAGTAGTATAGATGTGTACTTAGTGAAATCAAATTGATAGTATGTACCAGAATTCTGGAACCTGTGATCAGGCCATTCTTTAATACCAAATATTATCAGTGATGGTAAAGCTCATGCTTTCATTATCAGTTATAAATAGTCCTAATGTGGCGTACATGGATTTGTGCAAAGTCATATGTATCGCACACTCCCCTGGAAGTGGGGTGCATCTGGGATTGCAGGCTTTCAGGTGGTTGCATCCCTAGGAGCTGCTTGCTATTCCTTTGCCTTAAAGTCAGCCCTGACCTAAACTGTCCATACTAGAACAGATGACCAATCTGCTGGATGTCATGTAAGTGAGAGGCATTGGATCTAAAACCGTCCAGACTCAGTAGCGTTTCTGCACATGGGAAGCACTTCATAATGTTATTAGCACGGATAATACATCCTGAGCTGAATAATCCATTTACACCTGAAAGCGATAAAGATTTGGATCAGCTTACACTGGAGTCTGGTGTTTGTGCACATGGATGGCAGGGATCTAATGTGCACAGGGTGTCTGCGCTTTGAAGATTTCGTCTTCATTTTGTGCAAAATAAACATATTCTTTAATACAGAAGTTATTTTTTGAATAGTGCTATGACAACTCTTGAAACGAGGACAATTATATTGAAGTAATAGGTATCTGAGGGTGAAATCCAAGTTTCAGAGCGGTTGTCTGATTAAATGAAGTTATTTATTGATCATAATGTGACAGTGCATGGTGTGGTCACATACTTCCATTTCTCTTTGGGAGTTTGTGCTGTGGCCATAAACTGGCCGTAGCACAAGCTGCCTTAGAGATATGGGTGTTTTTGTTCATCCCTGACCCGCGTGGCAGGCACCGTCCGTGCAGGGATTAACAGGAGGGGAACCATAGCTGCCTCCCAGGCCTCCAACCGAAGGCCGCTTTGGCAAGGGGGGCCATCAAGGGGCCCCCAAAGGCGCTTTCCGACAGGCTTTTCATGTCGGAAAGCCTGACATGAAACCAACATCATCCCCACAGCGTAAACGGTGTTCATAGGGGATTACGAGCGTCCTCCGACTGGAGCCCGCCGGAAGCCAGTTGGTCAGACTGGCCAGTTTTAAATCAGACAGCCTTCTTCGGAATAAGGCTGTTAGATTTTAAACCAACGATGTAAGTTGGAAAGCCTGAGACCTGTAGTCTGTGGCTTTTCGACTTGCATCGTAATCAAGCCCTTAGTCCTTTATGATTAGAGCTGAGACTAACCCTGCTTTACTATTAACTATCCACCCTAACACCATTGGGCAAAGGGTTAATCCCAGCTTCCATAAGGTAATTTGATCAGATCTACCCATTTCATTGTACATTTCTGATTTGTTCACAGGGGTTTCTTTTCTTTCCATGTTGGAGAGGCTACACTAAACAGCCTATCTTGACCCAAGGTGATTATTTATGTATCTATATCACTGCCGACTTACTAGTGATTTGAAGCTGGAAAAAAATGTGTCTGGGTAATCTCTGTTACTCTGCAATCCCTGGTCTGTAGATTTATGACTATCAACAGTTTTGTTAGACCAGGAGAAAACTCATCCACGTCCAGCAGAAGGCCCCTAATACCCCCAACATGGTCCACACAAAAAGGGACATATCAAGGAAAAATGAGCATTGACAAATTTAATGGTGTTGACTTTGTTATAGTGTTTTTTGGTAATATATAGTACATGTATCTGAGCCAGAGGGTTCTTTGGACACAGAGAATTTACTCACTGCAAGAAAGCGGCTGCATGTGATGTTGTTTTTCTGTAGCTGTACTTGAAGCGTTTCGATTCGTAGACCAGTGTTTTTCCTTTAATGATATAATTGTAAAGCTGCTGGTGCTAAGATTTAGTGTCAAAACATGTGCTGTAGTAATGTAGTCTCTGATGAAGAATTCTAACTGCAGATTCCTTACCATGGATCTCAAGCTATCTCTTGTCTCTCTTAGACCTCTTATACCAAAATATTTTATAGTGTGCAAGGAATATGTCACAACCCAAGACCACAGGTTTTGTTATGTTATGGTATGATATGAAGATTTGTATTGCACACTTATCAACCAAGGGGTATCCAGGCGCTGAAGTAGATGAATAAGCAGATTGGTCTCCTAGTCGAAAAGCCAGGTCTTCAGTTTCAAAAAGGGATGGGGAGGGCCTGATGTGGTGAGGAAGGCCATTCCAGGATTTGGCAGCAGTGTAGGAAGTTGAGCTCCCTCCTGACTTGCTCCTGCTTATGCGGGGTACTTGCTCGAGGAAGTGTGTGGCTTAGCCCATTTGCCTGGTGGGTTGGTGGAACCTGATGCGGTGGTTGAGGTAGGCAGGTCTGACATTGTGGAGAGCATTGTATATGTGGGTGAGCAGTTTGAATTGCCATTGCTTCTAGATTGGTAGCCAGTGTTGCTCTCTGAGGTGGGACGTGATGTGTGTGTTGCCAGGAATATTGAGGATGAGTTTGGCGGTAGAATTCTGAGTAGTCTGGAGTATTTGTAAGAGTTGATTGTGCTGTGTAAGACAATGTCGTAACAGCGTAGAGGTTGAGTAACATGAGTGCAGTGCCACTTCCATTCTGTCACTTGCAGCTTCTCAGTCCCAAGATGGTGTTTATCGTCGCCATAACATTGGTGTGGCGTGTAAGTGAGCTTCAAGCTGTGTCAACCTGCCATACACTCTTTTCCCCATACAAACTGATTCTGCAGACACGCGCATCCTTCCTGCTGAAAGTTGTGATGCCGTTCCATGTTTGTCATACCATCACCCTACTGGCGTTCTGTGCTTCACCTACTCCTCTAAGAAGGAGGAGAGACTCCATTGCTTGAACCTCAAAAGAGCACTATTACTAAGCTTAACATCAATTGTACCAGAGAACACTGGGTAGAGGAGGAGCTCTTAGTGGGGTTTACTGGACTGAAAAAAGGCAAGGCCATCCAGAAGCGAACTGTCTCCCACTGGATCGTGCTTTGCATTGAGATCTTCTATGCACTGGCATAGAAGCAGCCTCCCGAAGGACTGCAAGCTCATTTCACCAGGCTAAAGCTGCTACCACTGCCTTGGCACATGGAGTTCCTGTCCTCAACATCTTCTAGGCAGCTATGTGGGCATCAATCCGTAGATTTCCAAAGTACTACCGTCTGCACAGCCAGGTTCTTTGAGAGGGAAATTTCTCTCGGTCTGTCCTACAGCACGTTATGATTGTTCCACTCGCAGGCACACC
Organism: Lissotriton vulgaris; assembly: GCF_964263255.1. Taxonomy (NCBI): domain Eukaryota; kingdom Metazoa; phylum Chordata; class Amphibia; order Caudata; family Salamandridae; genus Lissotriton; species Lissotriton vulgaris. The sequence continues at coordinate 1,057,321,136 of NC_141693.1, read as the reverse complement.
TCCAAATAGATACTGCTTTGGTATCTATTGGAACGGTGAGGAATCTGAAGTTAGGAATCTCTATCAGAAGAACAAGTTACTTACTTTCGGTAAAATTCTTTCTGGTAGAGACTATATCTAATCTCCAGATCCTCACCGAGCCTCCCATCCTTCCTGTTCCATGCATTGGACTCTATCCATTAATATGATCTTAATTCTAGGAACCTGCCACCTGGTCTTAACCAGTTTGCTTGTGGGGCTCCCTGTCTGGGAGCGTGGACAGCTTTGAAAGCAATTGACATCACCACGCAGGAGTGCCGTCAATATAGGCTCTACATGTCATTTCCCGAGTGAAATGGTGTCAGTGTGGGGCCGTACAGTCCAACTACGGGTGCGCAGATGTGCTGCTAAAAATGTTTCCAGGTTCAGTCTGATACCTGGGGAATATTCAATAGGTGAAGAATCTGTGTTTTTTTTCTCTATCAGAAAGAGCGTTACTGAAGGTAAGTATGTTGTTCTTTAAAGTATTTGAGTGGTGTATTTATGTTGGTCAAATGCAGCACTGTGTTGCAGTATTACTTTTATACTGAAAACACTTGTGGGACTAATGCATCGTTTTGTGTGGTAGCCGTAGTTGTACTGCCTATGTATCGAATTGTTGGAGTGGTACGTCTTATGGTCCTTATTACAAACAAGAGAAGATGGAAAGATTAGTGCTTAGAAACAAATTGTCAGGAGGTGGACAGATGAACACAGTATAAGAACATAACAATAGTACTGTCCATGGCAGCAGCCATAAGAAGCCTAAAATAGGTTGGCTTGTTATGTCCATTACCAATAGTATTGTTGCCAGCGTTGATCAAGTGCCATGTTGCCAAACCTATAACAAGAGGATGCCTCTTAAGAGGAAGTGAGTTCCTGTGGGAGTTTTATCAGGAGTTAATGTCATCCACACCTGTATTAGCCTCTGTGGTGCATAGAGAGCTTCAGATATGGTGAATTTTGGAATCAAAAGGCAATGTTTATTGGAATAATAGAAGATGGTCAGCACTAGTTGGAGGAGATTGGAGGTCATTAGGTTTAACGCCAGCTAAGACCTCTTCATTTTACTAACATTATATGTATATTATACTTAAAGGGGTTTTCAGCCAGTCCTCTTCCTTAATTGATCTGTTATTGCCTTTCACATTTCTCTTCCACTCATTGTAGCATACTGTAGGGGGCAACGCTTCAGCTCACTTGTAGTTCTATTTGTCTCCCACTTTCTGACTACAACAGATTCTCAGTTTTGACTAGAACCTATGATTGGTCTTGGGTTTGTATTTCATAAACTCTGCAGTGCTCATGTTATCGACCTTTGAAGGAAGAGAAACTAAGGAAGCCATGTTAGGAGTGGGTCCCACAATGTTCAGATTAAGCCGACATCCCTATATCCACCGGGGTGGGAAGAGCTGAAGACACTTTAAAGAATGCTACATTACGATAAAGTAAGAGTTTGCCTCTACTCTCGGAACCCACCAACTCGCCTTCCAGTCACTCGTGAGCGGTATCTTTGCCTTTCACCCTGTACAGTGCCATGCTGACTTTTGGCTAGGTTCACGTGTACACACCCACCCACTAGCGGAGAATAATACCAACATAACCGTTGATAGCCTGTTACTCTGCATTTATTTTCACTTGTTATTTTTCCTAATTTATTTGATGTTTATGAAGATTTTGCAAACATCTGACCGGAGACTGCTTCCCGCAAACAGATGATTGTCTTAGATTTATACATTTATGGATTTCCTATATTTGTTCTGCCCCACACAAAAACACGGCTGTCACAAATGGAGTTTTCTGTGTAATGTAAAATTTGTAATCTTCTTTTAACAACAACGCTTTTTATGGTCTGGCTTGACAGCTCAGGTGTTGTGAGACAATTGTGTGTGAATCACCAGAAGGCAGGATTTAGCTACACCCAAATGTTAGGAGCCAGGAGTACATGTTTTGATTGGGCTGAAGTTGTGTGCTTCCACAGCAAAATGCTTGCCCTCCACACTGTTGTGATTATTTTGTTTATTTATCCAGATGCCTTAGCTTGAACTTTCAGGGGCACATAGAATAGCTGCCAAGTTTTCAGAATGCTTATGTTTGACATTTCTGTGGTTTCAGTGTGTGTGTGTGTGTGTGTGTGTGTGTGTGTGTGTGTGAGTGACATTCTACTGCCAAATGTGTAACACTTTGAGTGACACTTTCTCGCCAGTAAATCAAAACGGTAACTAGGATTGGAGTTTTCGACTATTGTAGCTATACATTAATATATCAGTCAACATGTTCTTCGATCGCTGTACATGACCAGGTTCAGAATAAAAACTGATAAATAATATCTCAATTGAAGCAAAGCCATCGAAAGTCATAAAAATACAATGAAAATAAAGCATGATCAGTGTTACAGGTTAGAGGCCATGCAAAACTACACCCAGGCCAGTGCATAATAAAAGCGGAGCTAACCCATCAGCCCTGAAACAAAACATCCTGCTCGCGTAAATTAAGCTGATACACAGCAATGCGATTACTCTTACCGGCTACCGGAAAGTATGACTATTAATACCTATATAGACAGATACAACATAAATTGTTGCAATGAACAAAGTCAACACTGGACTCAGCCAGTGTGTGCACAATGGCAGAAAGAAAAGTCATGGAAAAACAGAGCCCTAAATAACCTGTGGGATCGAACTGTTCTTTGCCAGTATTGTTACCTCCCCAGTGCCTCCGGTGGAGAGGCGACCTTGATGCACCATATCAGGTGAAGTACATGAAGGAAGGTTGGGATCAAGACACACAACTTAATCCTGGGCAGCAGTGCTTAGTAGCAGGAGAGGGCCCAAACTTGGCATGATAAGCATGGTTGAGCAGCAGGCAGTGTTACCTATGCTCTAATCTCATTCTCCACGAATTACAGACAAACCCTTAGCATGCGATATCCGAAAGAGATACCCAGCTAGTAAAAAAGTTGTTAGTGTGAAAGTGGAAAACCTGGGACCTATCCCAGCTTCTTGGCATCATCAAATTGGGTGATCGCAGAGCTTTCTTTATGTTCATTATCACATATGAGAGTGCCTTCAAATATGTGCGTCCAATAAAACATGGTTGTATACATTGTGATGGGTCCAACTAATCATGCAATAAGCTTCCTTCATATCTTTGAGTTTAGCTGTACTCCGCACTTGTATAACGTCACAGATATTGTACAAGTGAATCGGAGGAAGGACAAGCATTCTGGGATTACCAAATATTTTCTAAATAACACCATGGCTAAAATGTTGCGAGTAAATTACCTCAGCACTAAATATGACAGTTGGTTTGTGAGGTGCAAATTGGAATCCTGTTCATTGCTTTTGCTGCAGTTTTATATAGCCTGCATTTGAGCAATTTACATGAGCACCAGTTATATTATAGAAGGTCACATTCGTTTTTTTAGGAACGGGAAGATTAAGCCATTTCTCCAAATTCACAGGATGTTGAGAAAATGCCCAGACTTGATCCTGGTTCCTGAGTTTCAAGTCTGCAGCTCTGGTGGTAACACCACATACCCTCCCATGCGTCACAGGTTTGGGGGCGATTCCGTTGGTATGTGCTGGAAGTGTGGAAGAAGGGCTTGTTCACCAGTGTCGTGAGCCCTTAGGGGAGATTCAATGGCCATGTAGGTGGGAAGAGCTTGCGGGCCAGAGGTCGGTGGTTTGGGCACGAACCTGTTGATAGGCACTGGAGGCATGGTAGTGGGGCTAGGCCGACCTGCGTCGTTGGCCCTTGGAGGGGTGGTTTGTGAGTAGCTGGGCACCCTTGGCGGAGAGGTCAAGAGATGGCGCGAGGGGAGCATAGATTAACGAGGGTATTGCACATATTTTTGGAGGAAGGTGAAGAGGTCCGCAAATTTATTGAGGTCTTTGGGTGGAGAGCTTGGATCAGGACAATGTTGTTTTTGTATAACAGATGGTAAGGTCGGCATGCAGGTTTGAGGATGGTGCGATCGTGAGCGTACGGGATATTCCTGGCATCGTGTACGTTAAGGAGGTTCAAGATAGCTTTGCGTCATAGAAAAGTTTTTCTGGATTAGAAGATGAGGTCATTAAAGACTGTGCCCTTGTCTGCGCTGAATCGTAGGTCGGAGATCAGGGTCTGTGGATGATTGTTCAAGATGGAGTGTCTGAAGGATTTAGCAGCGGTTTTGGAGAGAGTAGGAGGATAGGGCACAGTGTAGGAATTTTCGCCAGAAGAGGTCAGGCAGGCGCTTCCATGCTAGCAAGAGTGGGGAAGCTTGGGTCCAGGAAGGAGCTGAAGGAGGTTGCAAGAGTGATAGCAGCAGCATTGATCCCTACTCGGGGGTACTGCCCACGAGGTCTGCAGAGGTGCCAATCTCCAGCAGTGAGGAGAACGCTCAGGAAGTTCTCCGCCTAGCAGGGCGTTCCAAGAGATAGGGAGCGGGCCAAGGCTCAAGGGCTCGACAGAATGTGTTAGAGAAGGGTGTATTAGGGGAGGACGATCACCTTTACGGAGGCTCCGCTGTAGGGAGCGAGCGATAGCAATCAGTCTACCGCTTAAACAAATGTTCTGTAAATATAAATGGAAAACTCATGCATATCCATCTGCTCCTGAAAGCCGGTAAAGGCCCGATGGCGTTTCAACCCCAAGAGTCATAGGGTCCTCATCAAGACTAAAATAGTAGTGTGAGTGAGAAGCTAAAGAATGACCAGCCCATCACTCAACATTGGGGACCAGGCAATTATATCCAAAATAAGTTTTTCCAGAAAAGGTTCTGAGCCTAATCACTCAACTTAGGCGGGATAGGCACAGTAAAAGTCAAAGGTCAAAACAGAGGAATGCTTCTCCTAAGTGACAAGATAGAAACATTCAGATCAATGGCCTGTCCTACTCATGTGCATTATGTGGAGTATTTATGGTCCATTTCAATATGAGTTGTTATGAGCGGAAAACACAGCCCCCCTGCTGGCCCCAGACAAGCCTCAATCCCTTGGAGGCAGGGGGGGGGAGGATTCACCGGCAACGAGCCCGCTGCCGGGCTGCAGACCAAGGGTTCCTGGCAGGTCCCAGGCGTCGCAGGACGCTAAGCCGCAAGGCGGGACCCGAAGACTATGGCCACGGGGAGATTCGCTGCGAACAGCCCCCAGGTCATCCACTGGCACCTGGGGCCATGATCCTCCAAATGCAGACTGGCAGCTGGGGGCCTTGATCCTCCGAAAGCAAGCAGGCACCGGCTTGGGTGAGCCCACATCAGACAGCCGGACTCCAGGCAGGGCCGAGGCGCAGCAGCGGTAGGGGCTGCAAAGACCAGCGCCGGAGATCAGCTGGTGCCTGTAGCCACTGCCGGGCCGGGCTGGTCCGAGGGGAAGCCACGCCAGAGGCTGCAAAATGGCGCCGACACCAAATGGCGTTGGCATCCACAGTCGCTTCGCCGGTATCAGACGAGACGTTGGACCTCCCGGGCGGAGAAGGAGAAACCACTGTCCAGGTGCTGGCCGCCGGGCTCCTGTCATGTCATCAGGGACGCAGAGCGACAGCAGCAGGCAGGGACGTCTCACCGACTACTCTGGTCATCCGGAGAGACTCCTCAAATGGCTCCCGCACAAAGGGTCATCAACTGGCATCCGGCGAGCCCAATGCCCTGGAGGCAGGCAGGCACGGGATCCACGGGACCGGAGGAGTCAATCAGCCCTCAGGCAGCCGGACTCCGGGCAGGACCTAGGCGCAGCAGCGGTAGAGGCTGCAAAGACCGGCGCCGGAGATCAGGTGGCGCCGGTAGCCACTGCCGGGCCCCAGGCAGGTCAGAGGGGCAGCCGCGCCAGAGGCTGCAAGATGGCGCCGAAACCAAATGGCGTTGGCAACCACAGCATATATAGATACTGATTTTATAAAATACATCTTTTTTATTTAACAGAGGGGTAGATGTAGGGTCTTGCAAGGAACATAAAGAAAGCTTGTTTTATAATGTTGAGTTCGCAGTTACATGCAGATGAATAAAGACTTGTAATACCAAGATCTGTTTGTTGCGTACACGGGCTGGGGAAGACGCTGCAGTTAGGACGATGGTCATATACATTGGTTATCTGAGCTACCACAAAGAGCAATATAATGGTCCTCTCTTTCTAGCACAACCAAGTGAGTCCTTACTAGTCAGCACAGTAGCTGGCCTCACTAGTCAGCACAGAGGTTGGCTAGATTCTTGTGCAGAAAACAGGGCGCTGAGAAGTGCAAACGTTCCAGTGTTTTGTCCTTGAACCGCAGTTTGGGGTAAAAACATGTCTTCCAGGATAGAATTACAAGAGTACGAAAGAGGAAGGAAAGAAAACACTTACAAGACAGGAACTGTGCCTCAGAAGTTGAAGTTGTTAGCACAGCTTGACCTCCCAGCTGAAATATAGCCACCAAAGCCTCCTTTAACGCCGAGGCCAAAGCCAAATGCTCCTCTTCTTTATCCTCTAACATATTTGACATACATAATGCAGGCAGGGATTAACAGGCAACTCTGCCACATTACTGCTCAAATATCCTTGGGGGTGAGGGGAGAGCACACAATGATAGGTGCAGACAGAAGGGCGGGCACCTTTTATCATATAATAGGAATTTGACCCAAAATCCAGGATTACTGGCGAGAGATAGCACAATATTTTATTGATATAATGGAACTCCCCTTAGGGAGGTGGGCCTCCCCTGTTGCTATTATTCATATGGGGAGTCACGGATGCAACAAACAAACACTAATTAATTTGACATTTTGCGGTGGCTTAAAAGGATATTGAGCAGAGTTGGGGGTAGTGCAGAAATGCCCCAAACTGTGTATTGGAAGAGAGATATGGATAACTGCATGATAGCGAAACAACAAATTTACAAAGACTTGATGCCACAAGAACTTTGAAAAGGACTATGGGGTGAGAGTCGATGAAGGTATGGGAGGAAGATATATGAAAAGATGTTTGCTTGGAGACAGGAAATGCGATACCATACGATATGCTTGTTATATGAACGAGACAAGATCTCAGAAGGGTATTCTCCCTACACTTCCTACTAATCCCAACACCAACAAACCCCCAGACAAGGCACAACCCGATGCAGGATGGGGCAATACTCCACAGATAAAGTGAGGAAATCTAACGTGATCTTGAAATCTAAAGAAGAATATATTATGATCTAATGTACATGTGACAAAGATGCTATATTGACTAGATTTCCTTTGCTGTTAATGTTTTTCTCATATTAAAACCGATAAAATATTCCCCCAAAAATCTACATGGGGGCTCTCGGATGCCCAGCCATTCAGGGAACAGAAAAAAAACATATGCACCGATCAAAAATACTTTTCTAGTTATGTCCCAAATCATGTTTATTTCACTGTATGCAGTATATAACGTAGAAGGTTTGCAAAGGCACATTGCAGCCACCATGCGGTGCAGTTTCGTTGTACTATGTACACTGCTCCAACGTTTTACAGGTCATGGGTGTTGACAATTTGACTAAACCAATGCTTACCGGGTAAATTTAGCAAATCCCTTGCTTCAGAACAGCACAACATTTATACTACTGTAAAGGTAGTAAAAAATGTAGGAAATAAAAACAAAATCATACAAATAAATCCGCTCTAATATACCTGTCCACATGAGATGGTTACATTGATAATAACAACAACTCTGAAGCACACATCATTTTAGTGTTCTACTGCCCTATTAACCTGTTTGTTGCTTCGAGCGTCTGCGCCAGTGCTGAACGTTCGAAGAAACGGGTGTGGCCACGTCGGCTAACGGACGTGCGCAGCACTGGCAATGTAGTGCTCGCGACGACCGTTGGCCGACGGCAGCACTAAAGGGGTTAAAGTAAGTCCTCTGTAAAGTACTATGTGGCTCTACCTCCTCGGAGAAGCCCAGAATCCACAGCCATAGAATTTATCAAGATCTCACACTAAACCAAACAGTAATGAACATTGCTCAGTAACTATCATCTCAATCTATCAATTAGCAGTACTGAGAACATATAGTGGTTTTGGGTGCATTTCGGAATTTGAGGTCCCTTTGTTACATGTCCAATTTACCTGGGACAAAATGTAATTGTAAACAGAGTACCTTCTCTTTTTCAGTCTTCTATTCAGATTGTAACCATGGTTCTCATTGATTCTTTTCTCGTCCCTTCCACCCTAATGGTCACAGCTGGCAGCAGCCACTCTTTGAAAGCCTCTTGGGGAGGAATTGAATACAGAAATGTATTTTTATATGTTTTGCCCATGTGGGACTTGAATGTTGTGTGCCTTTTGCAGCAGCAGCTGTGTCTTGTGACCCTCAGTTGCAGTATGATTATTTATGTACTGTGGGCCTCTTTCCAAGTGATTTAAATGTTGATGTGACAATAGAGAAATATTGTCTTGGCTGTTTACATTTGTTGAAATTATCTGGAATCGAGTGATACAGAGAGTTTTCTTGAAATGTCTGTTTAATCTCTCCACTAGTACTGGTATTCAGCACTGTCTACCTGTTTTCTTATCTTATGACTCCTTTTCTTATTGCTGGATGGAACCACGCTGGAAATTGTATGTTTGAATCTTGAGTCAGTGGCAGTTGAACTAATATATCTGAGGATACCTTTTGAAGTTGTATCTGTAATGCAGCCCGTGTGGAGAAAAGGGAAAGTGTGAGAGGGCCGGTCAAACATGCATGCTCACTCCTCTCCTCCCCTGTCAGCAGAGCAGCCCCGCTCCGCAGTGCCTGGCAAAGATGCCACGTCCACAAAAAGTAAAAAAATAAAATGATAATAACTTTGTTATTATCATTTTATTTTTAATTACACAGCTGAAAATCAGTGAGGCGACGCTCCTCCGCCTTAGCGGAGGAGCCGCCACTGCCTGTAGCCCGACACCCAGGACCTATAGTATGGGGTCAAGGACAACAAGTCTTGATACATATTTTGTTCACTGGACAAGTTGTTACAGCCGCCTTTAGTACACACACTTCCAGCGTACAGTACCACAGTATGGTTTTGGGAAAGGGTTGTCAGTTGATGGGACGATATTTTATATGCACATGTATAAGATGTTCAAAAATGATATATGTGATTCATTATTAAAAAACCTTCATTTTTAGGCAAGCACACTAAGGAAATGCAGTGATCTGTAAGCTCAGCTTGCATTAAAGTTCCAATAAAAAAATATGCACATGTTACCAGAACAAAATGACGTGTAGGCTAGTTATAATGCTCCCAGAAGGCTCCTCGATTGTATGCAAATGGTTGCAGAATAATGACAGGAAGATTAGTGGTTGTTTGCTTTCAAAAGAAAATGCCTCAGAAAAATATTTGTAGTTTAAAAAAAATATGGATGACGGTTGCAGGCATTTAAAAAAATATATATTGCCTGGTTTGGTTTCAAAATATGTAGTACTGAAAAATATTATCAACTTAAAAGAAGTGGACAAAGGTTGAACCCTGTTTTGCTAAAATAATGTGCAGGTTTTAACCCATTCCGAGCTCACGTCGGCCAATGGATTATGACATTGCTCCATCAGGGGGGAGTGAGTGCGTGGAAAACCTCTCTTGGTCTCGTGCGGCAGTGCTCGGGTTCCATGCTGGATCCAGGGTCTGGGCCGTCAACAAGAACCTCGTGAACTTGGCCCGCCAGGTAACGGGATTTCGGCAGGCCAACCTGAGAGGTGCTGTTGCTGCTCACTACAAGCTTTGCAGAGTCTACCACTATGAGCCTGCTCCTTGGAGTCAAACAAGACAAACTATGCACTCCAAATGTACTATTTCCCAAATCAGGAAACTGAGCAGCGCTCACCTCGCGCAGGTTTCTGAATAAACTTGATTTGTTCAATGTAGCGCTCACAACAAGCTAATTGCAGATGACTTGGGAGTCTGGACTCCGAGTCCCATGCCCCTTTCAGTGCAGTCACCAGTCCCAGGAGAACAACTGGTGGGGCACAAAAGCAGTGAGACGGTCAGCAGGCCAGCACACTAGTTTTAACAGCAAAGTGGCAGTCTCTCTAGCAACCATTTGGCAAGAAGGTCAGCACAACAAAGCAAAGTCCAAGTGGTGGTTTTCTTGGCAGCACAACAATCCTCTGGTGCAATATGTAATCCCAGGAGCATCTGGTTACAAGTTCCACGCAGTGTCTAAAATCATGGGGTCAGAGCCCCTGTACTTATACTCAAAATGTCTTTGATGTGGAGGTAACTTCAAAAGAAACGTAGAAGTGTACAACACCAACTTTAAAACCAGCTCTGGCTCCAGGCGTACAGTAGGGAGTAAACAAGTCCTTTTTGTGAGGTCAGGACTCAGGCTATACAAATGTAAGTGCGCCCCGCCTTCCTCTTTCCCAGCCCAGAAAGACCTTTCAGTATGCAGATATAACCCTGTTATACCCCAACATCCCTGTGTGATGGCTGTCTCTGGAAACTTTGCACAAAGCATAGCTGTCACTCTGCCCTAGACTTGGTTGTGGGGTCAGGCTGCAAAGCACTAAGAGTCCTAAGCACATGGAAATACCCACTTTCTAAAAGTGACAGTTCTACAATAGTAATGAAAAATCCACCTACACCAATAAGCAGCATTTATCACCACTATTCCAAACATACCAAACATGGCCACTTACAGACATATAAGGAAATTCCCAATTCTAACCTATTAGTGGAGCAGCACTCACTGTAGTGAAAAGAAATAGAGTATTTGTCACTAACTGGACATGCCACGCAAAAAGTGCACATGTCCTACCTTTTGCCTACACCGCACCCTGCCCATAGGGCTACCTAGGACCTACCTAAATGGGTGACCGATATCCAATAAAGGGGAATTTCAGGCTTGGCAAGTAACTTTAAATGCCAAGTCACTATGGCAGTAAACTGCACATGCAGGCACTGCAGTGTTAGAGGTCTGAGACAGGTTTGCAAGGCTATTTCTATGGGGGAGCAATGCTCACTGCAGGCCCACTAGTAGCATTTAATTTGTAGGTCCTAGGTATATGGGATCCCACTGTACCAGGGACTAGCAGGTACATTAAATATGCCAAACATATGTAAACCAATCATACCATATTTAAAAGAGAGAGCACATGCACTGGAGCACTGATTAGTAGCGGTAAAGTGCCCAGAGTCCTAAAGCCAACAAAAACAAGTCCGAAAAATACAGGAGGGAGGCAAGTTTGAGGATTACCCTGCAAAAGGGGCCAGGTCCAACACATCCCTAACTCTGAGAGCATAGTGGGTGTACCCTCTGCCTGATCTCCTTGGTTAGCTGAGCGCCATACTGTGACACAGGAATTGGCCTGATGTGGAAATGGCAATCCCTCTTTGCAGAATGCAAGATAAGCATAAGCAGAGCTTGATATCAAACACAGCATTTGTTCCAGGACAGTCGTAGCCGGAGCGCCTCTCTGATCCATAAAGGGACAGTGCACTGTTTATATAATAAAACCACTGTGTTAGACATACATCTCTGATGCAATGGTGTGTCTAGATGTTAGAAGGCGTCTCCGAGCGGGCAATGCAAATTCTAGGCGATCATGTTCTGTTCTTAGCTTTGAACGTACAGACAACTTAAGAAAGGCTGTGTAAAAACAAGCGGAATAATCTTCTGTGAATAATATCTTGCTATTGTGCAAGCCTAAACTAACAAAACAAGTTTTCTAAAACAAAGTCAGGCTAAAACACGTAAAATATAAACTAAAATGGATTACCAAAGTGAGTCCAAGAGGGCCGTACTAGAATACAGAAGAATTGTTACTCCTGGAAAAACTGCCAGGCAAATGCAAATTCACTTGTTACATTTTTTTCTTCATTTTTAGGTCTCGCCTGTCGATGCGCATGCGCATCGAGCAAGCGAGACTATGGGGGCTTATCCACTCTTTATCCAACTTGCAAGGAATCGTGGCGATTCCTTGCAGTGCCCGTGACTTTTAAGCTCAATGCGCATGCGCATTGAGCTTAAAAGTGTGTGCACATGCCCCCAGCCGCCTGCCTTGCCTACTCTCCCGCCCCCTCACTTCTTGATTGCACGGCCGCTAGGCCGTGCCTCCCCTACTCTCCTCCTCCTACTCTCCTCCCCTCGCCGTCTGTTCCCGCACTCCTCCCACACCCCCGCTCCGCCCCCTCCCCTGCCTGCCATGTCGCGAAAACGCAACGCAAAACAATGAGTTAAGCTGAACAAAATGCAGAATCAGACAGTCTGCACGTTTCTCCCTGCTTTCCGCAGATTGCCAATCGAAAACTGTTCATACGACCCTTCTTTTCCGGTGAAATAAACATCTTTGATGTTGGGTCGCTCCGAAAATAGCTGGTCAGGTTAAGCAGCTCCGTTCCTTAGACGCTGGAGTGTGGCTTTTGGCTTTGCTGTCTCCAAGCACTTGGGCTGTTTCTGGCAGCCTCGTCCTTATCCAGTACTAGCTACCTTCTGTGTGTGTTCTTTGGGGGGAGTACAGAGGATTGTGAAATGGGTGGCTACTTGCAGAATACCAGAATGATAGTGGAGTTGGCGGTACAAGATGCCGGCGGGGATAACTGCACACACCTCGCTGGAGGTGTGCTCTATCTGCAGGTCCATGTATCTTGCCCTGTAGTAGTGCTCATGTAAAATGAGTACATGGTTATTTTTACGTTGTATTACTCCACTCTGAGTGCAATCGTTTTCTTGTTGTCTGAAAAAAAAATCAAATGAACGTCCACTAGCCCTCGGAATTAGACCTATAAAATAGTCTGTTTTATAACACAAGGTGCCTGTCTTTCTGTGCATATACACTGCCGCAAATACTGTGCACACAAGGATGTTTTACTACATAATACACACCACATCCTTTTTTTTTTTTTAATTATTGCACCTCGGTCTTGTAGCGCACACGGGGTGGTTACATCATTTGTGCATTATTGGTGACCTAGCTATTAGGCTGCGTCCCCGGTGTGCAAGGTTTGGGGGTGTCGTCCAGTGAGAATCCGCTCGGTGGAGCTTTCGGAGAGATTTGTGCATTCATTGTGCCCCTCATACTGCTTCATGCGCGGCTGGGTCACCCCACTGACATGGAAGCAGTCGGGTGCAGATGGACAGGTCTTCCTTAGCCCCGGCCGGAGACGTTGCTTCCGGGTGGTCGGGGTGCAAGGATAACACGCTGTGATGTCCTCTGTTCTGTGGTCACTGAATGTGACGAAGGAACGGACCATCGATATATCGACAGCGCTTGTAGGGGAAAAAGCAGTGCACGGCATGTTTTTTTTTTAATCGTGCGTTAAGGCTGCAAATGTATATTTATAACTAAGTGTGCCCCTCTTATATAGATCTGTTCCGCTCTGTTTTCTATTTGCGGTAAATCGATAGAAATTGTCCAATTGTATAAAAGGATGAAGTTGTTTGGCGTCGTCTGAGAGTCCAGCTTCTTCACGGATAGGAAAGGGTGAAAAATTGACTTGTTGTTGCCACTTTTTTTTCCTTCTTGATCTGCAAATTCTCTGCTAACCTTCTCCCCTTCCCGGCTGCCGGTCTTTTGTTCCCTGAGAATGGAGCTAAAGCGTTTTTCTCCCCCACCAGAGGCAACCAGGGGAACCCCTCACGCACTGGGGCTGGGGTGGGCTTCACAGCTTTCATTGCACCACTCTGACAGACCCGTCTCCGACAGGAGGATATGAATGTGTCCATGGACATACAAACATTAGTAGTTCGTAAGATATAATTGATTATAAGGACTGATGGTTACATGTTTTACTTGGAGGCTTCCGCTGTTAGAAAACTCTTAGTTTTTGCATATTCTAGTACATCGGCAGTAGTTTTATATTTTAAAACCGTAAACTCGAAAACAGTTCTCTTATTTGTATTGTTGCATTGGTACTTTGCATTTATTGGCATTCTTAAAAATTATTAAGACCATACTATGATTACGACTAACTGCACGCTTACAGTGTGGGTGATGTTCTACCTACTGGCGGCATGAATTCTAAAGAGGTGTGCATTTACTGGCAACATGCAATTTTTTTCCTTTCCTTCCTAAGGAAATGTTAATGCTTCCAGAATTTGTTTAGCAGCAGGCTGATTTGGAATAAGATTTCTCCACTCCCAAAAATATCTGAAAATTCTATATGCTCATGTAGCGTTCCCACATGGATTTCCGAGGAAACATTTTTTTTTTGCGCAACGTATTACCATTTTGTATATCTGCCCTGTATTTTAAAGTCGTTTCTTACATTGAATAGTATTCTTCTCGCTTGTGTTCACAATAGTGGACATTTCTTGATGTGACACTGACATTTGCGGCATTGTTTTTCATGTAGCAAAATATTAATCCTAAAAAAAAATCAAGCCAGCAGCTTTTCGGATTATTTCTCAGGAACCTGTGCTCTACAAAAAATATTTTTACATCCTTCTTCTATGCTCGACGCTGGTTTATGAAGCAGTGGGTAATAGTGCAAATAAAAATGACCGTCTCAGTGCAGAAATACTCACTTATTGTGTCCCATGTGTAGTAGCATTTTGCTCACTTCTTGATTGCACGGCCGCTAGGCCGTGCCTCCCCTACTCTCCTCCTCCTACTCTCCTCCCCTCGCCGTCTGTTCCCGCACTCCTCCCACACCCCCGCTCCGCACCCTCCCCTGCCTGCCATGTCGCGTCGATGTAGATCGCTCTGACATCTTCCGGTAAAATTCGCGCTATTGGAATGTAACTCTCCTCCTCCTACTCTCCTCCCCTCGCCGTCTGTTCCCGCACTCCTCCCACACCCCCGCTCCGCCCCCTCCCCTGCCTGCCATGTCGCGTCGATGTAGATCGCTTAGACATCTTCCGGTAAAATTCGCGCTATTGGAATGTAGACAGGAACACCCCTCTCTCCTTTCATGTACACACCATGGACTGGGAACGGGAAGCTGTCCTCACACAAATGCTGCACCAGTCAGCAGGTCGAATGCTCCCTCGGGATAAGCTGCGGTTTCTGGATGCTTAATGCGGTGGAAACAAGGAATGTTCCGTGGTTAACTGTCTCTAACGTGCCACCTTCGCTGCATGTCTGTGGGACGTCACGTTTCTCGTCCTAGGCTTTCATCTGACGCCCCAGTAGGTTGGTCTGTAATTGGAATGTAGACAGGAACACCCCTCTCTCCTTTCATGTACACACCATGGACTGGGAACGGAAAGCTGTCCTCACACAAATGCTGCACCAGTCAGCAGGTCGAATGCTCCCTCGGGATAAGCTGCGGTTTCTGGATGCTTAATGCGGTGGAAACAAGGAATGTTCCGTGGTTAACTGTCTCTAACGTGCCACCTTCGCTGCATGTCTGTGGGACGTCACGTTTCTCGTCCTAGGCTTTCATCTGACGCCCCAGTAGGTTCTGGGAGTTGTAGTCTTGGTATTGTTCCTATAAATCAACTGGACCTGCTTACTCAACAAGGCGCACTGTTGACAAAGACTGATGAGCCAACTGGTTTAACGAGGATAGCGATGTTGGCCACCCCTCACCCCCACTCACCCTCAACCCCTCACCCTCACTCACCCTCAACCCCTCACCCTCACTCACCCTCACCCTCACTCACCCTCACCCTCACTCACCCTCAACCCCTCACCCTCACCCACCCTCAACCCCTCACCCTCACTCACCCTCACCCTCACTCACCCTCACTCACCCTCACTCACCCTCACTCACCCTCAACCCCTCACCCTCACCCTCCCTCACCCTCACTCACCCTCACTCACCCCTCACTCACCCTCAACCCCTCACTCACCCTCACCCTCACTCACCCTCACCCTCACTCACCCTCACTCACCCTCAACCCCTCACCCTCACTCACCCTCAACCCCTCACCCTCAACCCCTCACTCACCCTCACTCTCACTCATCCTCACTCACCCTCAACCCCTCACCCTCACTCACCCTCAACCCCTCACCCTCACTCACCCTCAACCCCTCACCCTCACTCACCCTCAACCCCTCACCCTCACTCACCCTCAACCCCTCACCCTCAACCCCTCACCCTCGACCCCTCCCCCTCACCCTCACTCACACTCACTCTCCCTCACTCACCCTCACTCACCCTCACTCACCCACCCTCACTCACCCTCACTCACCCTCACTCACCCTCACTCACCCTCACTCACCCTCACTCACCCTCACTCACCCTCACTCACCCTCACTCAGCCTCACTCACCCTCACTCACCCACCCTCACTCACCCTCACTCACCCTCACTCACCCTCACTCACCCTCACTCACTCACCCTCACTCACCCTCACTCACCCTCACTCACCCTCACTCACCCTCACTCACCCTCACTCACCCTCACTCACCCTCACTCACCCTCACTCACCCTCACTCACCCTCACTCACCCTCACTCACCCTCACTCAGCCTCACTCAGCCTCACTCAGCCTCACTCACCCTCAACCCCTCACCCTCACCCTCACCCTCAACACTTCACCCTCAACCCCTCACTCACCCTCACTCTCACTCACCCTCACTCACCCTCAACGCCTCACCCTCACCCTCACTCACCCTCAACACCTCACCCTCACTCACCCTCAACCCCTCACCCTCAACCCCTCACCCTCAACCCCCCACCCTCGACCCCTCACCCTCGACCCCTCACCCTCGACCCCTCACTCACCCTCACTCACCCTCAACACCTCACCCTCACTCACCCTCAACACCTCACCCTCACTCACCCTCAACACCTCACCCTCACCCTCACTCACCCTCAACACCTCACCCTCACTCACCCTCACTCACCCTCAACACCTCACCCTCACTCACCCTCACTCACCCTCAACACCTCACCCTCACTCACCCTCAACACCTCACCCTCACCCTCACTCACCATCAACCCCTCACCCCCTCACCCTCACTCACCCTCAACCCCTCACCCCCTCACCCTCACTCACCCTCACTCACCCTCAACGCCTCACCCTCAACCCCTCACCCTCAACACCTCACCCTTACTCACCCTCACAACACATATTGTGTTACAATAGGTGTCACATTTGCGAAAGATAAAACGATTGGCATTGTAAATAACAAAGCTATTATTTCGCTATTTTAAAAACAAGCACATACATAAAAAATGTGTCCTTTACAATACCAATATCTCAAACTTTCCTAATACGAGACATATTGCATTGCTGTGCTTCTCTCCCCTGCTGCACTCTCCTGCTCTCTAGAGATGTAGCATAACGACGAGAGCTGCCATATAAGTCACGTAAATACAAAACATGTTGCATTCCAAATGCTATAGGTGTCACATTCGCAAAAGTTATAACTATTGGCGTTGTAAATGACAAAGCTATCAATTTAGCTATTTTAAAAACCAACAAATAAATAAAATATTTGTCATTTACAAAACCAAAAGCTCCAACTTTTCTAATGCGAGACCTATTGCATTTCCAATGCTTGTTCTCTATGGGGAGGTATAGTCCCCCCATGGAGAAACTCCTTTCCTTGTACCCTGACCTTTTTTGCGGAAAACGAGGCCCTTACCAGCCTGGAACAAGTTTAACACCTCCTCTTGTTAGGAGTAGCATTCCTGAACTTTTCCAGATTGGCAAACGTGTTTGGAGAGGAGTTTGCAAATAACATTAAACATTTAAGCTTGCTGTTATGTGCCCCCTCACAAAGCATTCCACACTTCAATTACAACTTCCTGTTTACATTCAGTCCCTATAAATAGATTTGCTTACATGAAAATCTTTATGTGAGTAAATCTTTTTTGGAGCGCAAATCCAACTGTTTCACGCATGAGCAAACTTACACACGCCAATAGCTTTCAGGGCTGGATCCATGACAGTTGGACTCTGACCAGACCTTGACGAGTTAGTGTGCTTTGTTTACTTCCAGTAATATTTAGTGAAATTGAGTGAATGCTTAAAAGTTAATCTGCCAGAGCCATTCTCTAGATGCTTCCTCACAACCTAAAGCAAGAACTAGAGAAAGGTTTCAATTAGAACCAGTTCTATCCAACTCGCTGCTGCAATTTGAAGCCCAGCATTACGAAAATACTGCCACATTCAGACCCCTACCTTGATCATTAAGCTCACCTATACAGAGCCCAAATGTACAAAAAATCAAAAACTCTGAATATGCAGAACCTTTGAATGTTCCAAAATTTGGCATAAATATAGTCCTGATATGTTCAGACTTGGGGCGACATAGTTAAAGCCTTTCTAGAAGCCAAAACCTGCTACAATAGAAGCCATGGCATAATCGGAGAACCTATTACCAGACCTCTGACATAATGAAAATGCTTCTATAATCGGTCACCTCACTGCAAGGCTCACGATGTTCTCTTCTTTCTTTTTTTTTAACCTTACTAGTATTTTTATTTATTTTTACAACTATGTCATAGAGTTGCATACTCGATTAATTAACTTTGTAAACTGGCAGTGACAGGGCGGGCTGCGTTCAGTGCTAGGAAGGGAATTCTTTTCTCTAATAGGGTGTGTTGGGAAAATGGGAATCCTATGACTGGTTTGTCGAAATGTTGTGCTTTACACTCAATTCAATATAATTATAATACAAAGTAATATGTACTTGAGTTTGTTAATATAGTACATTAGTACAGTACATTCCCAAAACTGGTTTGATTCACTGTATGGAAAATTATTGGCCAGCGTGGGTCCCTTGCTCAATTTGCCACTGGATTCAAGCTAGCCTGGCTGATATGGGGTGTTAACCCGAAACCCGTCCCAGGATGCTTGTTTCCTGTCCAGGGAAGGCAGTTCGGGCTGGTCTGTCCCCATGCGGCACAGGGTCAAGACTGATTTGCATATGGCTGAGATTGAACTTGGGGTGCCGAAGTGAGCTAAAGAACGATGATGGATTCAACCCAGAACTGTGACTGGGGGCGAGTGTCTGAAAAGTTTAAGCACTCCGTCCATCATCTCCTTGTGTTTACTCTGTTTTGTTAATCAGTTGATCGAAGTTATTGTTGATATTTGATATTGTGGCTGAAATATATTATGTAAAAAAGTACTACACACTTTAGCTTTTCAACTTCAACTTTGGTTTAGTTGGACGGATTTGATCACTTTTCTATTTTATGAGCAGCAGGTTTAAGTAGAATGTAAGCAGGCATTTCAAGAAAAACATTTTCTGCAGGTTAATTGCTTTTATTTAACTGCTTTGCTAACAAATAACCTTTTCTCAGCAACACTAAAACACCACACAATAAGTGTGTAATTTGTATGATAACTGCAGGGGCACAACGTTTTTTAGGTCTCGCGACCTATCCATGCGCGCATGCGCATTGAGCGGAGCGCGAATTCAAGTGCTCAAAAAGCTCGTCAAACCAAGGGTTTTTTGGTGCGGTTTTCTTTGAGTTCACGTGAATCACATGACCAAACAAGCACGCGCATCAGCCTCCCTCCCTCCCTCCCTCCTAATTGCATTTTTTAACGGCCGCACAGCTCATCAAAGGGCTTCGCCCAGCGTGCTCTCGGCGGCTTCTCCTCCCCTAATTAATCATGTCCGGCCGGCCGTACTTTCAGTTTCCCGGCCGCTCTTGTTTCAGTATGCTACGCCCCAGCACACGCACGTCCTCGCCATCAATCATCAGCACCCTTACAGCCCGCGATCGATGCACTTTCACTTTCACGTGCCTCTCTCCTCGCCTACACGCTCGCTCTCTTTTTGACTCTGCATTACGGTTTCATGCTCTTTGGAAACCTGCACCACCCTCCTAACTTGCTTTATCTTTCATTCACTTTAGTGGTATTACCTTCTTTAATGTTAGACTTGACTTCTCCTCATTTACGAGCAGGCATGTTTGAGGCATTATGCGGCTCATCCCCTTCGCCGGTTAGAAATGGGCTCCGCTGGAAGCTGTGGACAGAAACTTGCTCTTCGGAAATTAGGTAATTTTCAGTAGATCCCTTCGCATCTTGAGCGGTTATGACGTCGAGTCATGTTCAATGGCTGCTTGCAGGTCGTGTTTTAACTGTATTAGAACTTTCCCTTAATGTTACCTCCATTTATTCGGCAAGGTGAGTGCAAGGTTGACAAGCTGTTTGAATCCCATCAAGGCTAACTCCACACTTAACCCATCAGTCGATCAACCTAGCGCCTTACCTGTGGTATTAGTTCCACCTGTTTGCAGCTCTTTGACGGCAAAACTGATCTGAAACGCTTGTGTTTATTTGTTTGCACTGCACACAAATAGCCTATTGTTGGAGACACTTTTAAATGCTCGTGACCTTTATGCAGGCCCTTGTAATCTGCCCAGCAAAGCCCCGCCCTAGTTTAGGACTGCTGCTCCATGAATTAAAAGCGAGGCCCGCGCCATTACAAATTAAACTCATCGCGGATGGCAGGCCTTTAATGATGCTAGCAATGGAACTAATATTCAAACGCTAATCAGAGAATCCAAGCAGTAACAAAGCAAAGTTAATAACCTTAAAAATGAGTCACTGCAGCTTACAGTCTGTTTAAAGCAATTCCGTGGCTTTCCAGATGAGATCTGGAGATAGTTCAGCGGTTGGAATCACAGACAAAATGTGTTTACTGAAAAGCTAGTAAACACAGATCAGAAATCAAATTTAAACCAGAAGAATATTTGGTTAAAAAAAAACTAACTGGATCTGTTGACGGATCCGGAATTTTAATACAGATCTGTGCATGACCGGGCTTTGAATGTCAGAAGAGTCCTTTCAACTCACTAGAAAGTTCTTTTAAAAGCCAGATGTCTTTTTTTTCTTCACAACTATATTTACTATACTAAGAAGGCACTAGGGGAATTCTGAGTTTAGGGTAACGGTCTCTGACGCTTTTAAATAATTAGGCTCGAAAATTAAAATATTCGAGGCCTCTCACTTAAACAAAATGTTGCCTAAAGGGCTCTTAAGATGAGCAAAAAGACTGAGGTTACAAATGTGTAGAAATGTCTGGGTGATATGTATAAGAATGACAGCAGTCTTTGAAGTGCAGACTACACGCTTATTAACGCATTTAAGGGTGGTGTCTATCAATCAATGAACAATGGAAAGCCTACTTCTTTCTTTGCTCAAACAACGTAGAACCTTCTTAACTCTGTGTCTAAATACAGGGAGATTTAAGAACCGAGAAGGACTTTTTCAGGGAACATGAAATGTCTTCAATAACACATCACACTAAATTAACACTGGAGTAAAAAATGGAACTGGCTATTGGCAGGTAAGTTAAAACATCCACAAGTGTGAAAAAAGTAATTTCTTCTGCTTTTAAGCTCAAAGCGGTTATTCGTTGCTTAGTCACCAAATGTGCTTTATTTTGGAAAAGACGAAGGTCCTCTCCCGCAAGCCACAGAGGGCAATCTAAAATGTGTAGGTGCAGCAGAATATAAAGCGGACATAAAATGTGTTTCCTTAGAGTTGTCCCTGATATAAGCAATTAAAAGGCGTTTGACATTGATTCAGCTTTCTATAATTTTACAATTATTTCAGTAATGTAATGTTTCATCTAGCTTTACCCTATAAAAACCTCCAAGGTACCCTTGACAAATTGTGCTGATAGTCCTCAGAGAAGAAAAGAGACCGCAGTTCAAAACCCAACAAGCAGAAGAGAGACCGCAATCGAGGCTGCCACTGCAGCCATGCACAACCATAGGATGGTGCTTGCATTGCTGCAGCTCATTTGTTGCATTCCTCCCAAGGCATGTTATTTACAATAGTTTAAGCTATTGCCATTATAAATTACAATAACTGTTATTTAAGTATTATTTAAAAAAATTAAAAGCCCACAGATCACACAGCCGCACCTACACTCACACTCACACACACTCACCCTCACACACCCTCAGCCTCATAACACCTCACACACACACACCACACGTCACCATAACACCCTCTACATCATACAAAGGCACACGCACACACCTTCATCCTCACAACACCACACACCATCGGAATACACACACCCTCCCCCTCACACCACCTCACACACACTCACCCTCACACACAATTACACTCAAAGACCCTTACACACCCTCAATAACATTCTCAAAAATCACACACACTAAAACACTCACACACCCTATCAGCATCACACATCATATCACAATCAATCACCCTTTTCAAACTCACTCACACTCACACTCTCTCACATTACACAAATGTCACAAAAAGACGTTAATATTTCACTTCTGTTCTTTTATTTTCCTCACAATAAAATACACTGAACATAATCTTCACAAAAGGTATTTACAACAGTTTAAGCTATTGCCATTATAAATTACAATAACTTTTATTTAAGTATTAATTATTTAAAAAATGTCATAATCATTGTTATTTGTAATATCAATACATCTAAGTCACGTAAATACAAAACATTTGCATTACAAATACTATGAGTGTCACATTTGCAAAAGTTAAAAGTATTGGCAGTGTAAATGACAAAACTATTAATTTCGCAATTTTCAAAACCATCACATAAATATAAAATGTGTCATTTACAAAACCAATAGCTCCAACTTTCCTACTGCGAGACCTATTGGCAACGCCAGTGCTTGTCTTAGGAGCCAACCGCCAGTTCTCCAGAAGGACTTACTGAATACCAACTCTGCCTCACACTTGTTCTACCTCACGCCTCATTCTTCCACCACCCTACACGTCCCTGTTCTTTTATCTCACACTTGCAGGTGTTTTTGACCCCTACGTTCTCACTTTGGCACTGTTTTCCTAACTTTGTCACTGTCTTCCTTTACTGCCTTTCTCCCTCTTTCTCTGGGTCAAAGTCTGATGGTTTCACTTGAGCCCTGATCTTAAAATATCGAGTGGCAGTGCCCGCCGCCAGCACGAACGAAGCACTGCACACAGTGGGAGCATACTTGCTGGCTGCATCCTGTTAATGATCTGGACTGATATCCATGGGCTCCCGACTCTGCTCAAGGCTCTGTTGCTTCCCTGCTGGGGTTGTGCTTTAGAAGTAGCCCTGTATACGCACATTCATTACACAGCTGCTCTGTTGTGCTTGACTGATTTCACCCACGCGCTTAACCCGCACATTTCTTTTTTTAAACAAGACCAGAGTGCAGGGGACTTTTGTGGACTTCCTACAGAGGGTAAATGAGCCTGTTTATTAAACTAACAGGAGGGAGAATATATTTAACATGCTTTTTGAGTGATGGTATGAACTAGCGACTAACTTCACCTACTTATTACTGGATTCAAGTTTTGTTGGAAAGCCTAACCCCCCCCCCCCCCTACTGTTGTAATAATAGAACCTTGAAAAATGTCAGTCATAAAATGCTATAGTGTCTTGGTGGAAAGGTTTAATCCAATACATTCAGCTGAAATAGAATCAAAAGGTTCTGTCTTTTAAGCCCTGAGTTAATAAATATATTTAACAGATTTCAACATTCATAAGTATTTACAAAGTTATCCAGGTCCTGGTGTATTTTTTTCATACCCAAGAGTATTGGTCATCAGAAACTCTGGAAGTAATCAAGGGAAGAGTGAGGGATAGGGCAGGGGGTGCGTCCTGTTCCCCAAATTGATATTACACTTAAACAATGTGGACGAACCCACTATGTGTAATGTAAATTAGTCACTGTATGTAGTCTGTACATAGACCCATTAGGTGCTTTTACCACAGGGGAACTACTCAGGTTTGACAGCGGACACCTCTGCCAAGTCAGACTAGTGAAAGAGCTCCCTAGCCCCCAGAGCCTCGATATCACTGAACACTCTAAAATAATTACATTTTTCCTTTTTCAAGTGCCAGTGAGTACGCTGACATTTTTTACCACACACCTTAGCGCGTGTGTAGGTACGGTACAGCTTTCACGTGGCCTCCTTCACCTTTGCCACTCACCTATCACCCACCTGGTCCTGAAGAAAGCCCTTTTAATACCACTTCACGGGCTGAAACATGTAGACCGCCACACATAGCCAACTTAATGGTAATAATTCCAGACTAGTGCATCACATATTTTAACTTTTCATATAGATTCCTGAGCCGCCAACAATAAAATTAAAAGGCAAGGATTCTCAGAGATATTTTTAACTGTAAAATACCACCACACATCACACTTATGCACCACACCAGCTCCGCTGTAATCAAGCGTCGTAGCACAACCGGGGGGCACTCGGCTACCCGGTTGGGACCCCAATGATGAAGCATGACACCAACTAGGTTGGTGTGCGAGGCATCAGAAACTCTGTCCATAACTTTGCCAGGTTTGCTATCTTGTGTAATTTCAAGGCTGGGTTTTCAGGGCTGCCTTTGTTTCTTGGATCCCATTTTCTAGGAGGTCTTCCTGGTGGTACCACTCTGTGATGTGAAAATAAAGGGAGCTGTCTGGAAGTTCTGCATTTCTCCCTCTGCCCCTGTCTATAGGTTGTCCTAAATGGGCTACCCATTTTCCAGCATCATTTGCCTAAGATGAGATGAGGGCTGGTTGCAAGTCCTGCAAACCTGCCATCCTTTTCCATAAACTGTTTTCATACTCCTCAGACACTCCCTTTCCTCAGAGCTGTTCTAGACACTGTGAAGTTTTGGGCTTATCCTCCAGAGCGGCGACTCCAGGATTTTCAGGTTATGATACCGATGTTTGAGCTTCTATCCAGGAATTCAGTGAGACCGACTCTGAGGCTGCGGGGCCTCATGGTCTCCTGCATCCTGCTGGTCACACATGCCAGATGGCCGTGGGACCTTACATTTCAGTGGGTGCATCATCAGGGGAATCTCTCCGACCTGGTCCAGATCTCAGATGGGACTGCAAAGAATTTAGAGTGCTGGCTAACGAACTGTGATTGGGTCTGAGGCAGACCCTCTCCCTTTCCCAACCAAGTCTCACAGTAGTGACTGATGCGTCACTCCTGGGATGGAGCAGCCATCTGGGAGAGCTGGAGATCATAGGACTCTGGTCTTCAACGGAATCCAGACTCCACATCAACCTGGTGGAACTCTGAGTAATTAGATTGGTATTGAAAACTTATCTAACCTCCATCATGGAAAGGCTGGTACAAGTGTTCAAGGACCACACCACCGCCATGTGGTACTGCAACAAACAAGGCGGGGTAGAGCTGTGGACCCTTTGTCAAGAGGCTCTGCATCTCTGGACATAGCTGAAACATCAGGGCAATTCCCTGGTGTTTCAGCACCTGACAGGCTCCCTGAACGCCATGGTGGATGAACTCCACCATTGATGCCTTGCAGATCATGAATGGCGTCTCCAACTGGAGGCAGCACAAGGTGTCTATCAGCAGAGGGGAGAGCCTTGGTTAGATCTGTTCGCCTCTGCTGAGGACGCGCAATGTCAGCAGTTTTGCATCCTGCAGTTTCCAAGGTGGCTTTCACTTGAGGATGCTTTTTGTCTCGAGTGGAGCTCAGGCCTACTGTACGCCTTTCCGCCCATACTATTTCTGCCTAGAGATCTCAAGATGATCAGGAACGACAGGCCCAAGTCAAACTTGTGGTTCTGGACAGAGCACGGATGATCTGGTATCCCGAGCTACTGAGCTTGGCCATTGATCCTCCGATCAGGCTGCCCCTTCGGAGGATCTTCTGAAGCAACAGCAGGGGAGGGTCCTCCACCCGAACCTGTCAACTCTCCTCCTTCTTGCGTGGCGATTGAGCAGCAGCAGTTAATGGCTTTCGACCTTCCTCCCAAAGTTTGCAATGTTTTTCTGGGATACAGGCTTCCCTCCATCAAGACGGTATATGCCTGCCATAGGAAGCTATTTGTATCATATTGTACAGAAAAGTACATTGACCCACTTTCTGCCTCCCTTTCTTATATTTTGCTTTTTATTCCTACCCTTGCCCAGCAGGACTCTGCTTTGGGCACTCCGAAAGGTTATCTTTCTGCTATCAATCAACAAAAGGAGAGAAAGGGATTCGGGCACTCTCGGTCCCCAGTCAATAGCAAATAAACAAAGGAAGAGAGTCCGTCAGACTAGCGTTCAAAAATGATTATAGCACGTGGGAAGGGGGCCAGTTGTAAGTGGTCGTATGGCAAGACCAATTTCAAGAAAAAATACTATATTTTTTCAGGAAACCCTCACTCACCCTAGTGGTGACATGCTTCATCATCGGGTCCACCGGGAGAGATCGAATACCTCCCCGGTGTGCTGCGACGCAAGGCGACTGCGGAGCTGGTTTTTTGTGAGGGTAGGGAGTGAAAAAAAGTGGTGAAATTTAAAAATGTCCAGGGTTGTACCAAAAAATTATTTATTGGCTGGTCAACCTGACATGATAAAAACTATGTGTGGGGAAAACTAACCAAATAAAGTATACTGGTGTTTCCCTGTTTAAAGGAAGGTCGACATGTTTCTGCCCGTGGTATGTGTGAATTTACAGGGCTTTCTTCAGGACCAGTTAGCGAGTGTTACCTTGACAGGCCACCCGTTGTTACATAGCTACCTATGGTCGGGAGACGAGGAGTTGGTCCCCGAAGTGGTGAGCCTGAAGGCAAAGATGCCGGGTAAATACCGGTAACTCTGCTGGCCGTGGCTTGTACCTTAGATCAAGCACACATATGCATGGGCGTGAAAAAGGAAGATTATCCTCACTTGTAAACAAAATGAACCACGCCCCATAGAACTCAGGAGGTGGGTGGGAGTGAAAATGGCACACCCTGTTTGGGAAGGAAAAACACATACAGAGAGAAATTTAGAGATCTGGCAGGACCTCGTACATTAAACTTATCTTAGTGGAAGATGCCCGGAAAAAGTTCCTTACGCCCGCAACGCTCTGCACCCTCTCGGTACCTAGCTGTTCCCTCACTGGATCTCGTGGATCCAGAGTGAAGGGCGAGCCCGGTGTTATGAGGAAGGTGACAGGGTTTGGGCCAATGGGAGCCGCTATTCAAAATGAGGCTTGGATGGCAAGTCTCGTAATCCCGCGATAGGTTTTGACGGGGATTGGGATTTGGATGGAAACGAGGCTTGGGAAGCAAACATTGTGCGGCCTTGTGATAGGACGGGGCAGGGCTAGCATTAGTTAGTGTTCAGAGGGTGATAGTTTTAACGTTTCAGGATACTCGTCCATGGAATTTGGTCATTGAGGCCATGGATATGGGTACTGAGTCTATACACCCAACGCTGTTCTTTCTCAAACAGGATGCTGTCTCTATTTCTTGGATTGTTGACCTGCTCGATAACTGTCTAGGTCATGTCATTTCGGGTGTGATGTGCCTGCAGATAATGTTCGCTGAGTTTGGTGGTAACTTTTTTGCAGCGAATGTTGCTGCGATGTTCGCCAATGCGTGTCTTTATCTTACGGGTAGTCATTCCCACATAGCGTTTTGCACATGGGCAAGTAATCAGATAGACTACGTTAGCAGAGTTACAGTTAGTGTGGGACTTTTGAATCCAAATTTTACCGGGTTCCAGATTGAGTTGTTTGGTGTGGGTGGTAAGGTGGCAAACACTACAGTCAGTGCAAGGAAAACGGCCAGTAATGGGAGGGAGGTGCCAGGGTTCTGTGATAGACCTCGTTAATGTAGCCGATGATGAGGATGGTGCGGGCCTTGTGTGCACCAAGGCGTCTTTAAGGCTTCTGCCCTTTTTGAAAGAAAAAAGGGGTTTATCCCAATCTTTCAAGGTACTGGTGATTATTCTCCAATTTTTATTGATGGATTTCTTGATGTTGTCTGAGAGGGTGCTGTAGGTGGTCACACAAGTGAGCGGCACCTCTGTGTTTGTTTTTACATTCTCCTCAAGGAGGGCCTCACGGGGTTGGTTACGTGCCCGGGTCTGACCTTTGTTAAGGATTCCTTGAGGATATCCCCTTTGCTTCAATTTTTCGGTCAGTTCTTTAGCCTGGACCTTGTAGTCAGTGATGGTACTGCAATTCCTTCTCAGGCGAAGGAATTGTCCATAGGGCAGGTTTTCTCGTAGAGGTCTTGGGTGGAAGCTGCTGAACTCCAACAGATTATTTTTTGCTGTAGGTTTATGATGAGTCACAGTGGTGAGAGAAGTTTCCTCTATCTTTATCACTACGTCAAGGAAGACAATAGATTCCTTGCTATAGTTGTGGGTGAATCTCAAGTATGGGTCAAGGGTATTGACCCAGCTCAGGAACTGTGTGAGGCTGTCTTCATTCCCTGTCCATAGGAGGAGAATGTCATCGATGTACCTCCTCCATAATCCTATGGAGGAGGCATAGGGGTTTGTAGTAGGTAAAATATGCTTGGTTTCAAAGTCATATACGTACAACCCCGCTATGCTGGGGTCAAAAGTACTCCCCATTGAGGTTCCCGTGCACTGGAGGTACAGTTGTCCTTTGTATTCGAAATAATTCTCTCTGAGTGCCATTCTCGCACATTGTAAAATGAATTCCTTTGGGGTAGTGTACTCCCAATTAACTGTATCTAGTGCTTCCGCCAGTACCCGCAGTGTTTCTTCCTGGGGGATACTGGTGTAAAGACTCTCTATGTCCATGGTGACCAGTATGACAGAGTCCTTTGCAAACGAGATGTCTTGAAGTAGTCTGAGTAGACTCTTTGTGTCCTTCAGGTAAGTGCTGGAGTTCTGCACTAACGGTTTCAGGTAGTGATCACAGAAAGTGGATAGTGGTTCCAACACTGAACCGATTCCAGAAACGATCGGCCGACCCGGAGGTGGTAAGACATTCTTGTGGGTTTTCGGCAAGGTGTAAAAGTAGGGAATCGTTGGGCCCCCTGCCATTAGGTATGCAGCTTCATGTGGGGAGATATGCTCATTGGTCTCCGCCTCTCGTACAAGAGATTCTATGCGTGTTTTCATTTCTGCGGTGGGGTCTGTAGTAAGGGGCAAGTAATTTGTCCTATCATTCAGGAGTGTCATGCACACTTTATCGTACTCGGAAGTATCCTGAATCACAATCCCGCCGCCCTTATCGGCTAGTTTGATGGTAATTTCCTTATCATTCTTTAGACTCTCCAGTGCTTTGTGTTCCGCAGCCGTGAAGTTGTTAAACCGTTTGGGGTTTTCAGTGGTTTCCAGGTCTTTCACAACAGCTTGTTCAAAAGCAGTGATTGCTGCCCGTATAGTATGTGGTGGTGGCATGAAGGTCGATTTCAATCTAAAGTTGGTATCAAACTTTTGTTCATTCATTGTAGATTGCTCTTTGGACTCAAAAAATGCCTTTAATTTGAGTTTTCTGAAAAATTGTGAGAGTTCGCAATGGAGTAGGAATTTGTCGGGGCGAGCGGTCGGGACAAAGCCAAGGCCTTTTTCCAGTACTTTAATCTCCTCTGGGGTTAGAATTTTCTTTGAAAGGTTCGTCACAAGACTCATATTGCGCTCGTGCTGGCCGTCGCTGTTCTGCTGCGGGTGTGTTTCCCCACTGCATCTTCGTCTTCCCAGGTTACTTGAGTGTTGCCTCTGCTCCGTCCCCGTCCCCACCCGCCTCTCCCTAAAAAAGGCATCGGCGGATGGTTTTGGGGAAATTGTGGTTGCATATATGGGTTCCAATTCATCATGGGGCACTGTGGTTGCTGAAAGAACAGCGGTGTGGGGCCATTATTTGGATGACCATAATTTTGCCATCTTGGTTGTTGGTTCGGGTAGTTGAATCTGCCCCTCCCTCCTCTTCGCCCTTTTTGTCTAGGGCTTTGGTTACTGGCAGTACTCCCACTAGAGGAGTGACTATCTGAGTCATCAGATTTTCTAGTGTCCTTTTTAGGAGCACTGTAATTAGGATCAGAGTAAGGGTACACGCTTTCAAATTTGAATTTTTTAAGGTCTTTCTGGAATTTGGTCAATTTGGCCTGCATGAGATTGTCCTTGTATCCAAATGACATGACCTGGACAGTTATCGAGCAGGTCAACAATCCAAGAAATAGAGACAGCATCCTGTTTGAGAAAGAACAGCGTTGGGTGTATAGACTCAGTACCCATATCCATGGCCTCAATGACCAAATTCCATGGACGAGTATCCTGAAACGTTAAAACTATCACCCTCTGAACACTAACTAATGCTAGCCCTGCCCCGTCCTATCACAAGGCCGCACAATGTTTGCTTCCCAAGCCTCGTTTCCATCCCAATCCCAATCCCCGTCAAAACCTATCGCGGGATTACGAGACTTGCCATCCAAGCCTCATTTTGAATAGCGGCTCCCATTGGCCCAAACCCTGTCACCTCCCTCATAACACCGGGCTCGCCCTTCACTCTGGATCCACGAGATCCAGTGAGGGAACAGCTAGGTACCGAGAGGGTGCAGAGCGTTGCGGGCGTAAGGAACTTTTTCCGGACATCTTCCACTAAGATAAGTTTAATGTACGAGATCCTGCCAGATCTCTAAATTTCTCTCTGTATGTGTTTTTCCTTCCCAAACAGGGTGTGCCATTTTCGCTCCCACCCCCCTCCTGAGTTCTATGGGGCGTGGTTCATTTTGTTTACAAGTGAGGATAATCTTCCTTTTTCACGCCCATGCATATGTGTGCTTGATCTAAGGTACAAGCCAAGGCCAGCAGAGTTACCGGTATTTACCCGGCATCTTTGCCTTCACGCTCACCACTTCGGGGACCAACTCCTCGTCTCCCGACCATAGGTAGCTATGTAACAACGGGTGGCCACCCTTGGCCTCCCGCACGGTTGGACTTAACACTGTAAGTCTCCTTTTTTTCAGCCTGTTGCCTTAAATCATGCAACAGAACGCGCTGGATCACACTTCTCAGCGCTAGTTGAGGCCCACCACTCAGGTTTGTGGCACAACTTCTCCTCCGCATCCCATTCATCACGGCCACGGCCTTTGATAGGTATGCCAGCACGTGTCACGCCACCGAGTTGCATCAATTGTCATTAGAAATGAATAATATCAATTGATCTCTTGTTTTCTTTGTCTGTTTTACTCGTTTGTTTGTCTCACCATTTTGTCCACAGACTTCTTGGTTCCTCGTAGCAGAGGTAAATCCCCTGACTGACAAGTTTGTATTTTTAATGCACCTTTTTTTACACATAGTGCTATTTTAACTTTCACTACCTTTGGCAGGGTGGGCCTTAGCGCGCCCAGACCTGTCAAGGTAACACTCGCTAACTGGTCCTGAAGAAAGCCCTGTAAATTCACACATACCACGGGCAGAAACATGTCGACCTTCCTTTAAACAGGGAAACACCAGTATACTTTATTTGGTTAGTTTTCCCCACACATAGTTTTTATCATGTCAGGTTGACCAGCCAATAAATGATTTTTTGGTACAACCCTGGACATTTTTAAATTTCACCACTTTTTTTCACTCCCTACCCTCACAAAAAACCAGCTCCGCAGTCGCCTGGCGTCGCAGCACACCGGGGAGGTATTCGATCTCTCCCGGTGGACCCGATGATGAAGCATGTCACCACTAGGGTGAGTGAGGGTTTCCTGAAAAAATATTGTATTTTTTCTTGAAATTGGTCTTGCCATACGACCACTTACAACTGGCCCCCTTCCCACGTGCTATAATCATTTTTGAACGCTAGTCTGACGGACACTCTTCCTTTGTTTATCTTTCTGCTATGTCTGCATTCTTGTGGCTGTCTGACCAACCCTCTTTATTTTAATCCCCTATTGTAAACAGATTATTGAAGGGCCTTGTACATAGTTTCCCCCTTCTCTTTTATCTTGCCTCAGTGAAAACTTAATTTAGTTCTCACATTCTTGATGTGTGCTTCTTTCGATCCTCTTCACAATTGCCCCTCCACCTGCTCATGATTCAAACAGCCTTCCTCATGGCAATTACATCTGCCTGGAGAGTAAGCGAGCTGCAGGCTTTATCATCCAAGCCTCCCTTTTTCTCAGTTTACCCTGACAAACTTGTGCTTTGCACTATGGCTTCTTACTTGCCTAAAGTGGTCACGCCATTTCATGTGGACCAATCTTTCACCTTGCTCACCTTCTATGCTCCTCCACATCCTTTCAAAGAATAGGAACGACTCCAATGTCTTCACCTTGAAGGAGCGTTGTTGTTCTACCTTGACCTCACAAGAGTTCTGATTGGACTACCAACTCTTTGTAGGGTATGTTGGTGCAAAGTAAGGTCGGGAAGTGCAGAAACGCACCATCCCTCGATTGATTGAACTGTGCATCAAGATCTGCTATGTATTAGCAAAGAAGCAGTCTTGTGAAGGCTTACGAGGTCATTCCACCAGAGCTAAAGCTGTGACTACTGCGTTAGCACGTGGAGTTCCGGACCAGGATATCTGCTCACGTTTACTAAACAGTCCTGGATATCTGCATACATTTGCTAAACATTATAGTCTGGACACTCAGGTCCACAGGGAATGGGCTCTTCGCCTGTTAGGTCCTCCAGGACTTCCTGGTTTAAATTTGTCTGCAGACCCTCCTCCGAGGATGGTATTGCTTGAGTATCTATACACAGTAAAAGATTCTGCGGCAAGAAGTCTCTGTCAAATGAACAAGTTACTTACTTTTGGGAACGCCTTATCTGGTAGAGACATAATCAGTCTGTTTATTCCTTTCCGACTCACCCATCCTGCCCGCTCAGTGGACAGATTTCTTGGGTCAGGGCTGATCCCTTTTAGGGCCCTAGTTTGGACACACCAGTATCCGCTCTTCTGGCGTTGAAAGTTGTGAAAAAGTAACTGACATCAGTGTACACGGTTGGCCCCTATATAGACACAACATCACTCCAGCGCGGATGACACTGATGGCGGAAGTGGACCTGATTGACACCAGCAACCGGCGCGTAGGGGTACTGCTCTAAAAATCTTCCGGATCCAGTCTGAAACCTGGGAAATTCAAAGGTAAGGAATCTGCGGCTAGATATATTTTCTACCAGATAAGTCATTACTGAAGGTAAGTAACTTGACATCTCAAGATCGTTAGTGTGGAAGAAAAGGTCGTAACTTGAAGGGAGTGCATGGTAGCTAAAGGTAACAAGTCTGAATTGACATCACTATCCCTTTTATTTGAAGGAACAACTGTCAACCTCACTGTGCCCCCAGTGTTTGTGCCTCGTAGTCCGTATGAAGTCACTTCTGGGTGCTACAAGTGAAGATGTAAGTCCCTGTGGAGCACAGCCTGCCCTCCATGGGTGACACTGCCCACGCTTTAGCCTTGTAATGGTCACTGACCTGCTCAGCTATGGTGGGGCCACATTTGAAATACCAGTGAAGGCCATGTTTTTTTTTGTTTTTTTTGTGGTTGTTAAACTGTAATTGTTAAGTAGTGTTCGGTGTTTTTTAGTTCCCATTTTAGGGACATACTGTGAATTGTTATGATTTTAAACCGGCGCATTAGATCAGAAGGCAGTAGAATAAGAATGACTCCTCTTAGTTACACTGTTATGGGAAGAAACTGTAGCCAAACAAAAGCTCAGAAGGGCTTCAAAGTCCCAACGAGATTCATGGTATCATGTATGGATATATCAATTCAAGAACCTTGCGCCGTATTCTATAACGTTTCATACAGTAGAACATGGGATACTATTATCTGCTTGCCTCGATAAGCATGCTCACGGTATGCGACTGATACTCATTTATTTGGTCTTATCCTTTGCTGTGTTTTTTTATATGCTGTTCATTACCCATTTTTTCCCCAAACTTTTAACCAAACTTTTAACCTAAAGCAGTCTGTGGGCTGAATTAAGATTCCTTTAATTACAGAAATGAATTTGGAAAAATGAACCTTTGTATGTATTTCCCGCATGTGGGCTCAATGTTTTACATTGGTAGTTGAGTTCCGATGTTAATAATATCACTACATTTCTCTTTTGTACCCCTAGTAAGCTGGTAATAAACTACCAGCTCTTTTGCGGTGTTTTCACTCTACAGCAAAGCAGACGCATCTCAGTTGTATCTGTTTCGAAATAAAACATTTGCAACATGTTGAACGTTAAACAGTAACAGCAGCCATATTAAAAACTATAAAAACAAATTAGCCTGCCAATACTGAAGGTTTAATTTAACATTTATATGGAGGTGGTGCAGGCATCACCAGCGTCAGCTGAAAAATCCTACAGCGCAGGACTCTTACGTTTAGACATCACCCGGTTTATTTTCAGCTATTGGAATATCTTGTTTGGCATGTAAAACAGGATCATTTTAATAATGTCTGCCAAATACTCTGTTTTTTGAGTCTGTTTGTTGAAATGTTATCTAATGGCTACTATGCATTCTTACAAAAGTGACCACTCTCTCTTTTTAGATCGAAGCATACCAGACAACTCAGCTGTCTGGTTTGCTAAAGACATCTTGGGGACATTCTTAATCTTCCCTGGGAATACATTCCCACCATTGCTTACCATTGGCTTTGTGGTTCGTAAATCACATTTGCTTGCTTTCCATTTTCTGGCTTTATTTGATTGAGGCTGTCCAGCTTGGGTTTGTCTCTTCCATGGAGCATAGCCTGTTTACAAGGGCCCCTTGTCTTCTTCTACTGGTGCTCCTTCCTAAAAACAGGCCTATAAATCTTGTTCTTGTTACAATTGCTGTGCATTCAGAGACCAAGGTCAAATGTCAGGCTCGGTCTTCTAAGGGAGCTCTGACTTCAGACTGAGAGGATTTATGTGTTAATCATGCTGGAGGAAGGCTGGAGGTTGTAATTTTCTAAGAGCACACAACAAAATTTAAATGTCTGTAAATATGCTGTGCAGATTTTTCTGAATATATTCCAATTCGGAAAGCACAAAGGAAGCGCCTTTTTGGGTAATTCTGAAGTGCAGTGGAAACATATAATTTAATACGACCAAAACAAATCAATACATTAGGTGATTATATTTCCACACACTATCTTTTGTGCGCTATATAGTTGTATCAGTAAAACTGTATGTCTGTGCAAATGTATTGGTAATTTAAATTGAAAATGTGTTATCTGTAATGGCAGTGCGCTACCACACCATGCATACTCCATTTTTTGCTACCCCCTCTACTCTGCACTACTCCACCCCACTGCACTCTACTCTGCACCACTCCACTCTACGCCATTGCACTCTATGCCTACCTACTCTACACCACTCTACTCTGTGCCAATACAGTCTACACCACTTTACTCTTCACCACTGCAGTCTTCGGTAATGCACTCTAAACCACTCCATTCAAGGCCACGCCACTTTTCTCAGCACCACTTCACTCTACGCTACTCTACTCTGTTCCACTCTACTCTGCAACACTGCACTCTGCGCCAAGCTACTCTTCGCCACTATAATCTCTCTACGCCACTGCACTCTACTCCAATATAAGCCTCTGCACTTTATCCTGCAACACGCTACTCTTCTCTGCACAACTCCACTCTACTCTAAAACAATCTACTCTATGCTACTGCACTCTACGCCACTGCACCATACACCACTCTACTCTGCACCAGTCCACACTATGCCAATTTAGTCTATGGTGCACCATTCCACTCTGTACCACTCTACACCACTGCACTCTACTCCACTACACACTATGCCAATCTATTCTTCATCACTGAACTCTACGCCACTATACTTTACTCTGCAACACCCTATGCCACTTCACTCTATGGCACTCTACGCTTCACCATTGCACTCTAAGCAACTGCATTCTAAGCCACTCTATTCTATTCTGCACCCCTGTACTCTACGCCACTCTATACTACTCTACTCTATACCACTGTACTCTATGCCATTTCCCCTAGGCCACTCTACTCCGCACCACTGCCCTCTACGTCAATGTATTTTGTCTCTGCCATCTACTCTACACCATTCTGAGCGACTCTAAGCCAATGCACTGTACACAATTACACTCCACGCCACTCTACTCTGTATCACTCTACTCCATGCCACTGCACTCTAGGCCAATGTACCCTAAGCCACTCCACACCACTGCATCCAAAGAAACTGCACTCTCACCACTCTACTCTATGCCACTGTACTCTACATCATTTCACTCTACCCTGCACCACTCCACTCTACGCCATTTCACTGCACTCTGAAACAATCTAATCTATGGAACTGCACTATGCAACACTGCACTTTATGCCACCCTACTCTAATCTGCGCCACTCTACTCTAATTTGCTCCACTCTACGCCATGCCACTGCAATCCATGCTGCACCACTCCACTCTGCGCAAGTCTATGCTGCACCACTCTACGCCACTTCACTCTACGCCACAGCATTCTATGCCAATGCACTCTACACCACTTTACTCAAAATTACTGCACTCTACGCCAGACTACTCTGTGCCACTGCTCTCTACACCACTATACTGTACTCTGTGCTGCACTGCGCCGCTCTACTCTATGCCACGGCACTCTACGCCAATGCACTCTGCATCACTTTACACAAACCAATGCACTCTACGTCACTGCACTTTATGACTGTCTACTCTGAACCTCTGCACTCTACTCTACAATACTCCACTCTTTAACTCTCTACTCTATTCCACTGCTCTCTACACCACTCTATTCTACACCACTGCATGGTAGGCCACTGCACTCTACGCTGTGAGTGCTCTACTCAGCAGCACTCTACTCTAAGTCACTGTATTGCAATCTACGCCAATACACTTCACACCACTGCACTCTACCCCACTCTAATCTTCCCTGCACCTTTTCACTCTGACACTGCATTCTACACCAATCTACTGTGCACAACTGCACTCTATGCCACTATACCCTACTCTGCAACATTCTGTGCCATTGAGACTATGCTAATTCACTCTAGGCCACTCTATGACCCCCCACTTCACAATACTCACTCCGCTGGGTCAGTATGATCTAAATAGCATTTTGGTGTGCCCCTGTGATATTTCTCCCCAGACTTTGATGCACTTTACCTTGTTTTGCAAATGTTATGAACCTTTTAGGCGAAGACTTTCATCACCTACTAAAAAAAAAAGCAGGGTTTCTTACAGTGTAGACCAGCTTTCTATTTTCTTTGCAAGGTAGCAGATGCCACAGTGTGTCTTGGGGTGGGAGCTTCTCTTAAATATGCAATATATTGGCCCAATTCTTAGAGTTTTTAATGTGTTATGTATTTATGAGTGTTTTTATTTGTCTATTGAAATTTGCTCGTATATTTTATGTAATGTTTTGTATTTGTTCTTTTATGGTTATTCTCAAATAACTGAATAAAGATAAAGATTGATTGATAAAGTTAATTACCTGACATAGAAGGCAGACTATTTATTCTTCAGATTATTCCTTCTTTAATTCCAAAAGTAACAATCAAATTTTATTGATTTCAGGAAATAATCCTTCATGTATTCCAGCCTAGACATGCTTATTGGGTGTAGAAAATGCCATGTCAGAACCTGGTCGGGTGGCCACGGGGCACAAGGCCGGCAAGGCCTCAGCTGTGTGGGTTGGGATCGTCCGCTCTTGAAGCCCTACAATGGCTGATCAAACGGGACCATGTACAACCTCTTCAGCACTTAACTATCGGTGGTAGTGATTGCGAGCAACCACAGGTTTCTCTGACGGGTAGTGTGGAGGTGCATCAAGCCCTGAACTCAACAACCATCCAGGAGTGTAATAACTGACTTTTCAACCCAGTGCTTGTTTTTTTATGATCCACTGACATAGGACCACTGTACCAGGATTCAAGGTCCTCTTCCCGTGGCAGGCTTTAGGCACAGATGCAATTCTACCTCACTTGTTCAGAGTTTGTGTTCCCAGTTTTATATAAACTTAGTCCCAGTATGTACATCTCACAAAATTCTCTTGCTGATCATGTTCGAGGCCCACAGCAATCCTCTGGCCCCTCTTCACTCCTTCAAGACTAAGAAGTGCAAGCTGCAAGTGGGTAAGCACTTCGGTTTCATCCGTGTTAGCAGCACCTGCACTCTGGTTGGCCGGCAGACAGGCTTCGGTTTCACTGGTGGTTCCTGGTTGTTCGCAGCCCCTGTCCCAGGCACAGGCTGAGCCGAGCAGGGTCAGAGACTCCTCACTTGAAGGTTACACTTCAGGAATCTTCGACAGTGCATGCTGGTTTCAGGGTCACCGTGGCGTAGGCATCTCAGGCACACTTTGCAGTGCCATGGTGCTGCCTCTTTTGGCAATAGAGTCAATGCTCTGT
Organism: Lissotriton vulgaris; assembly: GCF_964263255.1. NCBI lineage: Eukaryota > Metazoa > Chordata > Amphibia > Caudata > Salamandridae > Lissotriton > Lissotriton vulgaris. Next base: position 1,057,283,287 of record NC_141693.1, on the reverse strand, counting down.
TCCTGGAGCATTCCAGTTGGTCTCTCTCGAATCACGAAGGGTGGACGGACAATCAACTTTGGTGTTGGCTGTCTCCTTTCGTCCAGGGTTCTCACTCTCCTTCTCTCTTCTGCTCAGGCAGGTCAGCCTCCGGCACTTCAGCACAGGATGACCGCTATTCCTTCCAGGTCAGCCGGCTGGTGATATCCCCTCACCTCTAGGAAGCTGGCTGTCATGCAGACCACAGTTCTGGTTGCAGAGCAGTCCTCATTAGTTAAAAAGAAATTGAAAATGGAACAAGTGGGTTTGCAGCTCTTACTTTTTAGGTCTCGCCCTGCGATTGCAGGCCAAAGGCCTGCTGTCGCAGAGCGAGACTATTGCAATCATTCTCGCTTTCAAGGACTGAAAGGGAGAGGACAAGAGACTGGCACGCGCATGGATGCAGCAGCCTGCCGGGATCAGGTCGCGCGCGTCAACACGCGCTCTGATTCCGGCAGGCTGTTCACAACACGTGCAAACACACATACAGCCCCCCCCTCCGCATACACACACTCACGCACACACATACACAGAGAACCCCCTTCCCCCCCCCCCTTACACACACATCCCCTACCTTGTCTCGGCGTCTTCGCGCTCCCTTACCCCCGCTCCTCTGGTGCGCCCACCACTGGTTTCGATTCCCGCGTCGGCTCATCTGGCATGCGCGTGCACCACAGGTTTCTATTCAGTGTTTATTTCAATAGCCAATCAGGAGGCAGAACTCCTTGAAGACATGCTCCCTCTCTGGTCCGCCATCATTTTAACCACGGACGCACCCCAGCAAAAACGGCAGCATGGGCCAATCACCTTTGTTGCTTTGCTTATTATTTCCGTAGGCAGCTTTTGGTTATGCAGCCCGTCACGTACAGAGACACCCGTGCGAGTACTTTAAACGTGACTTGTCTCTTTAGTTCCTCCCAGCAGCAGGGACTAACTACAGTATCATTACCCTTTGTCCTGTTTATCTGTTCCCTAGGGGCTTTTTTCTTGGTTTCCTACTCGTGTTTAGTGATGATTTTCTTTTCTTTTGCAGAGCATTCTTGCTCTGAGCTTAGCAAGGCTGTTTCTGTAAACAGGGCTGAAAATCATGCTGTATCTGTCACATTTACAATGGCCTTTGCCCCAATTGTGTTTTTGTTTTAATTTCTCCCTCAGGCCGACTGCTCTGCTCGGTTCCTCTCAGTGCTGCTGGGCCCCACCATCACAACCTGCCTGGGCTCATTCACTTCTGCTGACAGCCCCTACGCCCTCTGCCCAGTTTTTTGTTTCTTGTTTCTTGTCGCTCTGTGATTAGTGAGCGTGGACGGTGTTACCAGCCACTGAAGAATGGCGTAGGTCGTGGACTATAAAACTCAGCCAAGTAGGACCCCCCTGGCTAGTGATAAGTTTGTGCCGAAGGCTCTGTTGCACATTAATCAGTTGGAGGGGACAAAGCAGATTACTCCGAGGGCACCCCAGGATGGAAAATCACATCTGGAACATGCTCCCAGTGATCTTAAATTACAGATATGTTCAGCTTCCCGGAGACTGGGCATGTACCTATGGAAATTCTACAAGCTTCAATTATGTGTGATGGTTTCTTGGCGCACAGGCTTTGCTTTCCAATTCACTGGCTGCATTTCGTCAGTGTGGACGTTGCTTGTTTACACAGTGCTTAAATCTCATTTCTCTCGTTAACAGCTGTTGGTGGAGAATAGAGAGGTTGAAGTTTGCGCGCTGCCTTGCAGCCTCAGAGGTTTATTTTTCTTAATGGAGCTCCACTTACAGCTGCCCACAGGAGTGCCCCTAAACTGACCCACAATTTACTCGTGGAAGCCCTGGCAGTCAAACCCCAGCCCGCCCACTTGAGGCTGCAATAACCATCAGGTATTGGAAAAGCCATTCAGGCAAGAAATTGGGAATTCTTTTCAAATATTGCGTCTTATTCAAGGGCCACTTCATGCATGTCGCCAGGTGAAAGCTGTGCGCACAAAATATTTTATGTAATCTTTCAGACAACTACATCATCCCCTGAAAATACCTTAGTTTTAAAATAATGGTATCAAGCAGATTTTTTAATTTGAAATCAGCGAGAATAGATATGCAAAGCCCTGAAGTTTATAGCCACATAATGAAACACAATGATTCATGGCATGCTTATTGTAGGCAGATTTCAAAATGGTAACGAGCAGACTCTGACGGAACTCGGGATACCTCGCAGCATCTATTTGTGGTGCGTAATGGCAGCTGACAATCTCTGTACAACAACGTATGAGTTTCGAAACTAAGTCAATTGGAGCTGCTAATTATGAAACCATGAGCTTCATTACAGGCATGCCAACCAATCAACAAATTACGGCTCTGCAGAGGTGCATGTTTCTTAAAAACTGACATCATCCCGGAAACTTTAAGGTAGGGCTACGAGTGCTCTGCAGCTTGTTTTTCACTCCTTGTCTTCCGTTTTAAGACTGTGTTTATTTTGTGTGTCTTTCTGAGTACACGCTGAGTAGAAATAATAACTCATAATCCACATTTGTAGCTGTAGAAGAAGCTCTTCTTTACTTTACAGCAATGCATGTGTCTGTCCCTAAGCCGGCAACTTCACTGATATTATCGGGCTGACAGGCCTTTCCCTGCTGTTTCTTCACCGGCAACTCACCCCTGCATGCCGTGGATCTGAAAGAGTGGGTGAGCCCACTCGTGAAAACTTTTGCTAGTAAAGCATGCAACAAATGTTAGTGGGACTCCCGATACATATATAGGAGTGGAGGTGGACCTTCACGAAGGCTGACGGCAACGTGTGGTTATTCTTCGCAGTATAACTTCAGTGGACCTCCTTTAACTAGGTTCTTTCCTCATGCAAGGTAATCTGGTTCTTTGCACACCACACCCTTGTTCCTGTTTGAATTTAGTTCACCAGCCTACACCTCGTTACTAAAATGTCATCTGTTCTTAGCATAAGGCCTACTAATGTACAGCGTTTAGATCATTAAAGGGTTTGCCCATTGGAGTAGTGTGGGCATGGGACGCTGGTAGTGTCTGTTGTCTTATATATCGGAGGATTGTAGTTATTTTGGAATTTCCCATTATGACACAGTTATCTTTTGGCATTTTTAATTTATAAACCCACACAATATATTTGTTTCCTATTTACCTCAGTGTGTTGGTTTTGTAAAGCACGTCATACCCTGCAAGTGCTTCCAGCAGGGTGCAAAAGCAGCAAGGGGGACTAGAATTAACTCCATGCGCACTAATGTAAAGGGCATAACCAGCTGCTGTGTATAATAGAAGCACAGTAGGTATCTTAGCGAGTGGAAGTTTAAGCTATTGGTGATACAAATTATAATGCAATGCCAATAGCCCATACTTTCAGTAATGCGAGACCTATTGCATTGCAAATGCTTTTTTTTGTTGCTCTAGCCCTGCCACCTCCCCCTGTAGTATGTTTATCTAGGGACCTGTATCGATACTCCTATTCCTGACCCTTGTAGTAGGACTTGGCAGTCAGACAGTCAGGCCGGGACACGAAGGGACCTTGGGCTCTTCACTGGTCTTATCTGCACTCTTACACCTCCTCTACTCACACTGGGCCACTCCTCACAACTAAGCTTTGCTGCCGAGTTCTCCTTCACAGGTAGGCAGCCTTTTGTTTGCACGGCTCTCTCTGCAAGTAGGCAGCTCCTAGGGTCACTGGCTGACCCACAGCTACTTCCTGTAAGATTGCGAGAAATCAGCTGTTTCCGCACCTTGAGGGGACTAGCTATCAGCGATATCCGTCTTGGTACACAGCTGCTCTTCTCCTGTGGCAGTGAATCAGCTCGAACTGGAAATTGGGAAAGTTGGAACCCATTTTTAAAAAAAATATTTTCAGATTGGCATGGATATCCACTGGCAGAGTTTAGAAATAGTCTTGGTTCAATTTTCTTTTCATAGTTATGCTCTTCTCTAAAGAGCGTATAGGTTATTTGCACAAGGTGAGGGCTCCTCAGAGTAGGTAGTGACCATGCTGGCTCCAAGCAGGATTACCTACAAAACTGGCACAATGGCTGTGAAGCTATACACAAGGCTCATGTCAACCTTCCTGGCTAGACAACTCAGGAAAACAAAAGACCCACTCTCTCCTCAGAAACTTCTTTCACTAGCAACTGTGTCTGCTTACTTACGCCAATGTCCCTACTATTAACAACATTGCTGCCACCAGGAAGGACTAAGTCCACATAGCTGGTAGTAGGTCATTCTCTCTAATTTATTCAGCCCAGAGACCCGTTGCTGAAGAGTTATTTAAGGGCTCTGAGAGTTAGTCAGTGAGCGTGCGCACACACACACACACGCACATGCACACGCACACACGCGCGCACACACACACACACACACACACAGACACACACACACCACCCCCCCTCCCACACACACCACCCCCCCACACACACACCCCCCCCACACACACACCACCCCCCCACACACACACACACACCACCCCCCCACACTCCCCCCACACACACACCACCTCACCCCCCCACACACCCCCCACCCCCCCACACACACACACCACCCCCCACACACACACACCACCCCCCACACACACACACACCCCCCCCCACACACACCCCCCCACACACACACACGCACACCCCCCCACACACACACACACACACCCACACACACACACACCACCCCCCCCACACACACACACACCACCCCCCCCACACACACACACACACACCACCCCCCCACACACACACAACCCCCCCACACACACAACCCCCCACACACACAACACCCCCCCCCACACACACAACACCCCCCCACACACACAACACCCCCCCCCCACACACAACACCCCCCCACACACAACACCCCCCCACACACAACACCCCCCCACACACACAACACCCCCCCACACACACAACACCCCCCCACACACACAACACCCCCCCACACACAACTCCCCCCACACACACAACACCCCCACACACAACACCCCCCACACACACAACACCCCCCACACACACAACACCCCCCCACACACACAACACCCCCCCACACACACACACACAATCCCCCACACACACAAACACATACACACAACCCCACATTCACCCCCCCACACACAACACCCCCACACACAACACCCCCACACACAACACCCCCACACACAACACCCCCACACACAACACCCCCCCACACACAACACCCCCCCACACACAACACCCCCCCACACACAACACCCCCCCACACACAACACCCCCCCACACACAACCCCCCACACACAACCCCCCCACACACAACCACATTCACACAACCCCACATTCACCACCCCACACACAACCCCAAACACAACCCCAAACACAACACACACCCACACACACAACTCCCCACACAACCCCACACACACAACCCCAAACCCACACCCAACCCCAAACACACACATAACCCCAAACACACAACCAACCCCAAACACACATCCCCACACACACATCCCCACTACCACTCACACATCCCCACAACCACACACACATCCCCACAACCACACACAACCGCACACACAACCACACACAACCGCACACACAACCCCAAACACAACACACACCCACAAAAACACACACAAGCCCACACACACAACCCCACACACACAACCACACACACACACAACCACACACACACAACCATCTATCTATCTATCCCACTCACTCTATCTATCCTCACTCTATCTATCGTCATCACTCTATCTATCTATTGCCCTCAGTCTATCTGTCTATATATCGCCCTCACTCTATCTATCTATCGCCCTCACTCTATCGCATCACCACAGCATCACTCAGCACCACCACAGCATCATTCAGGGGCACTACAACATCACTTTGCGCTACCACAGCTTCACTGAACGCTACAGCATCACTCGCCGCAACCACAACCTCACTCAGAGCCACCACAGCATCAATCTGTGCAACCATTCAACAACGGGTTCAAATATGTTCTCTCAGTGTTTCAAGCTTTATTACAAATGTAAAATAAAAAAGTTATTATTTCACTTCTGTTCTTTGATTTCCGTCACAATAAAATACACTGAATATAATCTTCACAAAATTTATTTACAAAAGTTTAAGCTATTGCCATTATAAATTACAATACTTTTATTTAAGTATTAATTATTAAAAAAAATAAAAGCCATTGTTATTTGTAATATCAATACATCTAAGTCACGTAAATACAACACATATTGCATTACAAATGCTATAGGTGTCACATTTGCGAAAGTTATAACTATTGGCATTGTAAATGACACGCTATTAAATTCGCTATTTTCAAAACCAACACATAAATAAAAAATTTCATTTACAATACCAATAACTTAAACTTTCCTAATGCGAGACCTATTGCATTGCAAATGCTTGTATATAAAAGTAAAGAAAACACTGCATATGTATTCCTTGTCTACCGTCCCAGAAACGGTTTGGGCTGGTTCTTTTTTCATGTATCCGTTCCTGACTGCATAAGGATGGCCCCGCGCAGCAGGGTCATCTGCAGTTGAAAGCATCCACAACACTGGCACAAAGAGGTGTGAGTTATCGACACCTGGCAATCACCAGCAACTATGACCAGCGATCAGGAAAAGAGACAAAAGGCAGACTCCCCTAAAGAACCCTCCTACAGCCCCACTCGTCACCCTCACGATTTACCAAATGACACTGCTCAGGAAGACTAAACAGCAGCTCATGATATCAAAAGGGCCTACTCAACTTTCAAAAGAAAGTCCATCCTCCTCTTTCCCCACATCACTCTCTAAGTCTCTTCCTCCATCTTCAGTAATGTCAGCAATACACTTTCTATAAGTAAGGTTTGACACCCTGCACTCCTTAATATGTGAATGAATCAAGTAATCCTTGGTTTTAAGGTGCTATCGTTTGTTCTGACTGGCTCAAGTCAGTGTCATAACATGTGATTCAAACAGAGAACTGCTTGTAAACGATGCACTATGCACACGTCCCCGTAGGGTATTTGATCAACCACACTTATCGGTAATTTTAACAATTACAACAATATTTTCAAACAAAAATTGAATCAAACATTTTTGAAAGTACCAAACAATAACATGCAACCAGTCGGATGCTAAACATTTTTTGTTTAATCAACGTTTTTCTTGTCTTGAGATTGATGCTTCAATCTTGGTACATTACTCCATGTACATACATCTTGTCAGTAGCTCCCTGACAAGATGTATGTACATGGAGTAATGTACCAAGATTTCAAAAATGTTTGATTCAATTTTTGTTTGAAAATATTGTTGTAATTGTTAAAATTACCGATAAGTGTGGTTGATCAAATACCCTACGGGGACGTGTGCATAGTGCATCGTTTACAAGCAGTTCTCTGTTTGAATCACAAGCAATACACTTTCACCATCGAGGAAAATAACCACAACTCTGTCTTGTGCACACGATCAGGCCAGGGGCTTCCAAAATATGACCCATATGCCTCCATTAATGTGGCTCACACCTACACACAATATATGCACCACTCAGGCCACACATGCATACATAGAAGCATGTGTCATGCCCTTTCCACCAGAGCACATTCAACAACAGTTGATTCCAAAGACATATACCCATTACATATATTTAAAGGGCAGCAACATTGGCTGCACTATGTATGGTTTATGAGCGAAGTCCACTTAATGGTTCTTACAAGAATGATGTAGCTTTTTGCCAGTAAGTTCCTGCAGACTATTTACTTGAAGCTGATTTAGTTAAATACTGCATTCCCTCTACCATCATTTTTAGGGTATAAAACAGATTCAAAACCATTTGGGAAGTTGAATCACCACAGCATAGTAAGGATACATTCTCTTCACAGTGGTTTTTCTAGCCCTTTTAGTCTGTGCTGTCCTCGTTTCAGAGCACCCACCTACCTATCCTATTGAAACATATGACATTCTTCATATTTACAGGCCAGAGCAAATATAAGTACTGGGCGCAGAAGATTGGTGGCACAATTGTTGGGATAATATCAGGTGCATGGAATGATGCTCCTGCTTGGGCTTCTCTGAAAAGATAATAATCCTTTTTAGAGACTCTTCTTCCAGTCCTGTCTCTGATCAATTGAGAAGGAAGGAAAACAAGGATTTAAGATTACTAAAATCACCACAAAGGTAAATGTTTCTGTTCTTGACAATTTGCTGTGTGTGTTTCGAAATTGATAACAAGTGTTATTTCTGCTTCTTAATTGTTGTCTCAGAGGAATAGAGAAGGAGCGGGTAAGATAACAGCATAATGTTTAACTCCTTTGATCTTCTTAAAGTTGACAACATGTTTGACTTCACATGTGGAAGTGTTGTGTAATTCCCACTAATCCGTAGGATCTGCACCTCTGTGGACAACATAAACTTTGGGTGAGGTGCTTAGACTGAGTCCATGCACCCCTGTAGTATATGCTGGCCTAGAGACCAGATAGCTGACAGTGCCAACATAAGCCCCCCTAACCCAAACAAGGAGCAAATGGTTTCTGGCAACCACTGAGCGTAACAACCCAGACCCCTCCGGGATCGTGAAAACAAATCTAGAACCTTTTCGCTAAGTCACTCATGTAATCTTGTTCTCAGAGAAGTATACTAAGAATACACAGTGAGACCTTTTCTATATATTTATTGAACCAGCGTTATTCTTCTATAGAATATATGTGCTGCGATAATCAATAGCAGCAGCAGATGAAAGTTATTACAAGCACCAAAAGAGTAAAGAGGAGATTTAGTTCCTACTATGGTGCTAAGACAGTGTATATATGCAGGCATATAGTACAAGGTAGTAATCTGGCGTACTCCTACTATGCAATCCCTACCCTGTGTATGTCTAGAGTGTGTGTAGGTGCGAAGCCAAGAATCCCCTCCCCCGTCTTGGTCACAAACTGGACACCCCTCACAGAGGTGTTAGACAGCTGCTTGGTGAAGCCTCAGCATGCAGGACATAAGAACTTTATTCATTTTGGACTACCTAAAATGTTGTGGAATGAGAGTTGATTGTGACTGCCTGTTTTTGGATAGTGATGATTTCTTTAGCTGCTCCTGTGGTGGTTGGTAGCCTACAAATAAGGTAGCACCCACTAGCACAAGAATTCACGAGATGCGATGTCAATAGGGCTCCACTTGTACAGCTTATGTAGATTTTTTAGCCTTCAGTGCATGGTGTGCCTTTGGGTGTACCGAAATTCTTGAAATCCTAAATTGCCTCTCTTTAATTTCCCCTTGTAAGTTTGTTAGCCCTGTAACTGTGATCACAGCCCCAACACATGCAGCATTGGTATGCATGTAGTCTCCACTTATTCCAAAGAGGTGATCGTGCATGCCTCATAAACGATAATAAGTGGGTTTTGGCTGCCTCTTTTTTAAATATGGGAGCAAAGCCTGACTGATTCTTTGACTGCCACAAGCATGGTGGCTGAGCATCGGTAGAAGAAGCAACCACCATCTTTCCATTGTTGTGGCTATATCTGATAGATGCCACCACCATAAATCCGATTTACATTTCAAAACCCGGTAGAAGGTGTCCTGGCTCCCATCTATCCCAAAATGGCGAAGTGCTTGTCGTTTACATCCTAGGCTGCTTTATCCTGCTGTAGACACATATTCTCTTTTTACGCATTATCAATTGGCTCACATTGATGATCTTTTAACTTCTCTATATATTTCTGTTATTGCTACCTATTTGCTGTGTCCTCGAATACCAATGTGGCCATTTCACTCTTTGCATTCATTTTTTTGGGGGACTTTTTTACATTTGTTTGGCTGGAGAGAGTGTGGTGCCTGCCAGTGACCTGTTCCCAGAGTCAGAAGGCCAGAGGATTTCTTTCTGGCTTGAACCCTGGTCCCAATGTTCTGAACAATTTGAAGACCGGTGATTTGCTATTTGGATAGACATCTCATTTGGAGTTGACAAACAGCAGTTCTGCTTTTGAGTCAATGAGTTTGCGGAACTCCTTGCCATCCTGGTTTCATAGAAGACAAGTGCTTTTCCGGGGATTTCTAATTGAGAGTACTTCTTTCTTACCCTAAGATCTTTTTGCCACTTTTAATTGAAACGAAGGTCTCCTCTCTGAGGCTGTGATGCAAATAATTGACTCCTTCTTTAGTGGATGTTTTACAAATAATCATTTTAACTTAATACATTTTAATACAGCCCTTCATTCTACACTTTATCGTTTTTAAACGATGCAAACCACGGATGTTGCTAATAACCATTGTATGCTACTCAATTTTCCGACCTTCAGGAGGATGGAAGGCCGAGTAGCATCACTTTCTGCAAGCAGCAAACGTCCAACTGATTAAGATATCTGTCCTGGTGTACATCTGTGATTTTCCCAAAGCAGATAAACTTAAAACATAATAAAAGATAATGCAGGATTTATTAAAACCATTCTACCCTGTGCTAATTGCGAACAATACGCAAACTATTACACGCTTGAAGTGCCCTAATGTAGTTCACTTTTTACTAATGTGATTGAAATGACAATAAGCGGCTCTAAATTTAGGAAATGTTTTCTTATAATAATGATCCGTTTGTTTTATGTTAGACAGTTGTAAACCTATCAGTTTTCAGTATTAAAAACCCATGTTCTCGAGTGGGGGTTGTGTTTAAAATCAAGCCAGTTCCTGAAATGGCGTCGAAACAGCAGTTTTGCAGTGTCCGCCAGCCACAGCAGCAGGAAATCTGAGCCGAAGAGTCCTATGAGCTGCTAGCTCGAGAAGCCTGGCAGTGGACTTGGTGAACAAGTGTAACGACACCACTTGGAAATGTTAAATTGCAGAAACTGAAGCGCTGCGCTGGTCGTGCAGTATTTGAGCCTTGTCAAACAAGTGCACGGTTGGGGCTAGGAGAAGGCCACATAACATTTCAGAGCAGAGGTGGGGGAGGAGAAAAAAATCACAGTGGCATGTGATAGAAGGGCAAGTTCATCCCTCAGTGGAAACAGAGCTAAATGTGTTTGCTACCCGCCGCTGCCCCTATTGCATCTCGGTAATGGTGCGGTCTTGTGTGAGTGTCGCATGCATGGACGCGCATGCGCAGAAGCGAGATGTATTGTTCGACCAGGACGGAAAGTGTTGTGCATGAGGGACAAAGATGTACTCTAAGTGTGTTGTGGCGAACTTGATGCTTCGTCTATGAAAGCCAGTGTCTATGAAAGATGTTTTGTAGTTAATACATGTATAATTTGCACAGGTGCTCTTAAGTGATCACAGAGAGCACATTTGTGTGGGCAAAAGGAGGGTGAGTGGCGGCAGTGCCTGAATGTGGGAGTTGATTTGGTACTTGAGGGCCAAGAGTGTACTGGGATTGTATCACAGTGCGTGTGATGCTCCATCCAGTCGACAGGACAGTGCAAGGATTGTGCCATTATCATGTACTTCCATTGCTGGTGATTTGCTTGTGGGTGAGAACGCTGGTGGGAAGCGTCACCGCTCATGTACATTTGAGTTGCGTAGGTGGACTGAGGAGTAACGCTTTCCAGGTTAAAACAACAAGTTTCTGATTCCCCTTTGGAATATAAGGTGATTGCCAATGATGCAGATCCGCGCCGTGGCAGAGTTCCATACAATCATGATCTGCACGGTGAATGAGGGACCCCCAAGGGAGGGCTTCTAAAAGTGTAGTGGAGAGTCTGAGTCCACAGCTGGGTCTTGGAGCAAAGGCTGCGCCTCGCATGGAAGAGGTATGTGTAAAGACAGGTGAGATGGAGGCCACAAAGGATGGTAGCAGAATGGACTAAGCTTGTGTGCATAACCTAGTTGCACACAAAGATTGTGTAAAGTACCTGGCCGATTTAATTGTGTTTGTATACTCCTCTTCTAACGTAAAATAATCCCTCGGCTACACTTTGCAAACTCATGTACTATCATGTATGTTTTCAAATGTGAATACCAATGGTAAAAACTCCTAATCTATTGCCAAAGTCTAGTCTTCTAAAGATTTTGGGGGGTGTCTTAGGGACACAATTCAAAATACGGTGCACGGGAAAGGAGAGTGGAATACAGCCTCTTTCTTTTCTGTTTTGAAATATTAAACACTTTCTTGAATGTCACTCAAATTGTCTCTGGTAATCTACACTGCAAGGGATCAAGTGTACACTCATTAGTCTTATTCCTGTCAGCAGTTCAGTCCCACTGCTCTGCATTTTCAAAACAACTCTAGACACTGTGGGTCTCTGTGTCTCTAAAGTAAAACATTTTCCTAAGAAGTGGGTTGTGAGCTGCATCCAACCAGTACGTCTTGCAAACAACCTCATTGGTTTGCAAAGATCTCAAGGCTTGGGAATAGAATATCCCTACCATGGAAAATAATATTAGAAAACATGTCTTAGTGCAGCGATTATGGGCGACATCAGCAGGAAAATATTCAATGCCATCTTTTCTTTTGTGACTTTAGTCTTCTACCTTTCTACGTTTAAACCTACAGTTTTCAGATCTTGTCATGATCTAGCCTTGCTTAAGGACACAAAAGTCGGATTGGTCTACAGAAGCTGCTGCATGTTGTGTTATTACCACTTTGGAGTACACATTTACCTTTAATATGGACTTCTAGTGCTGCAGATTATCTGCCATTGTGTTCTGGTTCTTGCAGGCCAGACTACTAGTCGACATACGGAATATATTTTAAGGTCCATCTCTGGATTTTGTTATGTACTTTAGATGGCAGAATGGTGGCAGCTGGGTTACACTGCTTGTTGGTCAGCCAGTGAATATGCATGCTTTATATTGTTCCTGTATGATGCATTTATGTATGTGGCCAAGGGCTTTACCAATATACAGTAACTTGATAAGGAAAGTAATGCAATCATACCTGAAGTTCATGGTATCCAGGCTTATTTCTGCTGAGCCGCTATGCCTTGGAAAAAACATGGACCAAGATGTTCTGAAATCCGAAAATGAGATTGGAGGTCATTTCTCTGGGACCACATGTTACAGGAGTTGTAGTCGCTCCAAATATATTTTATTTCTTTTACGCTCTATTAAGTGGTTAACTTCTAGATGCAGAATGCGTCCCTGGAAAAGGAGTTTGGGGAGTAGGTGAGAAGACATTGCTAGCAAAAGATGAGTTTGCATTTGTCGTGACTAGTGGTGTGGCTTATTCCTATGTCATGGAGAGTATTAGCAGAACCCCTCTTGGGTTTGCTGTGAGTTGATGTCATTGGTGATGAGGGCGACTTTCCTCTTGGCTGACTTTAGCTTGGGTAGGCACTTCATTGTTTGTATGACTGAGAGGCAGTGTTTGAGAAAGCGATACCATTTACTGTATAGACATTATGTACAATTGTGTCATCTGCATATTGGTGAATCTTGATTCTCTGTTCGGAGAGGAGAATTCCAAGTTGTTTCATTGTGAGGAGCACACTTAGGGAAAGTTGGGAGCAGGCACACAGGTGTAGGAAGCAAACCAACGTAATACAGTGCCGGTGAAACAGATGAACTTTGAGAGGCTAATGACGAGTGCCTAATGATCAAGTGTGGAATCTGGCGATATGTCAATTATGGAAAGGGGGGCATTGAGTGCATTATGGCCAGAGTTGCCGACTTTGGAGCTGGGGAACCAGGTTGGAGTCCCGGCGTCAACTCAATATCCTATGATTCTGGACAAATCTCTTTATCTCCCAGTGTCCAAAAAATATATCAGACCTTGTGTAATGCACTTTGATGCTCATGTGAAGTGCTCTAATGCCCTTGCCTCACGTTTATGGTGTGTAAAAACTGCAAAAAAAACCTTGGATATTGACTGTCTCAGTGCTTCAATGCGATCTGAAGCTTGATTTTCTTTTAGGCAGTATTTGGTAATGATCTGCTCCTAATGTCTTAATGCTACTTGGCAACAGAGTTTTCTGTGGTTGGAAACAAGACAAAAATAATAGAAAATAATTTCTCGAAGCACCAATTTAATGGGATCCAGACACAGCCAGAGCGTAACAAAGCACCTGCCGCCCTTGCTGTGCAGCTGGGTCTCTACCACTTCAAGGGTCTCTCAAGCATTCAATGGCTCTCGTCAAGCCAAGGTCAAAGATTAATTGAGAGATGTGGAAGACTCGGGGCCACTCATCACATTCTGCAGGGGGGACCCCTCATTTTGTGTTACGCTGCTGGAGCATGGAACAAGTCGAACAGTATGGGAAGTAGTTTTGGAGATGGAAAAACTAAGGGTCAGAGTATGACCAAGATGAAACTAAAATCTTGTTCAGAATAGAATTAGTCTCGAATATTGTGGGCAGTGAAAGCATTAACCAGGGCCCAGAGGTAAACAGTTGCCATTTTAGTTTACCATTTATTTAGGGAAAACATATCCTCCCCCTTGCATGGGAAATGCCCCGAACCTCCACTAAGCACAGGTTTCTCCTTTAGAAAATGTGAGCTCCTTGGATCTGTCCAACACCACCTCTCCCCTCCATCCTTGAATGGAAGTCCTCCTTTCACTTGAAGGTCTAGTCACAGGCATAGAAGAAGAGTACCATGCAGTGTAAACTAAACCAGATGCCTGAAATGATTGAGGTCTGGCGCTGTGCTAGTGAATCAGAGAACCCAGTAGTGAAGGAGAAAAGTCAAAAGCCGGAACTGGTGAGGCATGGAATCATCTGATTCCTTTTTTGATGTGTGTGGGCCCGAAATTCGATGCATGATGGACTTCCTGTCCCTTCCTGAGAAATTCCTAGATGGTGCTACAGCTTGCAGAGCAGAGATGAAGGAGTGACTGTGGGGGGGAACTCACAAGGTGCGTGTCCCTCGAGTGCTGACCTCAGTTTTTTGCGCGTGACAGAAACAATCTGCTAACACATTATGCGAGCCTTTGGGTATTGTCCTTGCAGGTGAAAGGCCTAACACAGCCTTCCTGGTGTGGTGCAACTGTGAGCCAGGGAGTTGGAGGAAGGTCTCTGTGAGGAAGGCAAAGGTTGTATTGACCTTGCAGGCCGCATGATTCATGAAGACTGCTGAATGTTCCTTCTTCCTCCAAAAATGTGTTAATGTTACATATACAGCAAGCCTGAGGTATATGAAACTTAGAGGATTGGCTGTTCCAGAGCACAAGATGCTGCTTTAAAGTACCTAAACACAAGAGAGCTCATGACAAAAATGAAGTTTTTTTAATCATGAACCACCCCGATGTTGCTACTATGACCCTCCGCTAGACACTAATTCACATCATCCTAAAAGACATGGAAGAAACAATCAGGAGCATAGACAAGAAAGTTGATCGAGAAATGCCTAGAAGACCTAAGTGTTCAAGTTAACTAGAATGATTCAAGGCTAGGGGCCTTTGACCAACTCGTATTGAGGGTCAAAAGGAGAAACTGAAATGCCAGGTGGACTTCAAGCAATGCTCCGTCTCTGCTCTAGCGAGAAAAGTGGAAACTCTGACCAAAATTGTCAGGGCCTCAAGACTGAGGATCTTCAGTTTTCTGCACCTGGAAAAGGGAGAAAATCTGGTGCTTATTCCACTCCTAAGTGAGGAGAAATTGGGGTAGAGGCACACCAACCATCAGGAAGCGTGCAAAGTAATGCGGCTGCCGACAAGAGGGCCAAAGACAGATATATTGGATCTGAAACTGGCCTTGCGGAATTAGGGACTCCACAACAACATGAGGCAATGTTTCAGGCAGCATCAAAATACAGAAATTGGACTGATAGATGAAACAGGGGCCTGCTATATTGTAACCTGAGCAGATGACACAAAACAGAAGAAGAGATCTCCAGCTTATCTAAAAAGCGTTACAGGCAGTTAGGCTGGCGGCCTCTCTGGGGTTCCTAGCAAAACTGAAGGCGCATAGCAGTGGTAAGAGCTGTAGCCACATACTTTTCTGGTGAGAGGAAAAAAGGACACTTTGGTGGCAGGCGCTGGGGAAAGCCCTAAGGCTTATGGCCATCAATCAATTGAATATATCTTTGTACCTCATAGTTTAAAAGTTTATAGCCAGCAGTAATGACTAATGTGTAGTCTTATTCTTCTTTTCCACCCCTTCCTTCCTACCCCTTGTTCTATTCTGGTAAGTCTGTTTTTAGTTAGTGAGTGGAAGTCTTAAGTACGGAATTCAACCAGCACGTGATCATTGAGTTTAGAAAATTGCTTATAAAAACTTAGCAGTTTTTTTGTTCAATGAAGTGTGGTGTTAATTTGTTTTACTTCTCTTCCTTTTGAAGCCCAGTCAAATGTTACACAGTAAAGGAGGTCAGTGCTACAGTCCCATGCCACAAGAAAGATCTGGGCTTTTCCTTGTGTTCTTAGATGAAATCCTCGTATTCTCCACGACTGAAAATGACTTCACTTGCTTTTTGATGCATTCATTGTATTCTGCAATGCTTCTGTCCTAAAACGTTATATAGCCAGGCACAAAATTATTGCTACTAAGTGCCCCTACCATTTTATATGAGGAAAGAGAGAGGAAGTTGCAAATTTCTATTTTAGAACAAACTTCGCAGCAGAACTGTCTGATGTGTTGTTTACAAACTAGCTAGAGTTGGCTTTAGTTCAATCCCTTCGCCCTCTGGCTTGTTTGGCACAGTCCCTTCCTCTATTGCTTTGAAATAGCACCAGTCACACCTCGGGTCAGATGGGAGCTCTTTAAAGCTCTTTCCTCCTGCTGTTGACTTCTTGGTGCATCATTCTACCTCCTATGAGGAGGTTCCATTGTAATACACGAGGAACTGTTTTACATCTGAAAAGTATACTCAAGCATTAAACTTTTTATCACTTTCGGTATTTTATCTCAAACTTGCGTGAAATAGAAAAATCTAAAAAATACGCTCAATCATCTCACTTACTTTCAATTCTTTCTCACCTGCCTCGAATACAAAAAGCAGTACATTTGTTAGTTATTTTTTACTGCATGACACATTTATTCACTTTACAGCAATACTGCCGAATTGCCATACACCCAAGGGTCATTCTTCTAATGGAAACAATTTGAGGAACCATCTGTGCTCCTAGGACGACTTTAAACTATTGGGTCACTGATATGAATTGGCGTGACCATCAGTTCACTGCTTTTGTCTTCAGGCTGATGCTGAAGTACAAACCCAGCACCTACTGCAGCTTTGTCAAAGCCAATAGGTCTTGCCTAAAACGGAAAATGTTATACAGATAAAGTGGGTTTGCCGTTGCTTATGAGGGTTGTTTAATGAGATTTTCAGTGTATACAATAATGCAGATGCAGGCACATGTCGAGAGCCGGAATCAATATCATCTTTATTCCCGAGATATATGGATTTTGTATCTAAAAATTGATGAGACGAAAGCCGGGGGTTCAGCCTTAACCATGTTATTCCCTCTCTGAAAAGGCAAGGTGAGGCAACAGGTTGCCTTTACAGACTGAGAGAAAAAGCCTTTCCAGATGATAGAAATTGATCTCTGAGAAATGTTCCATTATTGCCGTTTTGTCAAGACAACCGAAAGCATTTCTATTGAAAAATTGCCAGTGGTTTTTTTTTCTTCATTGACTTTGCCTTATCACTCTTGCTGGAGAGGGCGTCCTTCTCGCCAGATTAGCAAGCATAGTTTTATGTCTTGTGTCTATGACCGATCGCGCCACGATGATTTTGTCTTACCATTGCCCTTGGTCACGCAGCTTGCTTGTTTCTTTCTTCCTAACCTCAAATGCAGCTTTTAGGTTCTGGAATGGGCTTTTGAGGACCAGTATGTCCTTATTTCCACAGTATGGGAACGTCCTTGAATATTTTGCAGTAGTTTATAGTCCATTAAAGGACTAGCTATTGTAGAAGAAGTGTGTCTTGGTGAATTCAATCATACATCTCATCTCACAGCATTTGTAATTTGGACCGGGATATGCACCACAAGCTCAGCTGCTGAGTTTTTTCCCACTTTCTGACCCTCAAACTCATAGATCAACTCATTCTCTCTCCCATTGTATGAGGTTGGTTGGCTTTATGCTGCTGGGTCTCACTCCGAGAGCTCTTAATGGCCGAGTGTCTGTGCAAAATTGGCCTGGTCCATGGTTTACGCTATGAACTGTTAGTTGTGTCTCCTGAAGAAAATGCCTGCAGGCTTTCCTTCCTCCATGCTCTGTTCTTTCTTGTTCAGGTTACTTTTTTGCTTTCCACAACCCCTTCCTTATTCAGAAAAGTTCACCATCACCATCACCTTTTAGATTGTGTTGAAGTGGAAGGGGGATATCCGCACTGTGCTTGTGACTGGCATGTTAGGTGAAGATGCCTCTCCTTACCGGTGGTTGTGTTCAGGTCTCACACTGCACCACAGTTTTAGATCCCTGCTGATCTTCCAGGATGTCTGGGCCTCAGGTTGCCTTCCCAGTACTGTGTGCAGGTTTACTTTGTTGGAACTGTAGCATATGCTTTTTGTGGCATCTACCTTTCCTCTCCAGCTGGTGGGAGCAGTGGTCGCTCACACAGAGAATTTGTTTTGCAGTTTAGCTAGTCTGTGTCAAACTCTAGCCCTCGTTCGATCCAGTTGCTCTCCTCTTTTTCCTCTGTCCAACTCAGTTGACCGTACTTTATCTTTGGCAACCCAGTTCACACTATGCTACTTAAGCCCTGTTAGCCAATGGGCACTGGGCTTTCTGTTGGCGGTGACAAGTCTGCTCTTTCTTAGTCCCACACAATGAGATTCTCCGAGTTGTCCCCCCTTGCTGCTAGTGATGAAGTATTCAAATTTCTCTGGTGCCGAGGGCCGTGCCATTTCCTTGGTGTGCATGCTTCACCATCCATGCACGTGCCTAGGGGTATGACCCAGGTGGCATTTTTTGTATTTATTTACTGATCCAAGATGGACACCATATGGATCAGTAAATCAAAAAATGTAGTAGCAAAAATGCTTTTTACACTGTGGAGCTTCCTATCAGTAAATGCGGGTGCCGTGCTCTCCAACTAAAAAAAATGGTATGGAGTTTGGGTAGCAGTGGAGGAGTGGGTTGGAGGGGGAAGCAATGGGGTGTTGGTGGGGACAAGGAAGCAACAGAGGAGCTTGAAGCTGGGCCCTAGGAATGGCAAAAAAGAAAGCCAAGGAGGGGTCTGGAAGAAAAGGAGAGCTTGGGATAGATGAGGGTGCAACTGAGTGTACTGGGGGTAGTCGGATGTTCGTGGTGTCACATAACCCGGGGAAGAGAGCAAAAGAACAATTGTGCTGCCATGGAGTGTGCAAAGAAAAAGGCAGTTCTCTCAATGTGAGCAGTGGAAAAATACCAGTAATCTAGGTAAAAGGGTGTTCAAGGGGATATGCTCCAATCCAGGGACAAACATGAGAAGTTGAAGACAAGCCATTAAATAAGAAGCATTCAGATGAGTGACAAAGCCAACCAATGGTAAGCAATGGGGGTCTTTAAGCCAATTGTAAGGTTTTGGCATGGTCCAAAACAGGCTTTCGCCTGCAGACGGCTAAAAGAAGTCTGGTAGGCGAGATCTAAAAATGGATGTTCACTGGTCCCATGCCAGATGTTGACAGCTTGCGTCAGTTTCTTAGCAGACAAGCGGCCTCCTCACTAAAATCTGTCATCACGGTTAGCACAAATTACCACATAGGCTGGCACTTGCTTCCAGCACAGAGGCTAGAATTTCAGTGGAAACGGGGTTTTCACCCTACAACGATCTTCCCAGCCACTGCAATGAACCTAATGTTGGCAAACCTCTGCGTGCATGTGTTCAACGTGTGAAATATATGTTTTTTTTGCCAACATCCTAATACCTTTTCCAAAACCACATCTAGAATTGAGTTCTGGTTCGTTGTGGTTTATGCAAGCTATAAACACTGACGTGTAAATAGTTATCCTGGTTTCTGGTTTCCTGAAAGTTGGATATTTGGAATGTATTGTATTGCAGCATTTATATAGCGCTTACTTACTACTCCTTTGTGGAGAGCTGATGCACCTGCCTTCATGGGTAGTATGCTACACCATGTAGGGTGTGTGTTTAGAAGTGTTTTTTTATTTAATACTTTTTAAAAATTGATTTTCATAGAAACAGCATCAGCAATCGCGTGAGTAACTTCAGCCATACAGCACAGTATATTTTCACAGAGCAATGTTTATGGACATTTCTGAATACCTAACATCAGTGGCATATGAGTATCATACAAATCTGGGACAGGGGGTAAAGTCTAGTCCCTTCTGTCACAAAAGCCGCACATAGTACTCGGTAACTATGTAGGATTATCAAAGTGGTAGACCACTTTAAGTGATATAGCAAGCAGACACTAATAAGGAGGAGTTAATAGAAATGTAGTGATGCTTTAAATTGTAGGGTAACAACAAAACTGAATAATTGCCAATACTGTATCCTCAGTAAATCACCTCTATTTCTTCGGCATTGGAATTAAACTCAATATGCGAGCAAGACTTGCAGTTCAATCTGAATAAATCACTTTTTATTAATACATTTTTAATTCATTTGTTGGTTTTAATTCACCAATTACACATTGAAAAGCTGCAACAATACATACAAAAAGAACAAATGTGTGATAAAACCTACTAAACTAACACAAATTCATACTCTACTTTCATCCTCTGTTGATCAACAATCCAATATACATTCTCACACTCTCACACATACCCAACTGTCAAACTTTATATACAATTCAATATACATTTGTACATTTAGTCATCACCATAGATAACAATATTTCTGTTCTAAACAACTTTTTGAATGGTGATATGCGTTTTGGAGATCTTATGGTGCAGAAATGGCAGTCTACGCGTTTCAAACTCCTATTTAGTGGGGAGTTCTCATCAGAACCTCATAGCTTGGATTGACTGTAGCCTGACCCAACGCCAAAAACTGTAAAGACAAACATAGCTCGGTGTCTTTCTCGTGTGGTGAACTTTTATTGTTTCTTTCGCACACGGTGGTTCTGGGAACGTTATCTTCAGAACCTTGGAATTGCGCTGCAGCAGCCTTCCGATTAGTCTTTCGCGAAACGCCGTTTCTCGAAAGACTAATCAGACGGCTGTTTAGAACAGAAATATTGTTATCTATGGTGATGACTAAATGAATTAAAAATGTATTAATAAAAAGTGATTTATTCAGACTGAACTGCAAGTCTTGCTCGCATATTGAGTTTAATTCCAATGCCGAAGAAATAGAGGTGATTTACTGACAGTATTGGCAATTATTCAGTGTTGTTGTTAAACAGAGGCTTGGCCTTACTGTGGGGAGCCCACACCCAGTGTTGTTTTCCACTTAAATTGTAGGTTGTCACACTAGATTGGATTAGTTGACTAACCTTTAAGTGTGTCACCTGGACTACCTCAGTGGTCTGTCCAGAATTGTATGGAAGACACTAATGCGAATAATTTGTTAGGGTTATTTTGTTATACTTGTATGTTTTTTTTGTTTATGTATAGAATTGTGTGATATGTCTTTTTTTTAGTTTATTTAATTGATTAGGTGCTATTGTCCATGTAGGCTATAACTTTGGTCTAATACATTCATCAAGAATAATAATTGCGGAGAGGGTAAATTAAATGTACTCTACTCAGTAACTGTTTTGTATTTATTCCTTTATACCATCTGTTTTGTTTATAATTACATCCCTGTTAAGCAGCGGGCCAATGTGGAGTTCCACATAATAGACCCCATGCAATTAATTTGATCACACAGAGACGGGCGGATACAGTTGGGATGCATGGAGCCATCTTAACTTCCCTTCTTCATCATCTTCCAAGGCCCACAAGTTGTCCTGGCACTTATTGCATAGAGTGTCTAATGGGTTAGGTGTGTTTGTTACAAGGGAATTATATCTCTCTATATTCCTTCCTCTCCAGGGCAACAATGTCTGCGTCAGCTTCTGTAAATTTGTTCTGCAGAATAGGGCCAGTGACAATTTGTAGCTAATCCAGCAGGCTCCTTAAGTGTAGGAACCGAAAAAACTGTGAGTTACGCAATTTAAACTCACTCGAATTCTTCATATGATTTCACGTGTCTGCATACCTATGCATCTCCTAGTCTTTAAAGGCCTATACTTTCCCACCTAAAGCAGTGTTGGGCCATACTAGGACTTACCAACCAGTCTCCCTCCAAAGTGGTGTTTCTTGGTGGGATCTAGGTTGGAAGTGTGCATGATGACCACTGTGATGTGGTTATCATGTTATCGGACTTAAAGTTTAGCAGTGTAAAGGGTATAGAATTATGAGGGAGCGGTGCATAGATTATGCAGACCCCCCCCCCCAAAGATATGGCATCATGGATTAGGACATTTTGTGGCATAAAAATTAACATTCTGCAACAAACTATTTTTGCAGCACCTTTTTTATTGGCATTTATTAGTTATATCCTTATTTAGTTATGTAAGCACTATTTTCTTGATTGAGTTTCTCCTACTGCATGCACTACATGCTGTCCTGCAACATTCAGCCCTCATGGGCGCTTTCATGGGGCACTTTTACACAACAAGCATTTACAATGCAATGGTTTCGCCTTTGGAAAAGTTAGTTATTGGCATTGCTCATGACATTTCTTTTTTTTTTTTTACTTATAAATAAATGGCATTGTTATTTACATTGCCAACAGCTCTCACGGCCCACACAGCTCTCTCAGCCCACACAGCCCACACAGCTCTCAGCCCATACAGCCCACACAGCTCTCTCAGCCCACACAGCTCTCACAGCCCACACAGCTCTCACAGCCCACACAGCTCTCACAGCCCACACAGCTCTCACAGCCCACACAGGCCACACAGCCCACACAGGCCACACAGCCCACACAGCCCACACAGGCCACACAGGCCACACAGCCCACACAGCCCACACAGCCCACACAGCTCTCACAGCCCACACAGCTCTCACAGCCCACACAGCTCTCACAGCCCACACAGCTCTCACAGCCCACACAGCTCTCACAGCCCACACAGCTCTCACAGCCCACACAGCTCTCACAGCCCACACAGCTCTCACAGCCCACACAGCTCTCACAGCCCACACAGCTCTCACAGCCCACACAGCCCACACAGCTCTCACAGCCCACACAGCTCTCTCAGCCCACACAGCTCTCTCAGCCCACACAGCTCTCACAGCCCACACAGCTCTCACAGCCCACACAGCTCTCACAGCCCACACAGCTCTCACAGCCCACACAGCTCTCACAGCCCACACAGGCCACACAGCCCACACAGGCCACACAGCCCACACAGCCCACACAGCCCACACAGGCCACACAGGCCACACAGCCCACACAGCCCACACAGCCCACACAGCTCTCACAGCCCACACAGCTCTCACAGCCCACACAGCTCTCACAGCCCACACAGCTCTCACAGCCCACACAGCTCTCACAGCCCACACAGCTCTCACAGCCCACACAGCTCTCACAGCCCACACAGCTCTCACAGCCCACACAGCTCTCACAGCCCACACAGCTCTCACAGCCCACACAGCCCACACAGCTCTCACAGCCCACACAGCTCTCACAGCCCACACTGCTCTCACAGCCCACACTGCTCTCACAGCCCACACAGCTCTCACAGCCCACACAGCTCTCACAGCCCACACAGCTCACACAGCCCACACAGCTCTCACAGCTCTCACAGCCCACACAGCCCACACAGCCAACACAGCCCACACAGCCCACACAGCCCACACAGCTCTCACAGCCCTCACAGCCCACACAGCTCTCACAGCCCACACAGCTCTCACAGCTCACACAGCCCTCACAGCCCACACAGCTCTCACAGCCCACACAGCCCACACAGCCCTCACAGCTCTCACAGCTCTCACAGCTCTCACAGCCCGCATGGACCCCTTCTATCGGGACTCCTTCAAGGGTCCTTTCTTTAAGGATCCCTTCATTATGGATCACTTCTAAGAAGATTCTTAAAAGAGGGGTACCTTGAATACCCCCCCCTCCCCCCAATATACAGAGGTTGCATTTGCCATACACAAAACATTGATGGCTTCCTAAGTGTTAATTAAGTTCACGTATTCACGCTCCTCCCCCCCTCAGGCCCTCCAGCTGACCATTCACTAGAGGACTTCCACAGGCCAGATATTTTCACTCCTATTCGTGAAGTGGACAACACATGAGCAGGGGGTCCAGCCGGCTATGTCATTTGCCTAATAACAGCTGTCTGTGGGTGCTTAGAAGCAACTGAGCTGTGGTATGTACCGCTAGATAAAGCCTTCACTATATACTATAGGAATTATTCCCTCTACAAAATTAAAAACACTGGCGCATATTAGCAACAAGCTCGTTAAAATTATCGAAACTGCCGCTAAGACTGCGATAATTTTAACAAGCTTCTTGCTAATATGCCCGAAGTATGTGAGTGGAGCTGAACCATTCCCAGACACTTGAAACACCAACCCGCTGCCGTCAATCACAGACCCCGGGTGCCCCGCGTCTGTGGACGCCTCTTCCCAGCACCATTAGTACCTCTGCGCCCCTTTAGTTGACACCGGGCCTGGCATCCCTGTGAGGTTCTCCCACATCTCTTGAAGTAAGGAACCTTCCTCTGTAGTGTGAAGTTTCAATTGTGTTCACACACCGTGCCTCCAGTGACACGGCTAATGCCTGCGAGAATGCTGACCCCGTTCGCCCGCCTCACGCTCTATTCCCCAGGCGCTATAGCTCGAAGCACTCTGTCGCCTCAGACTAAATACAATATCCCCGTCTGCCCGGGACCTGTTTAGGTTACACGAAGGAGCTAAGAGGGGATTCCTTCCTCGCAGCCTCGGGCTCCTCAGCTGCAAGCGCCGGTGGAGGCGGGGGCTCCCGATTACATTACCAGGCTCAAACACACAAATGGTTCTAGTTTGCAAAAAAAGTCCCTTGTGCGATTAATCCTGCGAGCCGAGGGCTGCTCCCTCCAAATGCCTTGTGGTCAGACTCGTGTCATCCTCTTTGGTGGTTGTCATAGTTATGTCAGTACGTTTGGTCGCCCTTCGTTTACAATCCTGTGCGACACCACTGCCTTGTAAAAAGATGCACAGCTGCAAATCACCGGGATACAGGGTTTTCTTTGGGTTTTTGGTGTGGCAGCATTCGTTCTACCCTGCCTCGTATTCGGAGCACTCCTTTGCAGTTGGCACTGTCTACGGGTGGCTTCTTACCCAAAAAGACGGCTTCTAGCTTATAGGGAAGCAAGGGACACACACGTGGATCATCTTCCCAGACGTGAGCACTCAGTTCCTACCTCGCTAGGAGGCATACCTGAGGTAAACTAAATGTACAAGTAATATCAATAACAGTACACAATAGTAAAAGGATTACAACACCAGAAAGGAGAAGACGAAAGGGTAGCGTGCCTTAACTTATCTCAACGTTAGTGCTTTCATTCAGAGGATCACACGTGGGGTCAGTAACACTTAGGACAACTAAAGTGAAGTGTGAAGGAGGCTGCGCGACACAGCAATCCCAGCATCTCTGCAGCGCTTTAGAAAGAAGTAGGGAAGCGAGGCCCACCTTTGTAGGACAGCTTCAGCCGTGGGACGTTGTTCTTCGCACTCTGACAGCTCCCGCGCCCCGGCAGCAGCGCTCCGAGTCCCAGGACGGCGAGTGCCAGGCTCCGGAGCCAGTCCATCCTGGAGAGGGGCCCGCGGATCTCGGGGCCACGTCGGGTCCTCACAAGTCCAAACCTCTGCAGAGCTGCAGGTAACAGGTGAATCGGGTCAGTCCATGCAGAACACTCAGGCCATTAAGAGCTCAGTGAAACAAAAGCATGTCCAAGAGAGTAAGAACGAAATCACAAAAGAAAGGCACTCCAACGCTACAAAAGGGGGGGGATACGGCTACAGCGCCGGGCCCTGACAGCACACGTGCGGCAATGGCTGCGTACTGTGCCTAGAGCAGAGCTTCTGGCCGCGCTGCGCTGTGACACTCGCTGGAGGCAAGCACTGATCCTGCGCCCTGACTGCTGCCAGCTGAAAACACAGCACAGCGCGGGGAGCCGGGGGAGGGGGCGGAGAGGAGCAGCAGTGCCGACGCTTCCCTCCACGCAGCACGCTGAGAGATAACAGAGGACAACAGCAAGCAGCAGCAGGTCTCTCCACACTCCCGGCGCTGCCTGACAATGGGGAGCAGGCAGCGCACACTGCGCTGCGCCCCCTCCTGCCTCACCCAACACACGCAGCACATGCAGGAAGCGTTTACGGGAGGAGAGGAGGGGACGCTCGCCCGGGGCCATAAATCCACCTTTACAGACACACACTGGGCTGTTTTATAGACATCTTTCAAACGCAGCACATGCTTCTCGGAGCTCGAGCCTTGCTCCCCACACATAAAGATCTCAAGTCCTCGCGGCAGTTCTGCCTTGCTCATCGGCGGGAGGGGGGCGGGAGGGGGGCGGGAGAGGACACGGACGGCGGGAGGGAGGCGGGAAACGTGCACAGGACAGCGAGGAGGGGGGAGGGGGACGGCGGGAGGAGGGACACGGAGGAAGGCAGGACAGCAGCAAGCACGGCCCGGCCGGACCAGATTTGGGGGCGTTCCCGGCTTTTGGCTGACGTAGCATGACGTAGCCAAAAGCCAAAAATTCTCGGGAACGCCCCCGAATCTGGTCCGGCCATGACGGACGCCTCTCTGTTCCAATGGCTAGCCTCCATTTATAGAGCTAGCCAATGAAACAGAGGGCGTATTCCAAGAGTCCCTTACTGAAGACTAGAGATTTCCCTGGGGGCAGAGCTTACGCTCCGTTCCCCAGTCGAAACCTAAAAAGCATTTGTTTGTCAACTTGACAAATACTTTTTTTGTGAAAGTGCCCCAACCGCACTATCACTTTAATAGCGGCCACAGACCTTTCGTTAGACAAGGCTCGTGTAAAGAAAGGGGCATGGCCTCTATTAACGTGAAAGTGCAGCATGGGGCACTTGTAAACAAAAAGCATTTGCAACTTTGACCTTCTGGCATTGTAAATGACAATGCCTTTCCTTATAGCAGGTTTTTTTAACGCATAAATAAAAGGCATTGTCATTTACAATGCCAATAGCATAACATCTCGTAATTGCGAGGCACATTGCATTGCAAATGCTGGTTTACTAATTGTCTTACTTCCAGTAATTATGCAAAACTGGGACAGAGCTGGAGGTCGTTAGTTTTGGCTCCAACTTTCATCACATTGCACTTCTCAAACATCTCTACCGGGTGTCTTTGCACGACTGCAACGGCACCGTTAATCCCTTGTGCTGTAATTAGTCGATGCTCTGACAGAGCAGTACGTTTGGAACTACAAATGCAACAATTGCCAAAGCAATGAGGACATATGGCTTCTCATACAAGCTTAACTATCCACGGATGAAACCAGTGCGTTTCACGTCTAGAGCACGTACAGAGACGTAAACTATGGAACCCATGAATTAATAAATAATGGCAAGTTCAAGTGGCACATAAAACATAACTGGTGTGCTTCCTGACAGTTGTGGAGAATTGACAAGATTTGCTCACATTAACGTGAAGCGGCAGTCCTGGGATTCGAACCTGTGACATGCTGAACTACCGACTCAAGCCTTACCCTTTCACCAATGGGCTGCCGTTAATAGACATTTTAACCTCTAAAGAACTGGATTCAGCTGCATTTCGCCTTCTTAATTTCCTCGTAGCCTTCTTGCCTTTGAATCTGAAAGCCGGATACAAATTAATTTGAAGGCGCAGGATTTCTCTACTGAACATGCTTTTATTTGTGTCAAGGATTGGCGAGAGCGGACGAGATTAGTACATCTAGAGTTACGGTTAAAAGCGATGCTGGCCCATGCTTACAACTGATATTTCTTCTCCTAAACTAAACTGTACAGGGGGCTTAAAGCGTGATACAAATCTTCAATATGAACACTGCAACTTCTACCCCTGACGGGTATGCTAGACCTGCATTGTACCGCAGAGACCTGGCTCCGACGTGACAATTTTTTTAGGGTAAAGAGTAGCTATTGTTATTAAATGGTGTTGTCAGAAATCCAAAAGTTCTTGAATAATCAATAAATATTATTAAATTAATTTATGTAAAATATAAAGTTAGCAGCACAGCAACAAGACTATGCATCTCCAAAGAGCCAGCCCAACTGACTTCAAGCAGTTCAACATTCTTAAGCAAAGTTCCAATGGAACTGGAACACAGGATAAACAAAAACACTTGTACAGGAACATGTTGGCAATGTAACAGATGTCTAGGTACATCTTTTAACTGCTTGTGGTCATGTCCCCTTTTCCGTATAGGGCCATTTGAATCCAAACTTCTTGGTCACTCGGTGACCCTTTCATTGGCGCGGTGTCGTGCCCTTTCTCTGTCGCCCGCCGGAGGGCTTAGCCCGAGTCCCTCTAGGGTCGGCTGTGCCTCCCGGTCGGTGATAATTTAGTCTTTTGCGAGGTGGAATCACCTCAGTTGTGATGAAGGGGATAAGGGTGACCTTAGGGGGAATAACTCTGCACCCTAACAACGATGCCATCGTTGACCCAACTAGTCTCTTAGCTCACTTATTGTATTGCATTTATATAGCGCTTATTACCTTTCACAAGGCTTCAAAGCGATTTTTCAGTGAGTAGCACGCTACTTCGGAACACACAAAGGATTTGTGGTGAATTAGTATAGTGAAAATATGAAAGTAATTTGAGTGGTGGATATGTTAGTAAGGTTATTTGGATTGAGAAGGTGTAATGGCTGGATTTTCTGAGTAGGTGGGATCAGCCCCCAGGGGCCCCTCCAACCCAGCCAGAACGTACTCACCTTCCCTCCTCAGGACCACCTATCCAGGCACCTGGTACCTACCTGAGGATGGGGAACTCGCAATATACAAGCTCATATTATTAAAAACACCACTAAATCTATAGGGATACTAAGAATACTCACTGATTACTAGGGATATCCATACCCTACACCACACTTATTCACATCAGTTGGTCTCGCGGCCACTCAGACCCAGACCGGTCTACCCTAGGGCAGATATTGCGCACAATCCGGTGCGACTACACACGGGCCTGCAGAACCCAATGCTCCCTTTTCCACAAGTGTTCGCAATCCTGCGAAACTACACAGTAGTTCGACCACCTAGTGCTCTCATTTATTCAAGCCACAATCCAGTGGGTATACACACTGGTAATCCCCCCCAGTGCTCTCATTAACGCCGCATATCAACGACGACCACATTCCTATGAACACACATATATATATATATATAGTGGGAAGTCTCTTCACTAAGGGTCTGCTACTACAATATTAGGAGTTAGCCAATTAATATCATGCGTCCCCTATTCTTGGCATCATAGGTCCACTCACTCCCTATTTATGTGATCACCACTTACCTGATTGGGATTACTCATCCATTCACGTGCCTAGTAACTACCTAGGAGCTACATTTACCTATATACCTATATTGACCAAAAATATGAAGCGCATGGCAGTTCATTAATAAACTGGGGGTCTCTTTAATCACAATAACATAGATACATACACAGATCTGACAAAGACTATAGGTAGAACACTCCGCTGAAAGAGAAAAGATTAAACATAACAGGAACACTCCGCTCAAAGGGGAAAAGATTAGCAATGCAAAAGCCTAGGGAATAAAGATAAGATTAAGATGCAAGTGTGATTGGTTCAGACTACCTCACCTATTAGAAGGAAGATTTCTCTCTGCCTCTGGTGGGATTAGGGCTCTCTCTCTGCCTCTGGTGGGATTAGGGCTCTCTCTGTCTCTCCCTCCTTCACCACATCACCACGCCTCTGGTCCAATTGCTCCAGCTGACAGCCTTCTTTGATGCTCTCTGCACTGCTTTCTCTCTCCTCATCTTCAGCAATCGTCTGCCTTCTTTCTCCATTTAAGAACTGCACTCTATTCTGCAGCTCCAGCAGACATCCTCTCTCTCTCTGCAAGCTGTTCTGTGCTCCAAGCTGTTCTGAGCACCACGCTGCACTGCACTCCAAACTGAACTGAACTGCACACAAGCTGGAATGAACACTCCTCCTCTCCTGTAGCTCGCTAATATGGAAGCTTGTCCTTTCATGGAAAGTTACGGCCAGTAACCTGCCGCCCACCAAATTCTTGTACCTCCCCGTACCAAGGACACGTTCCCAGCTGGCCAGCCTGAAGTTGTGTCTTCGGAGTGGAGAAAAATACATTCCTTCGATAAGGGCCAGCCTGAACCGGTTCTCTCCAAGCGAACAACAGCCTTAACTATAAACTTTGCCTTTGCCCTGAAAAGCCTCTCAGCTTCATCAAGATGGAGTCCCTCTAGCTCTAGGCCTGTAGGCCTGAAAGGGGTGAAATGCTCCTTAGCTCTGTCAGAATACCTACATAAACCATACCAATGTATCTAATATGTCAAAGCCAATAGGCAATAGACAGGTTAAAGTCAAGAATAAAGGCATATTAAGCAGCTATCCTCTTCTAGGTCTGGAAAAAGGGCTTAAAAGGGCCAACACAGGCTAAGAATACCTATACTAGATGCGAGCAAGATTAATGATCTATATCACTGCTAAACAAAGCCAAAAACTCTGCCATTACAGAAGGATAGGAGAGGGATATGGAAAAGAAAAAAAGGTTTGCATTTATTACTTATGGTACCATCGTTAATGCGGAGGATTCATGAATGTTTCTGAAACTCCTACTTTTGATAAATGTTACTTAATGCAGTAAAATAAATTAATGTACTGAAGTGAAAAATTGCAAAATATTAAACAATTACACTTAAAAAAAAATCTTAGAACTTTTGTCATAGGGTCCAACCAGACCCAGGCTTGTGCTCTACTTAATTTCCTGCCGCCCACATCTAGAAGAAGTACAACTGCAGAAAAATTACTTTGCAATAGTTGAAAAGGAAAGAAAGGTGAATGTTGTGAATCTGTACTACATTTTAAATAAATAAACTCTTTATTTGTTTATAGAGCACAACCGTTACAGAGCATTTACTTTTCATTCCCGTTCACAATTGTAAAGTATATGTTGTATAGCAATACTTGCCCGTAAATAAATCAGCACTGTTGATGACTTTGTGCATAGTGCCATTGTACCTTCCAAATGTGTGCTCGCAATTGTTGCTGACAATGGTGTTTAAAAAATAAAAAAAGAATGACTCTTCACTCCCCCAAGTCTTCTGTGTTACCCTCCCAGTGTGGCATCTGCCACCTACAATA
This sequence comes from Lissotriton vulgaris, assembly GCF_964263255.1. Lineage (NCBI taxonomy): Eukaryota > Metazoa > Chordata > Amphibia > Caudata > Salamandridae > Lissotriton > Lissotriton vulgaris. The sequence continues at coordinate 1,057,252,250 of NC_141693.1, read as the reverse complement.
TTCTTTTCCTCTGGCAGGGTGGCTGCATGCAAGGGGAGAGTCACACGCATTAGTGCTCTACGCAGGTTGGCTAGTGGTAGTGCGCATCACGTCAGCAGGGCATTCGCTCTCTGTCAGGCTTGTATCCGCATAGCTCCACTAGGGACAGACCTTAGGTAGGGTTGCCAGCCTGTGCATCTTTGTGCCCTCTGAAAGTGAAACTTTAACTCTGGCTCGGCAGCAAGTACAAGCCGAGCGTAGAGTGCTGCATTCAGAGCCAGGAGGCCATAAAGCAATAAATATATCAGGGAGGCAGCACTTTTTTTTGGCGACATCCGGGCATGAAATTTCAGGCATTCTGCACCTTAGCCAATTTTGTGATAATAAAAATAGGGGGAGGGTCTGTATATGGTTTTCACTAAGCTGGCAGCTTTAAGCGGCTCTGCAGGTCCCTTCATGGTATGTTTACGACCATGGTCCAATTAGCTGGTTGCCTGACTGGGTTGTCCAGTCAGAGATGTTTTGTTTGAAATTTATGGCCTAATCAGGTGTAGGCTGGAGGAAAAGATGTTCAAGATATCTCTTGGTATATCCTTTGTAAATATCATGCCATAGCTGATTGACATTGTGACATGCCAGGAATTGGTCATAATATTTAGCTTGTCCGGACCTGCAGTGGTGGACTAAATTAAAGTCCTGTGCTGGCCAGCAGCATGTGGCAGATCTCTTCAGACATTGCATGCCTGCTCAGTGTTAGAAATGGGATCCCTGGCTGGCCAGGGCTTGCGCCAAAGTCAGTCAGAGACCACCACTCCCAAGTCAGGGCAAGGGAGTTACACGCCAAGATAACCCCTACTCACCCTCTAGGTAGCGTGGCGCGAGCAGCAATGCTAAACTTGGAGGCGATATGAGTTAAGTATTTGCGCACGCACCCCAGCAACAACACCCAAGGCCCACCACAAAGGAAACTCCACACAAGGTTATATATAAAAATAGCCTTTGTATTACAATAAACACATTAGATAAAACACACACTTTACAATGTGCCAGAGGCACGGGCAGAATTTACAGGGGATATTTACAAGACGGGGCCACCTGGACCACTGTCAGGAATCAGCACTTTTAGAAGTAACACTTTTTAGAAATAGCACTTAGAATGTAAAATCACTGTAGTACACAACCAGTAACTACTGGTAACCAGGTGAGCACCACCTATGCAACCCTCTCTATCTTAGGAGATTACACTAGGGAACCTGGGCCTCGCTAGTACCACCTGTACTAGCAAGAAGGAAAGAAACACATGATGCATCACAATACATTCAGCGGTGTAAAAGGACAAAGCACATGACGCATAGCAACACATTCAGAGGTGCAAGGAACAGCAAACACAATGGCGCAAAATCCACATTAGCCACCACCTGTGGCAGTCCCTGTGTCCCAATGTCAGGGGCCTAAACGTGGCAGCTGCCCACGAAGTGCTGGGCAACTGTGAAGTGAGGAGGATGTGGCCACACGCTGGAGCCTCGCAGGCTCTGGCCAAAAGAATTTCCCCTAGAGCCTCTCTGGGCTCTTAAACAACAAAGGATGCCCCCAGAGCCTCTCTGGACTCTCTAAGGGCAAAGTTGCAGCCTCACTGGGCTGTCGGGGTCCCTCACGGGGGACCCGGGAACACTGGGGCGCCTTGAGCCTCTCTGGCTCGTAGATCAGTGACTGCCTCCTTCGAATGCCCCTGAGCCTTCTCTGGGCTCGCAGAATCACGGTGGCGCTGTGAGCCCCTCTGGGCTCCTAAACAAAGCAAATGCCCCCAGAGGTTTTAGAGCCCTCAGGCTCGCACAGAAGGCTGCTCGACTCCGTTGGAGTCCCACACGGGGGACTCAAAAAGGCCTGAACGCCAGGAGAAGAAAGCCAGCACACTGGGGGGGGGCGAGCACCGGCACTGTGCCCCGGCGTCCCCCTCTCTCCTACCAATGACCACGGGGCTTCGGCCTCACACCCCCTCCTCCCGGCTCAGCTCCACTCACCGGTCTTGGGCGGAGGGGTGTCCTGGATTGCACGCTGGGGAGCGGAGAATGTTCCTGCCGCTCCCGGCTTCTGCTCCGGCCTCGTCCTGCTTCCGGGGTGCGCGCGGGAAAGCCCTTCAGGCTCAACCAATCCCTGCGCGGCCCACGGATGACGTCACTAAACTCCTCGAGGCCGGGGACGAATCCCAGCGCGGCCTGAGGAGGCGGGCTTAATACTCGGAAGCCGAGCTCGGGGAGACAATCCAGCAGGGCAACGCCGGGTGGGCACCGGCAAAAGTGCGGTAATGAGCGGGGTGGCACTCGCGCCACTCGGGTCAAGGATATTGCGGGAGAATGCCGGGTAGGCACCGGCCTGGCAACAAAAGCGCTCTCAAGCGCACAAAGTAAAATAAAGCGCTCCCAGGCGCTAGGCAGATGAATACAGCGCTCCCCAGCGCTATAATCAAAAATAAAGCGCTTCCAAGCGCTAGAGGGCATAAAGCGCGCTCCTAGCGCTACGAGCAGAATAAAGTGCTCCCAGGGGCAAGGACAGGGCCCCAGCAAACAAGTCCTTGGGCAGGCAGGGGGGCAAGGCTGGGCCCAGAGCCAGCACACTGGATCTCCAGGCAGGGAGACACCCCAAGTGGCGGTCCTCTGGCCCAGCAAAAGCAGCAGCAGCCCCCTCAGGATCCTGGAAGAGAACAACTTCAGTGGGGACACAGCCCCATTTTTATACACCTAAATCCTTTGTTTGGAGGTGCAGGGTGGGGGAGAAACCAGTCGCAGCTGGTTTGGGAGTACCTTTGATGGCCCAACCACCCCTTCCTTTCACTGGCAGGGCTAGAGTCATCAGTCACACCACAGGGGGGGCGGAGCCAGCATTGTGTGGGGAAAACCCAGCCCATCCAGGACACAGGTACACTCCTTCCACACATCACTCATGCTAATCTCCCACTCACCACCGGGGCAGACCCATCCAGACTCCTGGAGCCAGGCTCACCAGCCAGCTCCAGCCAATCACACGCCAGGCATATTTTACACTAATATGCCAACTCCTGGAAATGGCATTTCTACATATGACACACTCATGCAACACACACCATTGCGAAGCATTCACTCTCACGAGTTCGCACATATCAGATTCGAACCTGTACACCCCACGCATCAGGAACTACCAGGGACACATACATTCCCCATGCATTCCTATGGGAGGGCAGGCCTATTTCATCACATGCAGTCAGAGTGCGCACGCACTTTCCACTGGGACACAGTGAAAGTGCGCAGAACCCAAAAATCACCATCACCAGGTCACCATTACAAGCAAAAAGTCTAGGGGTGAACCTGCCATAAGGGCCAAGTCCAACACTCAGTTATTAATTTGTTGTTTATTGCTGTAGGCTAGTACATTACTGGGCTGTAAACATGACCCATGGCAGTTTTGTCTTGTGCCACGGTAAAAGAGTCAAGCTGTATCAGGGAATTTTTGTCCCGTTTGTATGAACTACAGTCAGCCGCCTGACTGCTGAGTGTTATGGTACGGCCTCCTCCCACGGCGACCCCCTTCTCACTTGGACCAACATCAACAACGACAACACCATCAAAATCATGAGCACCATCCACTCCGGCTCCCCATCAGACCCATGCCCCCACCACATCCTCAACAAAGCCAGTGCCACCATCGCACCCCACCTCCGCAAAGCCATCAACATCTCCTTTGAGACCGCAATCTTTCCGGAGAGCTGGAAGCATGCCGAGATCAACGCCCTGCTCAAAAAGCCCAAAGCAGACCCCAAGGACCTCAAGAATTTCCGGCCCTTCTTCCTGCTCCCGTTCCCGGCAAAGGTCCTCGTGAAAACTGTCAACAAACAGCTAACCCGATTCCTAGAGGAGAACAGCATCCTGGACGCGTCCCAGTCTGGGTTCCGCAGCAACTCCAGCACCGAAATGGCTCTCATCGCCGCCACCGATGACATCAGGGCCCTACTGTACAACGGCGAGACGGAGGTCCTCATCCTCCTGGACCTGTCAGCCGCCTTCAACTCTGTCTGCCACCGCATCCTATGCACCCGCCTCCACGACGCAGGAATCCGAGGCAAAACACTGGACTGGACCACCTCCTTCTTCTCCAGCATAACAGAGCGTCTGCCTCCCAGCCTTCCGATCCGAAGCCACCAAGATCATCTTCGGCGAACCCCAAGGATCCTCCCTCAGCCCAAGGCTGTTCAACATCTACATGGCCCCACTTGCCCACATCGCCAGACTGCATGACCTCAAAACATCTCCTACGCAGACGACACACAACTGATCCTCTCACTCACAAAGGACCCTCTCACCGCCAAAACCAACCTCCACGTAGGTATGAAATCCGTTGCCGAATGGATGAAGAACTCGAGTTCAGCCTGAAGATGAACTCAGACAAGATGGAGGTCCTCATCCTCTGCTCCACGCCTTCGGCCTGGGATGACTCCTGGTGGCCGACCGCCCTAGGAGCAGCCCGACCTTGCACGTAACCTGGGATTCATCCTCGACTCTACACTCTCCATGACCAAGCAAGTCAACGCCTTCTCATCCTCCTGTTTCAACACCCTCCACATGCCCTGAAAGATCTACAAGTGGATCCCCACCGACACCAGAAGAACGGTCACCCAGGCCCTCATCAGCAGCAGACTTGACTACGGAAAAACCCTTTACGCGGAAGCCCCGGCCAAACTGCTGAAACGACTGCAACGCATTCAGAACGGCTCCGCCTGCCTGATATTCGACATCTCCCTCCACAGCCACAACACACACCACCTGAGACCTGCACTGCCTTCCCGTCAACAAGCGGATCACCTTCAAGTTCCTCACCCACACACACAAAGCTCTCCACAACAACGGACCAGTATACCTAAACAAACGGATCAGCTTCTACACCACAAACTGCCAGCTCCGTTCCGCCGACCTCGCCCTTGCCACCATTACCCGCATCAGGAGAGCAACCATCGGCGGCAGATCATTCTCCCACCTCGCCGCCAAGTCCTGGAACATCCTCCCCATTCTCCTACAGCAAACCGAAGACCTACTAACCTTCAGGAGGCTAATCAGGACCTGGCTGCTCGAGCAGCACTCCCCACCCCAGCGCCATTAGACCATCACGGGTAAGTAGCGCGCTTTTCAAATGTCTTAATTGATCGATTGATTGATGGTATTAGTATAAGTGTGGCCCATGAGGGTTATATACTGTGTTGTACTGTAATTGTATTTATATAGGAGTTACTACATTGACACGGCTCAAAAGCGCTTTACTCCAGGTTGTATGCTTTTCCTGAACCCAAGGTTAGCGTGATCTCTTTGGTATTGTTAGTTATTGAGATTCATCTTGTGTCCTTAAGGAAACAATTCCATGCATTTACACCAGTTTTAATGTGGTAGATTAAATTAATGAGTTAGGTGTGATCCTTAGTATGAGAGGCAGTATGGGAATTCATGTAAATAGTTAGCAGTATGAATAGATTCGCGAAAAGATTAGTTATTGTTTATTAGGATAAATACCGCCGCTCACTCATCATGATGCAGGTGCCGGCCCCCGTGACCAGGGGTTGGGTCAGGAGAGGTTGACTGAAACACACAGACACATAACTTAGGACAGCCACATCCGCTCCCTGCCGCACGTGGTATCATTTCAAAAGTCAAAACACTGACACAGTACTCAGCAGTATAATTAAAATCAATGGCTGAGCGTCGCCCGCTATTATTAATGAGACTGAGAGTGATACGGCATAACAATGTTTTTACTTTATTAGGACAATTATATCGCCGCTCTCATTGAGGCACTTACTTGATAAAGGTACTGCAGCCCGGTGGGCTGGGTTGGGGTTCCTCCTGCTTGTGGTAACATCATATGCAGGCGGTTCTGGGTCTGAGCAGTCAGTGATACCCCACCACAGCGGTGCACTGTCTTGTAACCCGGCAGCTGTGAGCTAGCCTGCACTCTGCTATAGCCTGTTGATCTGTACCAGGGGCCGGCAAGTGCTAATCAGGACTCACTGGCCTGCCTCATGAATCAGTCGCTCATGGTGCGGCTGGTGGGCCTGGGGGTCAAGTCGCACGGCTGGGTCGCGATCCAGTTTGGGAGGGAGGGGTGAGGGGGGAGCAAAGCAGACCGACACCGTGAATGTGTGGAAAAGGCCGCTTTATTGGAACAGGTGCGCATCACATATTAAAAACGCCTTCGCAAAAGCCTTCCAAAACTAAACCTCACTAAATACGTAACATCCATGACCCCCGCCCCCTCCCCTAAATTTTTGTGACCCCGCCCCCACCCATACAATACAACATTATCAACATTACAAAACATTACATCATCATATCAACCATTAAAACGTATCAAAGCAAGCCCTCCGTTAACCCCATGCCTGCCCCATAACATCTGTCAGTCCCCTAAAACGTATAACCTAACCAAAAATGACCATCCTATCCTATTCTTGTCTAGAACACCAATTGCCCATCAATCAACAAAAATCTGCCCAAACTGCCCAAAAACCAAATAGACCCCGCACGGCACCTGCTCCAAGCGACAATTACAAACAGAACGAAAACCCCTGCTCCCCTGTTCCCAAAAAAAAAATGCAAACCCAGAATATAAGGATAAAAACTAATCTACTAAAAAGGGGGAATAACGGGAAAAAAGGAAGAGACCCGACAAAAAGGAAGAAAAAATTAAGGGAGGGAGGGAGGGCAAAACATTTCTAGCTAAGCTCCCAGCCACCAGGTCACCAAACCTAAAATGGTGGCTGGGAGCAGGAGCCCAAAGCATTTATGCTTGGGCTCCTTTTGGGCTACTACCAAAAGTAAGCCCAAAACCTAAAAAACCCTGTCCGACTACATTGACCCCCCCCCCCCCAACACTACCCCTCCCAAAACGCCCGGGAGGGGGGACCTCCCTACGGTAGGCTGCCCCCCCCCAAGTCCCCCTTGGGAGGGAGGGGTGAGGGGGGAACGACGCCATGAATGTGTGGAAAAGGCTGCTTTATTGGAACAGGTGCGCATCACATATTAAAAACGCTTTGGCAAAAGCCTTCCAAAACTAAACCTCACTAAATATTTAACATCCCTGACCCCGCCCCCTCCCCTATATTTTTGTGACCCCGCCCCCACCCATACAATACAACATTATCAACATTACGAAACATTACATCATCATATCAACCATTAAAACGTATCAAAGCAAGCCCTCCGTTAACCAACTCCCATGCCTGCCCCGTAACATCTGTCAGTCCCCCAAAACGTATAACCTAACCAAAAATGACCATCCTATCCTATTCCTGTCGATAATACCAATTGCCGATCAATCAATAAAAATCTGCCCAAACTGCCCAAAAACCAAACAGAAAGGCGGGGGAGTATAACTGCCCCCCCAGTAGGGAAAAAATTCTCAAAAACTTTAATTAGAAACCTTCAAACATCTAAACAAAACCTCTCTAACTTCCAACAAATACAGATCCATACCAATCCTGGAAAGGTGGACTCCATCATCACGAAAAAACTCAACCGACTCAAAACGAATATCTCTGTGAGACACTCTACCAAAACCTAGTTGGCGACAGAATCTGGAAATCTCTGAATTCTTCTTCTTCCTGGCCCTATTGATGGCTCTAGGGTTCATCGCCCCTCTCCAATTTTGTCGAGGAACCAACTCTGTCCATAAGACATTGCAACCGGACCACTTCTCCTTAATTAAAGATAAATCTTTCTTCATGGCTCGCAGCAATACCACTCCTTTAACTCCACAAAGGTCATTCTCGCCTAAATGAATCAATAAAATATCCGGGCAAACACCCCTCACCATCGCCTTATTTAAGCACGGAATGAGTTCCCTCCACAGCATACCCCCTTTCCCTTCCACACAATATCAAACATTTGGTCATTAAATCCCAACATTTTTCAAAGTAACTCCGTGCCGCTTGAACCTGTGCCCATTTGATGAAGGAATGCCCCACTATCCAAACCGTCAACACTTTGTGGAGGGGCCCAGCAACAGAACCTGAAAAGAGAAAAATAAGATGGTACTCAAGGCAAAGAGGATGACGCAAGCGCCTCCTCCACGTTGACCCTCACATATCGCTGAAAGCAATCCGATGACCAGCGCCCCAACTGCATGATTTGTCCCGGAGACCACCTTCTATTATGCGCTTCAGTCGCTGCACCAATCCTAAACGAGTGCGTTCCATATTGCTCCCCATCCAACCCAATGTGCCGCAAAGCCTTACGCAACACCATGCGCAGTTGATATGCAGTAACAGGCGCCCCATTGATATGCTGAAAAACGAGCTCACTGTCCAACCCCCCTGACAAGCTCCTCCAGCGGCGAGCCAAACGCAAAGGACAAGTCACCTTAGGAATCCTCGCTATCAACCAAACACCCCTACCCTTCATCCTCTGATCCGTCTTAGAACTAGACAGCCAAACATTCACACCTTCCTCACCGTGAAAAACGTCCTGCCAAACCAGGCCCTTTTTGGATTTGGAATCCAAAAGCTCTGAGACTCTAAAATCCCCAAAAACATAAACGCCATCAAAGCAGAGAACAAACAAGCTTCAAAATCATCTTTGCAAATTAGAGGTAAAACTTCCAACAAACGGGCCAAAGTCTGCCATGATAAAGGAGCCCGGGACAACTGCAAAACATCCCTTTCTCTAGCCCAACCTTCCAACATTCTCCTCCCAATCTCGCCCGCCGAGGGGGAATAACCCCAAAACAATTTTCCCATGAAAGCAATACCTGCTAACTTACCTGCAATTGTCACTCTAGAAAGGCCTCTCCCTATAAGGTCCAAAATGAACTGTACCACATCTTCAGATCGACGCCAATCTTCATCTCGTCTACAAGCCCCAGATGCCAAAAATTCTTTCCATGCCAGAGAATATGCTGCACGCGTAGATGAAGACAAGGAACCTACCACCAGTTGTAAAACCCTGCGTTGCCTACATACCAAAGATGTTCCGGCATTGGGGTCGGTGTCCTGTCCGCCTCCTTGGCCAGTCCACGGAATCTCCCCCACTGCGAACGAGACAAAGCGTCAGCAATGTCATTGTCCACACCAGGCATGTGCAACGCACGAAATGCAATGTCATACTTAAGGCAGCCTAGCACAAAAACCCTCATCAGCTTCAACACCTGTTCATCTCTGGCTGACTGCCTATTGACGATTTCAACCACAGCCATATTGTCTACTCTGAAAAGAACCTTCTTGTGTGCCAATTCCTCCCCCCAAAGGGTCAAAGCCACCAACAAGGGAAACAGCTCAAGAAAGGTGATGATTCTCCCCCATCCCTCCATTCCTGTGGCCACCGTTCTGCACACCACCTGCCTTTCCAGTAGAGACCAAAACCATCACTGCCTGCTGCATCTGAAAACATCTGCACATCCTACTGCACATCCTCCTCCCTGACCTGTGGCACACCATTAAATGATTCCAGAAAAAAGGTCCACATCCGCAAATCCTCTTGAACTCCGGCTGACAAGCGCACACGATGGTGAGGCAAATGCTGTCCAGCCAAAGCTCTTCCCAATCTCCTACAAAAAGTCCTCCCTGCTCTAACCACCCAACAGGCAAACTAAAGATGGCCCAGCAAGATCTGAATGTCCTTCACCTTTTGTTTTGACAGCATAGTGGCCCGCAAATCCAACATTTTCAATTTCTTGTCATCAGGCAAGCGAGCCCGCTTTGCCACTGAATCAATCTCCACACCCAAAAAGGATAAAACTGTAGCAGGGCCCATTGTTTTCTCAGGAGCCAAAGGCACCCCTAGGTCTTCCATAAGCTCATGAAAAGTGTCCAGAGCAACCGGTAACTAATACAGGGCTTTCAAGGCAGGGGAGATGTGGTCTCGCGGTTTGATATGCAAGAGTAGTCTGGCAGCCGAGTTCTGAATCCGTTGTAGTCTTTTCATGGTCGTTAAAGGTGAGCGTGGTAGAGGCTATTGGCGTAATCGAGTTTGGACAGAACAAGGGAGATGGTAGCTTGGACCTTGTGTGGAAATCCCAAATGAGGGAAAATTTGTCGCAGCGTTTTTATAGTAGCAAAACTTGATCTTGCTAGTTTATCCACTTGGGCATTCATCGACAGCTTGGAGTCCATGGTCATTCTGAGGTTTCTTACTTCCTTCGATACTGTAGGCAGTGATCTCAGTTGCTTTTGATGTTTTGCTAGTATTCAGCTGTTCCTAACCAGACAACCCAAGTTTAAAATAGAATGCCAATCTCTTCCTATGGTTTTGTCTGTATTCACCAGGAACAGCCAGCCTGCTTGTGTGTTTTCAGGAACATGTTCTGTTTATCTTAAGCTCAACTTTACTTTTTATTTGCTGGCAATATACTTTGGCGACCCTTGTCAAAAAGGTATCGTGTAAATAATAATTGGCTGTTTTTACTTTTGGATCTTCAGATTACTGTTTAATTTCATGACGTAGCCCACGTGTAACTAAAGCACACACACATGAACATGATCTTGAGAATTTATTTTCCGTTGATGTGACCATGTATTTTTTTCCTACAGATATAATTCACTCTTTTGAAAATGACAACCTCGTGGAGCGACCGACTTCAGAACCATGCGGACCTCCCTGCCAACATGGATAGACTTGCGTTAAAAAAATACAGACGTGAAGCTTACCACAGGTAAAATATTTTCAAATATCTTGATGATGTGTGTTAACATCTTGTCATTGTTGGTTTCAGCCGCTGTAATTAGATAGGCTCGACAGAAAAGGTACAAAAGGCAGTTAAAATCAAGTGTTTTCGATTGGGTTTCCACCGATCCTATATCTGCAAGTTCAGGCGTTATTTTGGAACGAAACCAGACCAGGTGTACAGCTTCCCATCAATACACAGTACGGCTTCCCGTCAATACAGTTGAGTAAAATGACCCTTTGTCCTTCTACTCCCTGTTATCTTGCAGCACATTATCACATTTTCCTGATCCTATTCCAGGAGCCTGGGATCTACTCCTGTATACCTTTTATTCAAGGGATTACATTTTGTTCCTCGTGCCACGGTCTGGCTCTTTCACGTCCCGGTACTTTGTCTCCAGGCCAAGGCATTTACTATTTGCAAGTACCTGTTAAGGCAACAGGACTCTGTTTAATTTGCTAACTCATGCAGCGTTAGCATCTTAGAGTGCGACACAGAGGAGAGAACCAGCAGAAGCAGACAGTGAGGGCTGATTAGTGAAGTAGTCCCTCCTGCAACTCGATGCGGTCCTTTGGGTGGAGGTGGAAGGAAACACCTAAATAGCCAATAGCATTAGGTGAGAAATAAATGCTCCTTTGGGCTGAGCCAGCTTGTGATTGGCGAATTCTGGTGATCGGGCAGATAGAAGAGTGGCCTGTTCAGCTCGCTCAGCAGATACTGCGGTGCAGCAGTTTCAAGCAGGTGGCCTAAACCTCCCGCGCCACCTGACTTCAGGCTGATGGCCTTGTGCGGACCCTGTTAGACACTCGTACAGAGGAGTTACTAAGTACCAGTGAGGCAGCAGCGGTGAGTTGCTCTGGACTGGCAGAGTCGTTGAGAGGCCCTCCAACTTTTTCCCCCAGTCGGCACACTGGATCGCAGAGCCCAAACATCAGTGGCGACAGTACTAGGGGTACGATGTGGGAAAGCGAGACCCTTGTATATTGCATTAATAGAGGAGCGAGATGAGGAGGGCTCACACTGAATAGTAAACCATATATTCCTACTAGGTAAATTCTGGCAACTCCAAGGTGCCATATTTTTCCCTCTCCTGTCCTCCTTTGCTGTTCTTTATCAGTGCCACACTGAATGCACTTCTTTCCACCTCTATTTCTCTCCATTGCCAGTGTTGGGGAAGGATAAAGCCAGTGCTTAATTTGTAACAAAATGAATGCAAGGACCCTTATCAGGAGTCCACTGCAGCTTGCACCACTTATATCCCATTCGAGCGCTGCCAATGACAGTACCAATCCAATCACTAACTATCACACTCCTACTAGTATGACAATTCAGACTATTCCAGGTCCCCAAAGCTATAAGAATGGCTTCGACAGTATGTATTAGTCATTTTGTATGCATATTGGATTAATAAACAACTGTATTTCTGCTCACATCTAAATTAGTCAAACCGTGCCACCATGTTATAAGCACCAGTGTTGACAATTAAGTGCTGATGCTGAGCACCGGAAACCACTGCTCAAATTAAGCACTGGGTAAAGCCCTAGGTTCCAGGCAGGGCAGGAGTAGGTGGACCTGCATTGGAACAGCTGCAAGAGCAAAACATGAGGGGCTAGCCCCAAGTAGTGACAAGATCTCTTTCCCCCAAAAATATATATTTCATAGAGCAGAAGACGCTGCAGCAGGTTTTGAAAAAACAAAAGACGGTGTGGAGAAGTGATCCCACCAAATTGAGGTCCAGCAAGAAGGATGATTTAAAACCAACAGCAAGGGATGATCCCTCTCATGCCCGAAACTCAGGGAATCCCCATACAAAGGTGTTTGAGGCCCAATTGCTTTCAGGGTCCTCCTGACAGCAATTGGGCATGAGTACCATTCCAGGCAAAATCAGAATAATATCTCTGAACCACTGGCTTTATTATGTTATTGAGCGGCTGTACAAGTCACTAACTCAAAAGAAAGTATATATCTATTGTTCAGAGGTGACCGATACCTCACATTACGAAGTATGCATTGGGGGGTGAGGTTGGGTTGGATATTTGTATGTTTGCAGCACAGGCAGCGTTTGAATGAAATGGCTGAGGCTAAAGTAAGTAGAAGTTACCACTAACTTATTTTATGCAGATTTGTAGAGCCCGCCTTGTCCATGGAGGGTATCCGGGTGCTGAGCAGTTCTGAGTATAGCCACACCTAAGGCCTAGTGGGACTACTTGAAATACCAGGTCTTCAGCTTCTTGTGGATTTCAAGAAGCGAGAAGGAGGCTCCTATGTGTAGTGGCAGGTCGTTCCACGCTTTAGTAGCAATACAGGAGAATGCTCAATTACGGGATCTGTTTTCTTTACATATGTGTGAGATTTGTGCAAGTAGGAGTCTGGGCGGGCGGAGAAACCTGGAAGGTTTACAAATCTTCAATCATGTGAAATCACAGCGAAGTTAAAATTATCTAAAGGAAGGTCAATGGCCTTGATCATAAAAGTTAAGAGGTACAACCTTGCAGTATGCTAAGAAACAAGCTCCAAGCCTACTCCTTCTACAGGAAACCTAGTTATTGGGTACCCAATGCAACTGCTTGGGCCACATTGGCTTCTCCCGGATGTGTCATTCGGACTTCATGAGGGATTCCCTGGGGGTGGCCATCCTGATACATAGAACGTTTCTTTTGACTGTGACAAAAGTCCAACATGATTGCCTGGGTTGCTATATAAGAGTTTTTGGTACTCTGGACCTAGTACTTTGTACGTGCGTATGTGTTGGAACTGGCACTTTCTGGTTGGCTGAGGCGATGCCCTAGCCAGGCAGAACCTACCACTCCCATCCGGGATGGGTGATTATGCTTAGTATGTAACCTGTGCTCATCCTTGGGTAGCTTGGCACTGAGCAGTCAGGCTTATCACAGAGGCAATGTGTAAGGCATTGGCACAGCACTCAGACACACAATCAATACACTGCGCGTCACAAAAGAGACTTCATATCTGGTGTATGTAAATAAAGTTTGTATTCAACACACACATTAATTAACACATGAACATCATGTATTTCTGGACATAAATCACACTTGGAAATATAACAGTACTAGCCCCAACCGTGTTAAAATGACATCAGTAGTATGCACACTTGGGAAAGATCCTACTTTACCCCCCAGCACCCTTATACGGTCCATAACATTGTCAAAACTAGGTCCACCCTTGCAATTATATAATTTAATACCACACAGTTATCTGGTGCACCCCAGATCACAACAATTTCAAAAATATGTACATACAAGTAATTGCAACACTTTTAAGCAGCACCGTCAGCCAAGGCCACATGGGTAAAACCAATGTCAAACATAGTATTCTTTTGGCAAGGAATCAATGTGTAAAGCAACACCGTCCGGTGGTGTAAGAAATCATTGGCAGTCCGCAGGCAGTCATTCCAACGCTCACACTTACTCAGCACCTATACGCTTCTAATAGATATCAGGCAGGTCTGTATGGAACGCACTCGCACACATACGCACACAGCACCATAATGTGGTGCAAATGATATCCGGCAGGTCAATGTATAGCAGATTGCAGACCCATGGACCAAGACTCCCTCCACCCTCCAACTCACCCTGACTGCCTACACAAACGGGTTGGGTATAACCAGTCTTCCACCTGACACTAGACGATCGCTGCCAAAGTCACACTTGTTGTGGGTCCCTGGGAAAAAGGTGGGGGGTAGGTATCAGGAAAAATCAAGAGGCATTCGTCAAATGGCGGTTTGGCATCCACTCAGGAAGTTCACCAACAGGATGCGGAGCAGAAACGACCGAGGGCGATAGTCCATCACTCAAAAGAGTTCCACAGTGTGCCTTCCGTGTCCAGCCCAGTTCTGCGAAGGGTTGCGCAGTCTGTTGATCTACTTCCGATCGCTTTTGGAAGCGTTCCTTTAGCCCAGTCAATCACTCTCCCTACACAATCCCGCTCTGGGCAATACTACCTGGCACCACAATGTCGGCAGGGGTCACGTGAGTAGTGGGCAATTGCTCCGCTGCACTGAGGGCCCGCAAGAAACAATTGAGGAATGGAGAATGAAGCAGGGTAGCCTCTCGAATGTAAAAGGCACCCAGTCAGGCTCTCGTCGATAACGGTAGCACCCTGGCAATCCGGGTGCAACGCCTGGTGCATGGGGATACAAGTCGCACCTGACAATTCCGGTCTCGCACAATGCAGAGTCGCAAACTCAGTACCTCCCTGGAAATTAGGCACAACGTCTGGGGCCATATTACAGATGACTGTGCCAGCGCTAATTGTTTCTGTGCGCCAGAATATGCGCCCAACGGCATTACAGAGGATCAATCTGTAATGTACTGTGATGTTGGTGCAGACTTTGAACTCTATGATTATGTGCGTTTGCGTCTGTGCGCATATTCCATTACCGCACAGACCCAAGCGCACATAAACACAGACATACTCAGGGGCACAGTGATAGTTAGCGCTGGCACAGTCATCTGTAATATGGCCCCTGGTGCGGTTTCTCCGAGTTTCACCAGACGATTTCAGTCACACATAACGAAGAGTTGCAAATTCCGTACCTCCCTGGAAATGAGGCACAAGGTTATGTTATGTTATCAGGAGTTTTATTGAGCGCTCAGCTACTCAGGCAGGGTGTCCTGGCGCTAACAGACCTAACACAGCATAACCCCAGCGGCGAAGGAGGAATTAGAGACAGAACAGCCACGTTTTAAGCTTTTAAGATCCGGTGCGCCTTGATACGGGTTGCACCAGAAAATACCGGTCACACATAAAGAAGAGTTTTCAAGTCCATACTTCGCTGGAAATAAAACACAACGTCTTGTGGTCACACACAGTTGCAAATTTAGCAATGCCACACGAGTTAGAATGAGGCACTACTACTGATACGCCCTCACCGCTGAGGGCCGCAACCTGTGAATTGGACACTGCACGCAATGAGCATGCAGGGGGCGTGTTGCACGAGAAAGATGCAGCACGATCGATGAAGTGGGTCTTTACATTGTGAAAGTGCTCAGAGCCATAAGGCCACATACAGAGATTCAGCTGGATGGTGTCCCCTGGGAAGAGCCGACCTCCTAGGTAGGGGAAACAGTAATGGGATTCTTTACTACCTAGGCATGAAACACCCATGTGTACCTGCCCTGACTTTCGCCTATCTCATGCTCAATCCCTCAGGGCTTACCTCTAGTGGTAGTGGAAGGCCCACTCAGGGTTGGCTAGTGAGTGAAAAAATGCCAACCTGCACACAAGCACAACTGCGCATCTACAGGCCTGTTATGGGGTGCCTGATACATGTTTAACATGATATTCTGGTGGGTGGCACAATCAGTGCTGCGTCCCACTGCTAGCCAGTGCAGTACCTGCCCTGGGTATGTGGTATACCTTTTTACAGGGCATCCACAGATACAACACCTAAACCAATAAAGGAAGCACCATTTCCTAGCATGTGTAGGAAGGGTGCCCACGATGTCACACTACATTACAGGGGGAGAGTGCCCGGTCCTAAGGCCACGAAAAGTCATCAAAACTAGGAGGAAAACGCAAAACGTTTTGGGGGAAATCACCCTAAGAAGGGTCATGTCAAACTGTATATTCCCCGATCTTAGTAGAGAGCACCTTGCAAGCGCTGTCCGATCTGGTCCTAGATCTCCCTATGGGGAAATTAGTCATGGGCAAGGATTGTAATCCATAAACAGTAACCTATGGTCTGACACTAGAGGAATGGGATCCAGCCAGCACCATATGATTCTTCCACAATGGGCTACCATGCTGGGGTTAAGTGATGGGTGGATGCTGCACCCCTAAAACAGGCCTTCACTTATTATTTAGGAACACATCAGTTACACACCTGGTTGGATTTCTGTTTCTTTCCTGTGTTATCCCTGGAAGGGGTTCTCAGTTCACAAATACTACCCAGATGCCTTTCTGAGTAATCCCTAGTGGAGGGTACTTTTAGCCCACCTCTGCCTTCATATGGCCAGGTCTAAACTGGGGTGGCATGGTGAGCAAAAGAATGATGGATTTAACCCAGATCTCTTGACTGGGGGTGAATGGTTTGATTTGTTCTGCATTCCGTCCATCAATTGCCTCTTTTGCTTTCACACGAGGTGAACTAGGACAATGGCAACTAAATTCCTGGTGGTTACTAGATGAACAATTTTCCAATCAGCTACAGGAATTGATCATGGAATATCTTGATTTAAAATCATCTGGTCTCCTCGCATTCTACTTTATGGCAGGCCCTGAAGGTGACAAATGGGGGTAATGTAATTGCATACACAGTAGGGTGCAGCAGGATTAGGTATGGGGAGATTAACAGCTTTGAACCATTGACTGTGATCTGAATGACTAATACTGTCGGAGCGCTCATAAAAAACTTCTGAGACAGCTAGATTTGACACGATCATGCCTTAGAGAGAAGTTACTTTAGGCAGCTAAATGTAGGCTGACCACATCGCAACATCGACGTTATGAGGAAGGAGATAAGATGGGTAAGTTAATATATTGGCTTACAAATAAAGTAGAATTTAAGATAATTGCAGAGATTAGAGTTTCAGTTAAGGGTCTGGGCACTAGGGCAGCCAATATAGCAGACACACCTGTTGTTTATTATGGGTCATTATAACGGACAGTTCCAAACCCAGAGGCAGAAAGCTAAAACCCAATAATACAAGACTTGCCTGTAGCTAAGCTCTGACTGGCCAATAGGGAAAAGCTTAGACTGCCTGATATCTGATTGTGAGCTACTGAGGGTTATACCTCTCATGCAATGGGTGAAGACTCCAGGCCCAAATGGGTTCCCGGTAGAGTTTTTAAAAAAAATGCCAGTAAGCTAGTGGGGCCATTGGTAGCCATGTTTGAGAACGTCTTAAAGACTAACACATGGCCTTATGATTTGCAGTGGGCCACATTCGTAGCAAGCCCCAAACCTGGGAAGCTCATCACAGGAAGTACTTCATATAGGTCTATATCTTTAATAAACACTGAAGCGAAAATTATAGCCAAGCTCCTAATAATTAGCTTGTCTAATATAATTTAATCACATATTGTGTGGGGTGAAATGTGTTTTTTTACCTAACAGAGGGATCTGATGCTGCAATAGGAGACTACATTCTGCCCTATCCAATTTGGTTAAAATAGAGGAGCCTACAACACTTGTCCTAGAGGACTTATAAAACGCGTTTGATTTTCTTGTTGCTGTTCCTCCACCAGGTTCTTGAAAAATGTAATTTCTGCCCCAGATTCATAGCGTATGTGGAGTTATTGTATTCTGCTCCCTGCCACGCTCCTTCCCATAAGAGAGAGGGATGGCGAGTGCCCCTACTCCTTTATGCCTTAATAATGGAACTCATAGCAAAGTGGATTAGGAGAGATGCACAAGTTTAAGACATCTCCTGGGGAGGAGAAATGGAAGACTGTAATGTAGAGCTGTTGACAGTTAATTCGTTTATTTCGGTTGATTAAAACTTGGCCTAGGCAAAGCACTACACTACGCTCGCGTAGTTTGCGCAACTTCGCACTACGCGAACTGCACGTAGCACAGTGCGAACATGCATAGCGTAGCGGTCATTTTTTGCATGCTCGCGGTCCTCAGCGTCAAGTTGGCGACTGCGAGCAAGCAAAATGACATCCTGACGATCGCGAGCGTGTAAAATAAACCTCCCGGCAAGATTCTCAACACATGGAGGTCTGGTTTCTCATTGCGAGTGGTCGCGTATGCTCGCGACCGCTCGCGATGAGAAACTACCAGTCCGCGTTGAGAAAGCTGCAGCTGGAGTAAAAATCTCCTCGATAGGCAGAAAACTACAGCTCGCACTGTGCAAGATGCCGTTTTCATTGGTTGCACAGTGCCGGATGCTTGTCCGCACTGTGCAATCATTGAAAACGGCATCTTGCACAGTGTGAACAGGGTACTAGGCAGCTCGCGTAGTGCTATGCGTAGTTCGCGTAGTGCGAAGGGCACTTCGCGTAGCTACGCATAACGCTACTTCGCGAATTACGCCCATCCCTAATTAAAACCATAAATTTGCACATCTCAAAACAATACATTAAAAAGATTCACAGATATATAAAACAATAACCTCTTTCAGGGGAGCAGTATAACCCCATTTTCACTTGTTTCGCATAGTATCACAGCTTATCTTGCACTATCTCATAAAACCAGTTATATAGTGCAAGTGTGACAGGGCAAGGTATGTTAAAAGTGCAAGGGGATCATAAAAGAGAAAGTAAGAAAAAAATTCACTCGTTCATGGACGGCGGTATCGCCCCATATTTTCTTATTCCACGTTGTTACGTATCGTCTTACTCTGCCTCTTCCATAAAACCAAATATAAAGTGCAGGTGTGACAAGGTCAAATTTGCTAAAAAAAAATTTAAAAAAAGACCAAGCTAAAATAAAATGTGGTCAACCTCCTTCATACTGCAACATCTGCAATTGGCATTTAATCTGATAATGACCTGTCCACTTTCTCCAGTTAGTGCAAAGTTTGCTATAAAGTGCAAAAGATGATGCTCAGCAGAGTCAGGCCAAAAAATTTCCTAATAGTGTCTCCTCAATTTTCCTAGGTCCTTATTGTTCTTCATCATGCCCTGTAATGCCACTGCCATAATACCTGGTATGAAGTGCAGCAGTAACTGTGCAATGTCACTAATACATCAACCGTGACTTTGAACACTTTCATCGGCGTCAGTCGAGAGGTGTTACCCGTGCTTCCTTCACACTGCCACATCTTAACCTTTGCCTGAGTGCAGCCTGTCCGCTTTTGCAATGAATGTTATGAAGCCTGCAACCACTCGTAGGCACTCACCCTTTAGGCAAAAGAGTAAGACATGACGGCATGTTCGAATGCCATTCTCATTTAAAAGGTTACGCATCAAAGCCTTAAGTTACGTCAACAGCGTGGGACACGTTGATACGATGTGAGACAAACTTTTCGTATGGTGATGACAAAGCCAGCATTTAGTACACAGAGGCGTTTCCTTGACCATTTTGTCAGGCAATCGGTAGTTTGACACGGGCCGAAACGCACGTAAAGAAACTTGAGTTAAAAAAAGAATCTCATTAAAGTTGTTTGGCATGATTGCGGTGCGGTTGTTAGCCACTAACTGTCCCTGCATGGCTTCTTTTGCTGAAGTCTTTCTTGTCCTTATTCTGTGAGATCTTCTTTATTTAATTGTTTAGAAATGTTTTAAGAGGGCATGCAGGAGTGTAGATTCCCATAGTTCATTTGCATCAAAGCCACTCTAGACCAGATCAAAAGCCTGCATCCAGCTGTTTTAAAAACATGTATTTTGTATGGCAATTTGAATTCTTTTCCATGGCCGGGAACGCAGTGTCGCCTGATTGGACAGCCTTGGTAGTAACATGTTTTTAAGTAAAGAGCCGTATTAAATTAACACTTGATTTAGCAGATACAATTACAGCTGCAGTTGGGCCTTGGAGGCATTTTGTGCTAGTCGAAAAAGAATGCGAAATGTCTTGCTTTGTACAGAATTGAGAAAGGCCGTACATTTCCCCAGGAAAGCCACTGTGCCAAAATTGTTGTAATAAGTTTAGCTTTTATCACGGCAAGAAGAGGTTCCTGAGTTGGGGTTTGCTATTTGTGGTGTAAGGATTGAAACGCTGCAATTAAGGAGGTAGCCTTTGATTTTAATGAGTTTTGATGCAACAAAATGATAGGCGTTGGTGCCGCCAGACACCAGGATATTTATAACAAGTGCCTCTTGAGACCAGAAGGCCACCCAGGAACCTGCTATTTTTCTTCCTGATCTTCCTTCCGAACACCCCTATCTAAGTTTTGTGAGATTCACCACCATTTTTTTTGGCACAATAAGCGGGGAGCTAGGTTAACAAGCATTTACAATGCAATGGTTTTGCCTTTGTTAAAGTTAGAGCTATTGGCATTGCTCTTGACATTTTTATTTATGTTTTTTTTAACATAAATAAATGGAATTGTCATTTACAATGCCAATAGCTTAATCTCTCGCAAATGCAACACACAAACACCCACAGAGAGCCCCCCCCACACACACAGAGCCCCCCCCTACACACACAGAGCCCCCCCCTACACACACAGCCACACAGAGCCCCCCACACACACAGCCACACAGAGACCCCCCCCCCACACAGAGCCCCCACACCCACACAGAGCCCCCCTGTACTGTCCCAGTAGCAGTCCCAGGTGGTGTCCCGTGTAGACCTACCCTTCCCGGAATCTGGTCCCCATACCTGAGCGTTCCCATGCCTGAAGTTCTTCCCGAACCCTGATCTAGGTAAATATGATAGATATGGATTAACCATATGTTTTCAATGTTTTCAGGTGTACGTGCCTAACCAATATTTGCTTCCTCCTAGGAAATGTCATTATATGTTTTCCTGCATATTATAACTTTTGAGAATCCATCGGTGCCGGGGTATGGGACCCAGGCTAAAGTCGGCCTGTGGAGGACTATGATGCAATCTTGCTTGCCCCAGAGATAAGGCTGTTTCATGCTAAGTACAAACCGGCGGAAGCGCTCTCCCATTTTCCCAGCTAATGGATCTCCAAACACAACCATTTCGGCACAACAAAGGAAAGAGGCAACTTCTTGATAAAGAAAATACCCTAGGTGGTCGAGGGCACACCCACTGCATTGCAAATGTAAAAAAACTTATGGGGACAGGAGGAGGCCCAAATACAATGGTGTGATTAATTTATATTCACATACTGCAGGGTGCGTGAAGAACGCAAAATCGGTAGCAACCGGTTCCTTAATGTATTGCGCCTTTTTCAACAGGATATGGGCGTTACATTCCTTTTGTCAATTTACCTAAAAATTCAACCGGGCGCCGGTAAAAACACAGCAGCTGAAGATGTATTATCTTAAAATGCACAGATTGGATTATTATGCCGAAGTTTTCCTTTAAAGAGTACTAAAGGCGAGAATTATCATAATTTGTTCGGCCTCATTTGAGTTTTAAAAATGCACATAATCCTTCACCAGAGAAAAATAGAACGTTCACACAATGTCCTCCAAAGTAAAATATAAATTGTCAGGTTATGAAAATATATCACCCGAACAAAAAGTTATTAATTCCGTAAACATGCTACTCTTGCATATCTGATCAAAGGTACTTGCTTTACGTAATACAATTCTAAAGAGCAGCAAACTGTATGTATCGCCAGTTTTATAGTTCGTTAAACTTCAAATTCAATTAAGTTGACTAACATTGCAAGCGCCACGGAAGGACTCGACAGTATTCGTGCTGCAGAAAAATAATCAGCAGCCCAGCCTCACATGAGGATTTCCTGTTTCCTTCACTCGAGGCGCATTGACCCCGCTGCATACATTTTTGTAATATAGATCTTTCCTCCAAAATTGGGCTGCTGCGGAACTTGGAAAGGGATAATTCCATTAGACAAAACGTTATTTGTTTCAATCACAGAAAGTTACACTTATTTTACAGAGTTTAGAAGAAATGGCTCAGTGTGCGGTTGTCTTTAAGCATACAGAGAAAGTACATTAATGGAGTATGTATACAAGTACTGGGAAAATATTTGCTAAATGTTTATTTTAGCATTTCTGTAAGAGCTTTCCTGCCTAATTTTCTTGCCTCTCGGGTCGTTTGCTTCCATGTGTCTAAAGCCAGGTTTCAACGATTCGGACTTCTCCACCCTCTTTGAGCTTTTATTCCTTAAATGTATGAGTTTTAGAGAAAAGAGGGACTATAATGACCCAAAGGAAGACAGAAGGAAACACGGTCAAAAAGTGTCCATGTGTGATAACTTTCGTCAATCCTGATATGTTAGTCAACAGAACTTTGCATGTTGGGACTTGTAGTTTCGCTTTTAACATTGCACTGTGTCAATATTTAAATGCGAAAATGCTACAGGCTAATAAGGTTCACTGGCACCGCCGCATATAATAGTGGGCATCTAACCCGCATGCACACACTTGTCGCCTCTTTAGACGCACTTGGTGTGTTGAGGAGGCATTAAACGTGAGTTGAAGGCAGGGGGATCTCCCCCACCCCCTCTGCCAACTGGACGCAGCCGCCCAAGAGACACACGTGGCCATCTTCTCTCCACACACTTTGCTTTACAAATTAACCAGGGCGGGGTAACATGCGTTAGGAGATTACGCCCCCTCTCTCCAAGTACTCAAAACACACACTGCCAGGACCGACCTTAAGAAAATATTGATGCAAACGCAGATTGTAGCGAATGCATCTGATGTTCCATCACACCCACCCATCTTCGCACTGTACTACTGCCAGCCCTCATGCAGGACCCTGCTTGGATTCTCCTATGTATGTACCGACACTACACCCACCTTAGTATCATCCAAGGACCTCAAGGCTGCCTCCTACAGGGAGCACACACTCTTGCCCTTCACGCGCTGAACGCGGGAATTTCCAGAGATCCCCCCAGCGTCCCCTTTGCTTCCTGGCTGAGAAGGGCAACCTTAGGTAAGCAAGCGGTGCCCCGGCGCCACACAATCAAGGCAACTGACTTATCATCACCGTACATTTTACAGTTCTGGGAAGGCGGGTACATCATTGAAACTCAATATCCCCTTGAAAGTTCGAGAACACTACAGCGAGAAGGGTGGTGTGTTAAGCACAGTTAACCTTTTCCTCAACAATCATGCAGACGTACTGTTTGCCAGGACACATTTCTGCAAAGCACGTGGGACTATAAACAACGACATAACACTCACCAAAAGGGAAACAAAACTCCCCGGCCCCGAGCAGGAAGGCGGGTGCCGGCAATGCCGGACCAGATTCGGGGGCGTTCCTGACATTTTTTGGCTTTCGGCTGACGTAGCCAAAAGCCAAAAATTCTCGGGAACGCCCCCGAATCTGGTCCGGCATTGACGGACAGGCCCGTCTTCCAATGGCTAGCCTCCATTTATGGAGCTAGCCAATGGAAGACGGGGGCCGTTCCTGTCTTCCCTACTATACTCATTAGGTTTTCGCCTGCGCGAAAAAGCTGCGCAGAGCGCAGCTTTCGCCAGGCAAAACCGAAAAACCTATAAAGCCCAATGTCAGTCAAGTTCACCAGAACTACATCATCAGCATACTGAAATGAGGTCACCTGACTATGTCCCAGCCTCGGTGAATGGGGTTTAGCTGCGTCAAGATATGCACTTATGTCTTATATTACACAGATTGAAAAGCATTTTGGCCAGAATGCACTCTTGTTTCAGTCCCCTCTTGACTTCTATTTTGGTTAACAAACCATTATTAGAACCAAGTTTGACCATTGCCCAATTGTTTGAGTATAAGAGTTGGATGGCATATAATATGTTTGCAGGGATGTTCCAGCTGGACAGCTTCCTCCATAGGAGATTACGGTTGGCATGATCGAAGGCTGTAAAGAATTCCACGTTGAAGGTATATAAAAGTTGTCTTTATTGATGATTTATATCTCAGCAATTATTGAGGGTGTGACTAAGTTATCTGTTGCATTCGAAATAGAAGTGGGGCCAGTTTGAAAGTAACTCATTTTTTTCCTTCTGCTCAGTCTTCCACATCTGCCAGTAACAAACTAGCAAAACATTTTGAGTCTACATCCAAAACAGCGAACTTACAATAGCTATCCCGGTAGGCATACAGGCCTTTCTTGAAAATAGGTTGGAAAATTGAGCCACACCATGATTCTGGAATTACCTTCTCAGATAGATAAATTGAATGAGAAATAAAAATGTGCATACCAAAAATCACAGCCTTGTTTATAAGTAGCTGCAGGGAGCCTGTTTGGGCCAGGTGCACCAGTCCCTCTACATTTTTCAACGTTTTCTTTCATTACCATCAGAGAAAAGGATAAAGAAGTTGTACTATGGTCTTTGTGCGACTGGGGTGGACTAAGGTCCTCGCTTTTATATAAAGATTCAATATGCCTCACCCATGTTTCTTCAGTGGCATTGTTGCCTGTAGTGGCAATTGGATCACTATGCAGTTGGTTAATTAGAGACCAAAGAGATTTATCATTATTGCTGTTGTAAGCTTTCACAATGTCTATCCAATCCTGTTCGGTTTAGGATCTTTTTGCTGACCAGACTGCCTTTTTGAATACTTTACTAAGCACACAGAATTTGTCACGCTAAAATGCGGGATCAGGATGGGTATTAATGGCCTTCACTTCAGTTGCCATAGCTCAACGTTGAAGCATTAATGGTTTCAGGCTCCATTTTCTATTTTTAATTGGTCAACACCTCTTCAGGGGATATTTAATAGATTTTAAGAAATACGTTTTAAGTTCATCTTGAGTCATTTACCATGCTCTAATTGGATCTTCGAGGTCCTAGTTTAATTTCTAGTCTGCTTCCACTCCTTATAACAAACGATATGGGGGTGTTACACCTGACCGTTTCCCAATGGCAGCCTGCATCCTGTGTATAAATACCACCATATGCTTGTACTAGCTCATCAGAGTTCGTGATCCTGATATCTGAAGTGAATGGTCACTCTCACATCTTAGATTTATGTTGAATCTCACGATGTTATTCAAGAGGGAGAGAGTTACAAAAGTATAGTGCAAGACAAACTCAGCCTTGTAAGATTTTCTTGTCGCAGATGTCGGGATATCGCCATGGCAGCGCACATTGAGTGCCTGATAACCGAGTGCCTCTAGAGTGCAGAGAATGTCATGGTCTGTTTTATTGATCCAACTGTATTTGGAGGTTTGTATCAAAATACCCCAGCGCATATCAGTTCTTTTTAGGTTCCCACATCTTCTGCGGTTATTTACCAAGTTGAGATTAAAATCACCTGTGAGTATTTGTGAGATACCACTATACATGCTTTCCAGTTCCGTAAGGGAATTTTCAATCGTTTTTATATTCTGCTGCTTTTGCCTGGATTGATATAGACATTTTAAATTATGATTGGACCAGTTTTATTTTCATAATCCCAATTGGATATTGTTAAGCCAAGTATGTGCGATCGATTAGAGTCCAAGCAATGTAAGCGGACTTGCCCAGCGTCTCATAGATGGGTGCCCGTTTTTCTAATTTTTTTCAGTGGGACAAAAATTTCCACATACCATTCCAGTGGTTGTTCCTCCATTTTCCATGTCTCCTCAAATACACCTCAAGTTCTGGGTCTGAATGGATTTTTTTGATTCTGGTTATGTTCCATTAAATAATGGACATCGAACGAGTTGTCCTTTGGAGGAGCCTATGATCACAACAGTCTGTTTTGCTTGGCCTTTTCAAACGAAAATTGCTGTGTCTAAAGGGTTATCCTTTCATGTGTATCAGATATTTCTTAAAACAGCATCAGTCCAATTTTATTTTGATTGAGGTTAGATGATAACCAGTTCCAATCTGCGGTGTGAGAAATTGGGGGAGGTGGCGCACCAACAATGGCGGACTTATGAAGTATTTAGTGAGATCGTTATAGAATCTATAGGGGTGGTTTGGTTGGCTCCACAAGCACCTAATGCACTTTTCAGCAAAGTGGTGGTTTTAATCAAGTTCTGCTTAGCCCTTGATTTTTGTTTGTAGTTCTTGGATAATAGCACAACGGGTATATATTCTTAGGCAAGTATGACATCGTTATTTCCCATTCCGCAAAAAATCTTACCTAATAGGTGTCCTCTTGTTTAAATTCAACTGCCTCGATGCTTGAGGAGGAGAGATGACTCAGCTCTTCCTGTGTGGCTAAAAGTCTCAAAATATTACGTCTGTTTAAGAAGTCACTACTGCCCCAGATTCGTATTGAGATTGAAATGCAGTCTTAGTTGTTCCCCGTGTGTGTTTACCTCATTTGTGTGATATCTAGAGGGGCCTGTAAGGGATTGAGGTTTGACTTCCCGAGGCATCGATATTTGCGAACCAATTTTGGGAGCGTGGGATGAACCATTGAGTGAGAAGACTTGTGGTATATTCATGCTGCAATGATGGTCAAACCGTTTCTCAGTTGGCCTCTCATTGTATACCGGTTACTTCTGGTGATTCCCAGCAGTTAGTTCCTTAAACAACTTGTGACTTCTAGAGCGGATTCACTCTTTGAACGTAATTTGCAGGGTAGGTGATACATTTGTGAATGTAAGTACAGGGAGTTTCAAACTTTCAGATGGATGGGATTTTAACCTTTTGTGATGTGGAAAGGCCATCCTAGAACCGATAAAGGTATTAACTTCTTGTGATTGTCCGTGGCAGTGACCAGTGAGTGCCTCCTCTTGGCACCTTGAGGTGTGTATAGTTACCTGTGCTTCGTTATCAGCGGATGCTCCTTTCATTTGTGTAAAAATTAGGAAATATTTGGCAGTAGTTTCTCTTAGTTTCAGAGCTTTTGCATTTTGTTCTTAACTTTTGTTTTGCTTTCTTAATGTTTTTTGCTTACTCCTCGAGGAAGTGGAAACTTTCATGGGAGAATTTGATAAAGGGCTTTTGTTATTAGAAGTTTCAGAAAATTATTAGATTCTTATGTCAGTTGTAGGCTCATTAGAGTTAAGCAATTCACACCCATTCTTTACCTCATCGTCCTCCTGCCTTTTGTGTACTTCTGCTGTCACACACAGTTTAGTTGGAGCCTGGTGGTCAATTTGAGAAAGTTGATGAGGGTTTTGTTGTGCTGATTCTAAGGTTTCTGAGCAATGAGGCACCCCAGAGCAGGTGACCATTGTAGAGCTGTGACAAAGAGCATTGATAGATTTAACTTCTTCAACTAGAGAAGACATGATAGCAGGGAATTCTTGAAGTTTTTCCACAATGGGACTATATGTGCAATTTGGAGTTCAGTCTCTGATTCGCAGTAGAGAGAGGTTTATTAGACTCGTATTAGACTCAGTAAGCAAGACTGTATAGCTGTTTTTGAGGCTTACGTCCTTTGTATATGGAGAGACCTCACCTCTCTGTCCATTGACAAACCTGATTAAGGCATATAGAGATGCTTCAGGACTCCAAGTAAATTGCCATGCAACCATTTAGTTCCCTAGATGAAGAAGGGTGACCAAAAGATCTTTAATGTTCCCTACCTTCAAATCACACAATGGCATTATAGGTACTTAGACATTTATATTTCATTCCCTGAGGAGAGTTGAAATTTAAATATCACACCACTCATAATTAAGTTGAAGCATCAAATGGATGCCTTGGGTAAACTGCCTCTTTCTATAATGAGCAGAAGCTCTTTATATAAAATGATATCCCTCAGACTGTTTCTCTGTATTTTACAAAACTACCCTTTCAAGTTGCCCTACTCATTTTTTTAAACCACTCAAATCTTCCTTGACATCCTTTCTGTGGGGAGAGGGGTCCACCAATCCCGTTGCCCTATGATGGTGGGCTGGGCATCCCTAATATTAGACTGTACTACTGGGTGGCCCAAATGATCTCCATTAATGATTGGTTGTTTGGAGAAAGGGACAATCCAGCTATTTCTTTAAAATTTTGTTTTTATTGATTTTCTTAAAATACAATAAAAATAGGAGAAATACATTGCCCTATATATAATCACAGGATCCATAGACCCGTTCTGGTCACTCATACATTGTAGTGCCTTTAATGCCAACCCTACCCTGTATAACGTGGTTTCCCACAGTGAGTGTATCATCCTTTGTTTAGTGATTATTGCATAACCAGACAACTTTAGCAATATAAACAGGCATATTCTTTATGTTCACACAATTTTCATTCCTGGGTTACGCTTCCCCTCCAAGCCCCTCCCATCCAGATGTCTCGCAATTATATGCGCCCAACAATGCAGCCATTAGAATGGAGTTGTACATTTTTGGAAAAACTGTTTGTTTCCACAACTGTACAGTATGACACCAGTCGATTCTTTTCCCCTGATTACGAGGATATCTATTATATATCGAAAGTTGGTATAATGCGCTTAAGTGGAGAGAGAAAACTGACCTGGAGGAGAAAACTGACCAAAGGAGTTATTGTAGACAAAATTGGTATATCTAAATTAATAGGTGTATTGATATTAATACATATGAAATCCTAATCTGACGCAAATGATGCATACAATCTACATAGGTCACAGTTTTTACACATTTTGCAATTAAGACATGCACTAAAATCCCCAGAGTTTAACCTCACAGAATCTAAAATGACCCTAGAGAAAACTGGAACATATCTAATATATGGTAAACACAAAGATGGACATCAGGGAATCAGCAAATGCGGCCAAGTTGAAACTAATTCAATTTAAATACTCTCACAGGGTATACTAAACCCCAGATAGGCTCTATCAAGTCGGGAGAGGCACAACCCCAAATGTATAAGATTTCATGTGTCAGTGGGCACATTTATGCATATGATTTGGGATTGCCCTGTGATTCAATCGTGAATGGCATCCCTATGGATAAAAGTCTCTTTCAAAAAAGAAGGAAAAGCGATTCTCATGGCAAAATTTACTTGACTACTCTTCCCGGCTCTGAACCTTTTTTCATCCGAGACTCGCTGTATATGTTCTTGGAACAATATGAAGTAAACAAGGACCCCCTGAGAAGGATATGTTTCCTGGGTCAGGGCAAACACTATGTGACAAAAAAACAAACCCAGGCAAGACAAAATAGACTGGCAACGTTCGAGTGAAAGAAGGTATAAAAACACTAAATATAGCATGAAGATTCAATTTAATACATTTGATAAAAAGCATTCATTGATATAATCAAAAATATTTTTAAAAAAACAGTAAAAGAATTATTTCAATAAATATACACAATATCTAGTGATGATAATATTCCCAATGGTACTGAGAAGAGATTAATTTCGTCCCGCTACGCGTTTCGACACTATGAGAGTGTCTTCATCAGGACAGTATCTTCTTGTAACTTAAGGTCATAAGGAAAAAACAGACTTGATCCTCGGTCCAGCCAGAGATTACCAAAGGGGACCTCTATTTTTCTGAGTTTTGGTAAGGTGTACAATTATTCATTGGGTGGCAGGGTTGAATTGTATTTATGTCGTGACGACGTTCAGTATTCTGTAGTAAACCAGGGACAATTTTCGAATGCTAAGGTCGTTACTCCGGGACAGCTGTGCTACGTAGACTGCGTCACGTATTTTCAAGTAGCGTACAATGTTGTTGACTCGATGAAACCCGAAATAGGTGCCGAGTGTTCTGACACTGAATTTCAGGCAAAAGAGAAACCAATTATGGTGGCGTCTTGCAGATAATTGGAACCATGGATTCACTCATGGCTAATGGACCGGAGCAGGAATTGTAAAAGGAATCGGCTATTTGTCTTTATTAGATCGTATTGATAGCGAGAATGGCGTCTTGGTTCCGAATAAACCTGCACTCTGTCTCGTGGCTGTTGGATTTGAGCAAGGATCATATGAATAGCTGGCTGCCTGTTTTCTGTGGGTCGCATTGATGGCGAGAATGACGTCTGGTACCTCGTGAGGGAAAACAACTATGATCCCTTGCTTTGGTATTTTTACGATTCTTTCTGTGTATTTTATTTGATTTTATTTATCCTTTGCTTGTTCTCTATACTGTGTTTTGTTATTCACTTGTTATAATCATCTCTGTTCATTGTAAAGCGCTCTGATATCTGCAAGGATCTTGTTCGCGCTCTATAAAACCTTCTAAATAAAATAAATAAATCGTCGGTACTTCGGCTTAGGACAAAGCCCGAGGTACCGACGGACAGAGCGGGGCCTCATTGCCTGAGCGAGCGCCAGGAGAGGTGAGGTCTGATCCCAAGAGTTTTCTAGGAAAATAATTCTATTAAGGAGGCATCACTTCCAGAGATTGGAACTTCACATATGGTAGGATGTACCTCTGTTTTTTAACCTTTTTCTCACTTATTTTTGCAGTAGTGTTACAAAACTGGTCCTGAAGAAAGCCATTGGACTACCTACCGTCCACAAGTGACTGAAACATGTCGACCTCCTTAACCATCACAAGAATGTTACCATTTATTCATACTATCTAACACTATTTTTAATCTTGACATTATGATGACCCCATAATAAACTTGCTCTTTGGCATCATAATAGTTAATTTTAGCTTCACTTTTTTGCTTTTTCACATTTTCAACACTGCAACTTATCTTTTCAGCACCGCCACATCTCCGTTTTAGCTGCTTCACATCACTGGTGGATCGAAATTAGAATATCTCACGCTAACAACTAGTGAGATATCTAAAACAGATACCAGTTTTCTACAAAATCCCAGATGATGATGCTCCGCCATTGGGTGGGCTGATGGGTTCTTTGCTCCATTATTTACATATTACAGACACACACTAGACATAGTGTATGCCACTGTGGTTTCACCTTTAGCCTCATGCTATCAGACCACTAGTATCCATGTTTGTTATTAATACAGTTGGATTGGGGATAGGATACTAGAGGGTCGTTAATTTCAATTACCCTTGGACCCCCTGTTAAAATTTATTTTACCTGAGCTGAATAAACACTCCAATCCCCCCAAAGGCAGATCTCTTATATACGCAAGCAATGTTAGGGTTAGCATTCATTGAGCTTGAAGGGCATGCCACATCCTTAACAAAGCTACATTCAGCAACATAATTTTTTTTTTTTTTTTTTTTTTTTTGTTCAAAAGTGCTTTATTAATATTTTCAAACTGCACAAGAACACAGCTGTTTGCCTACAACCCAGGGGCCGGCAGCCATAATCATATCTGTAGTACATGCAATGATACAGTTGTAAATACCGACAACGAGTGGGTTCTGCAATGAGTGCGCAACATGCTGTTCGGTAGTGACTTGCTGTTCCTCGTGCTACTAGTGGCGTAGAGGTAGAGAACTATTTTTTAAATTTTTGTTCAAAAAATAATGCAACTAGCATAACTGAAGTAGACTAAACCTCTAAGGACAAGTACAATTCTGCATCCTTCCTCCACATCCACACAGTTCATAAGGGGAACTTTAGCACTGTACACACACAGTCTAGTCCAGTGATCCATATGTATCAGGAATGTTTCATGTCTCAACAAAAGCCTCACACACAACCCAATAGGTTGACGTGTTTATGGCCCCTCTTCCACTTCTAGTTGTTGCAAGTAGTCTGTTAAATAACACCAAAAGTCTTTGGGACGTGATTTCCTTGGCAATTCTTCTTCGTAGGTAACCAGCTTATCCCTACAGTACGTCATATCTTTGAGCCAGGCTTTAGTATTCGGAAATAGTTTACCCCCCCAGCATTTGGACACTTGTCTTTTTGCTAACAGTAGGGCTATTGCACAGAACTTGCGCCTACGCGCCCTAACATTTGGTAACAGTCCTAGCAGGCACACCTTCATGGAACATTCGACCTCCGCATTAACCATCGTCCCCAGTGTGCTGGTCACTTTGTCCCAATAATCATGTATTTTAGGGCAATACCAGGCCAGGTGCGCAAAGTCGGCCTCCTGTGCTCCACATCTCTTACAGGTGGCTTCTTCCCTCATCCCATATTTCTGCATGCGTCGTGGGGTGTAGTATGTTTGATGCAGATATTTTAAATGCGTTATACGTAAGTTGCCATTCGGCGTTAGTAGTTTAATGATAGTGCATGTCGCAGACCACTCTATTTCTGACAGGGGTTCCGGCAATATAGCACTCCATCTTTGCATTGATTTCTCCGAGTTGTATGGGATTTCACTCTGTGCCATGTTGTATAATCTGGATACTAGGTGGGAGGTGTTTGAGGAAGTTAGGATCAATTGTAGCGTGTTCAAACAGGGCGGTTCCAACGGGTAGTTTGGGTACAAATCTCGGATCGCCCTTTGCAGCCTGTAATATGTGAATTTGAATAGCATTGTCGGGTTGCTAATATATGTCAGTTCCTCAATTTGGCGGAAAGACCCTTCGTTGTATAAATCCCCAAAGTTATCAATACCTATTTGTCTCAGATTATCCATCCCGACTTTTTCGTTTGTTACCGAGATACCGGGATGATGGTGCAGTGGTAGTGCCGGGGCATATAAAGGGAGTTTGTGCGCTAATCTGCCCAGTGTGTGCCACGCATGTGTGGTTGCGTCGATGCTATTTATATCTGCTGCATGCAGAGGTGGTCTTTTGTGCGTAATGATCGCAGTAAGTGGTATAGGTGCTGCATCGCCTTCCTCCACTGCTGTATGAGTTAGGTAGGGCGTAGGGTGATACCAATGCGCTGCATAGTGCGCCTGAGCACATAGATAATACAGGTAAAAGTCCGGGACACAGAAGCCGCCCTTTTCATATGGTTGTGTTAGTGTGCGGAGTTCTATGCGAGCCTGCTTCCCTGCCCAAATTAATTTCAGCACTAAAGATGTTATACGTTTGAAGACCTCCTTTGGCGGTGTAATTGGAATGTTGTTAAAGAGGTACAACAATTTCGGAAGGATATTCATCTTCACTATGGCGATGCGATCGGCCAGGGACAGTGGGAGTCTAATCCATCTTTCCACTTTCTCCTCCAATTGTACCATAACCCTGCCATAATTAGTCCTGATGACCTCCTCTGGGTTTCTACTGAACCAAATCCCCAAGCATCTGGCCGGGTCTGTTTGCCAGTCCAATGGGAAGTCCTGTGCGTATGGTGTAGTGGAGTCTGTGAGGGGGATGATGATCGATTTGTCCCAATTTATTTGTAGCCCCGAGTGTCTGCCAAACTTCACGTATTCACGCAATAGTGGGCTCAGGTTTTGCTCAGGATCCCGAACATACAAGAGCATATCATCCGCATATAATGATATGTGTAGCGGCCTGCTTGGGAAATGTAGGGCAGAAAGATTATGCATCTGTCGGATGATACACGCTAGTGGCTCTAGGGCGATTGCAAATAGCAATGGTGATAGCGGACATCCCTGCCTAGTGCCTCTATTTATACTGAAGGGAGCTGAAATGTACCCATTCACCCGGACTCTGGCCCCTGATGATGTATATAGCAGTTTGACCCAGGTGATAAATCTAACCGGAAAGCCCATCCTTTGTAATATTGTTAATAAATAAGACCATTCAATGGAATCGAAAGCTTTAGCGGCGTCTAGGAGTACCGCGGCGGCTTTAGTTTGGGGGTTAAGATAGTGGGATATCGCAAACAGTGTCCTCGTGTTGTGGGAGGTGGCTCTGGTTGGAATAAATCCGGCCTGATCCGGCAGAATCAGATTAGTCATCAGGGGCTGTAGACGCTCTGCCAAGAGTTTGGCCAATATTTTAGAGTCTACGTTCAGCAGGGATAGCGGTCTGTATGAGTCACAGTGCTCCGGGTCTTTACCCGGCTTTAACAACGTGATTATTACGGCTTCTCGTAGCGTGGGAGGTAGAGCAGCTTGCTCAAAGGCAGCTCCATACATTTCTACCAGGTGAGGTGCCAATGTGTCTGCATATTTTTTGTAAAACTCGCCGGTGAAGCCGTCAGGCCCGGGTGCCTTGCCATTAGGTAGGGTTAGTATGATTGCTGTTACTTCTTCTACGGTGATGGGTTGTGCGAGATACTCCCTTTGGTGGTCAGATAACCAAGCGATAGCTATGTTATGGAGGTAGTCTAATGTTTCGCGCGGTGGTGCTATCTGTTGTGCCGTGTATAGTGACTCATAAGTATGTACGAATCTACTCAATATGTCTTCTGGCTGTGAATGAACAGTGCCCTCATCGTCTCTCACCTGTATTATGGTCTGGGGGCTTCTGCCTACACAAATTTTCCTGGCTAATATTCTACCTGGCCTCCCACCTTCCCCAAACTGTCTTGCAACTGGACGTTTGGTGACGTATTTCAGTTCGTCGTCAGCGAACTTCTGATGTTCCGTTGTAAGAGTTCTGATCTCACCCAGCATCTGGGCCTTGCCTGTCTTTTCATATTCTATTTCCAGTTCCTTTATGCGTTTCTCCAGATTTCTAATCTGTGTCCTGATGTCCCTTAGTATACCAGTGGCCGTGCTCATACATCCTCTACAGTGTCGGTATTTAACTGAAAAAATTCTTTAATGGCCTTATCTAGTGTGTCTGTGAAGATCGGGTCTAACAGCGCCCCAGCGTTAAACCTCCAGCTGAAGGGTGGGGGTGTGTAGTGTGGGATATGCAGTGTAAGTAATATAGGGCTGTGGTCAGATAGCGTTCTAGGCATTGTTTGAATTTTCTTAACCCATAAGACCGCAGTGTCCGATCCCAACCAGAAGTCTATTCTTGACCAACTATTATGAGCCATGTTCACATGTGTAGCCCCTGGAATGTTCGGATATTTCACTCTCCATATGTCCCTGAGGGAAAGATCCTCCATGACCTCCTTTACCTTTCCTCTAGCTTGTCTGTGTGGTTCTATGGATGTTGCAGAGCGATCCATAGCATTATCTAATGCAACGTTGAAGTCCCCTCCACAGACAATAGTTGTGTCGCTAAATTCCATCAAATGAGACCATACTTCTTGAAAGAACTCTGGGGAATCTACGTTTGGTCCATATACATTAACCAAAGTCAAATTTTGCCCTCTGATCCTACCAGATATGATGACGTATCTGCCACCTGTGTCAATGATAGAACGATTAATTTTGTATCCAGTACTTTTTTTGATTAGTGTCATGACCCCCCTTGAGTATGCAGAGTAGTTGGCGGCATAACTAGCCTCAGCCCAGCGTGCCCCAATATTCCTATGGGATGTTGGGTCAATGTGTGTCTCTTGTAGAAGCGCTATGTCGACCCCATTCCGGTCCAAACATGCGAACACTTGTCTAATTTTTTTAGGGTGTGTGAAGCCCCTGACATTCCATGTCAATAATTTCAAGCTCTCATTCCTAGCAGTACCCGTTAATGGACATTAAATATACTGTATAACATTCGTAACAATACATTCCCAATACCATAAGATACAGTTTTACAGTGCTTAACTCCGAACCAACTTTACATTGTGCAGTGTGGATTACAGCGATGCGTCTTAAATGCACTGGCCAATTGAGGTATGTAACAACCCAACGTCTCCCCCCCCCAACATTTCCCCAACCCTCCCACTCCGGCAGCCCAATTTCGCCGAAGCCATATTCCCCTTTGAACTGCATCAGACAACATAACTTTGTGGGGATCTCCCAAGTAGAGGTCCGCCGGGGGCACCCTCCGACACCCTAGTTAAGGGGTGTGGGCAGTGCAAAAGAGTGTACATCAGATCGCGTAATGCTCAGGTTCACTATAAAGATCACATATACAACCTTAACAACTCTCGACCCTGAATGTGCGAGACATCTCACATATTGTCATCATCAACTACCCAAGGTAGAGTAGCGAACATCCTCCCTGGCCTCAGAAACATACAGAGCACCTACTTGACAGTTTATGTTAGGTAAGCTACCTGCTGCAGCGTGCATTGAGTTCAATTCCCCAGGTTGTACATTCTAATTCAGCCTTTTCACCGTGTATTGCATAGAAGAGGCCCAACCAGGCCGTGGCCAGGGACTAATAGTCTGTGCCTGTACCCATAATGGTAGTACCCAGTACCATACCCAATGTCTCTGCTAGCATCTTGTGGACATCCTACTGCAATGAGAGTGAGGCTAACTACCCCACGAGCAATGCTACAAGGCTGGGGCCCATATTTAAGTCATGCACATTGGTTCCAGAGTCTATGCTGCATGACTTCAGTCACAGCATAACGGCGAGCGGGAGCCTTAGTTCGTGCCTTTCCACCCCTTCCGACTGTTCGACCACATAATGTGACGGTGGGACGGGATGCAATTCCCAAGTCGTTGTGACGGCTTACCTTTAATCGGAGTCTAAGTTCTTGTCTCTGCAGTTCGACCTTTTACCATTGTTCGCCGTCTTTTTTATGAAATCCATCGCTGCTTTAGGGGTCGACAGGAAGACCGGCTTGTCCTCCCAGGTGATCTTTAACCGAGCTGGGTAGAGCATGGCGTAGGGAATATGTAGTTCACGAAGCTTGGCCTTAACGTCGTTGTACTCCCTACGAGCCTGTTGTACCGCAATTGTGTAATCCGGGTAGAACTCCAACTTGTTACCTTGGTGTTGTATCTCACCCTTCTCACGAGCCAGCCTTAGTATGGTATCTCTGTCCCTGTAGTTAAGTATCCAGGCCACTATCGGCCTTGGTGAGGCTCCCGGTGCAGGTCTAGTGGCTAGTGATCTGTGTGCTCGTTCCACGATGAAGATTGCCGACAGCGCTTCAGCACCAAAGATATCTCTGCAGAGCTGTTCAATGTATGGCTCCATCCTGCCAGTGTTGGTGGATTCCGGCAGCCCCGCTATTCGTATGTTGTTACGACGTGAGCGAGCTTCCAACTCCTCCGACTTAGCCTTGATGACCTCCAGTACTTTCTCCATGCCGGTGCATTTGGTTGAGGTAACATGCGATTCTTCCTCCACGCTGGATATCCTGTTCTCGGCGGTGTCTAGCCTCTCCCCTTGTTTGTCTAGTTTAGCCGCCATGCTGTCCACCCGTCCCGTGAGGTGGTCAAGCTTGCCATTGATGTCTTGCAGGTTGACTTGGATGGCTCTCAAAATGCTTTCCATGGCACTACCTTCACCTGTTTCCGATTCCATTTCTACGTCTGAAGGCGTGTTCTGGCCCCTTGGTTTTTTTCCGGGGCTCGAAAGTTAGTTTGGCTTGATGTCTGTCTGGCTTGCCCATGGTACCTGGTTGTAACTCTGCCGCAGTGGGAAAGGGACGTGTCGACTGCACCGAGGACCCAACAAGGCGTCTTCCCGCTGTATGATTGAGCGTAGCAACGCTTCTCATAGGTGCAGATCGCGACAGACTACCACACGGAGGCAGATGCAGGGACTGAACTCCAGCTGCGATGCAGTATTACCCCCACGTTACATTCAGGGTCGCTTCGATAGATTGTGCCCCTTTCAGCCTTTGGTTGTGTTTATGTTGGTGGACTGCAAGGGGCAGTGTTTTTATTAGCGTCTTGACCTCGCAGCGTCGCACGCAATGTTGGTTGACCCAGTCCCCGGTCACCGCAAGAGCGGCGCAGTAGATGGCCCAGAAGACAGTGTGGCGCTGCGGGAACTTGATACACCGTTGTGTCCTTGCAGGCCGTTCTCTAAGCTGTGGCGGCTGCAGAGTGCGCCCTCGTTGTCCCAGTGACTCGTGTTCTAGCTGTGACCTCCGAGCTCACCCACGACTGAAGCCTAGAGAGGCCCCGGCTAGGGCGGCAGGCGGAAATCAGCGTCAGTTCGCTTGGCAATGCGCTCCTCTGCCACCACCCAGCGCTCTGCGATCCAGGTGCACCGCATGCGCTGGAGGTGTCCGCACTGATCGCACTGCTATGAATCGTTGAACCAGGTCTAGGCTCCTGTAATCACTGCATTGCTCAAGGTTGTGGCGGGGTATAGGCGTTGTGGACCTACGAGTCCTGGTTAATTTGCAGGGACAGTGGACGCCGCCATCTTGTGCATAGTGTGTGTCTGCCTGTGAATGTCTACTCCGCGCCCGATGGCTTGTGATCCTATCGAGCCAGCTTGCAGCCAGTGTCTGTTAACATTTCACAACAATATCCACAGGCAGTGTACGCTTCCCATAGTGTTTGAAGGCAGCCGAAGTTGAACACTGCCTTCGGACGTCGCGTGTAAACAGGGCGGGCGGCGCCATTTTGAGATGTAATTTGTGCAGCGCCCTAGCCCACAGGACCATCCAGGCGCCGTGTAATGTAGCAATGAGCAGCCACACTCCCCTCGCCGCCTCTGCGTATTTTTAGCTGAACATTAGCGCAGGTACCTTGGGTAGCGCTGTTGCCTCTCACCATCTGACGGAGCCGTCCGCTCCCACAGTGACGGACGCGGTCGCCGCCGTGATGGCTGTTCCGGCGGGCAGCGTTCCACAGGTGTTTTCCAGCCGTCAAATCGGTCTCCGACGCTCAGCATACCTCCCTGTGCATGCCCCGCATGTTCCGATTGCCGGAGATGTGATTCGCGTTATCTTTTGATCAGTTTAACGCACTTTAAAAGCGTTAAAATCGACTGCCCGGCGGAGCTGCTCTCTCAAGCAGCCATCCCGCTGTGCGCCCCCTAGCGCCCCAACATAAATTACTTTCTTGGGAAGAGGCACAGGCAAGGACTACTGGGCCTTGGTGGTTGGGTTGAAGTTGTTTTTTTTGATGTACTGGTGCTCATTCTACTGTGACTCTCCAAACTAGGCCAAATGCATTCCTTTCTGCACTTGTCTCTCTGGGTAGTAAGGGGGAACAGTCACAGGCAGCTCAGGGTGGTAGTGGGGGCAGGTACTGGAGCTCAGACCTCAACAATCAACCAACTGACCCACAAATATCCATTAACAAGTCAGTGTTTCTGAGCACTATGTTCAGCAGGCAATGTACCCATATCACTCCCTCCCCCCCCCCCCCCCCCCCCCCCCCTCCAGGTTCTTGGTCCCTGGATTTATATTCCGCCGCCTCTCTCTTGGTGTTATTCCGGAGTTGCATGATATTGACTCAGTGACAGTGCAGTCACCTCCAAAACATATGTGAATTGATTCTCAAGTTTGAAGTCTTACCCTTTCACTGTTTTTGAGATAGAGGGTTGAAAGACCTGACCTTAAGGGAAAGTGCTTCAAGAGTGAGGCCAGGCTGGGCAGGCCACTGGAGGTGAGGCCAAATGGTTTAATGGTTTGACGGTTGTATACAGATGAGACTGATCATATGGTGGGTTTGCAGGTTTAACTACAAGGATTAATTCTTTTGGAAAATATGGTGAAGATGACAGAGTATTGGACAGAGGACAGGAAGCACAGGCCAGTTTTAGGAGTGGTAGGAAAAACTATGCACATTTCTTAAAGGGAAGTTTGAAGTAGTGTCTGTGTGTGTGTTGCTATGTGTATTTATGTGCATCATACACAGTATGTGATCAAAGACTAGCTGGAAAATAAAGTATTTGCTATTGATTGTTTAGAGTGAGTTTTAAATGCCACGGAACAATGAGTTTAGTGGTAGTTTGACTGTGAGTCTATAGGCTACCATCCTTGAAGAAGGGTGGAAAAGGGCCAGAGTGTGGGGGCTCATTGTAAAGTACTTGATGGTTAAGAGAAGGAATGGAATGGTTGTCATTGAGAGTGACTACCTGATTCCAGTATCACAAAGGAATGTTATTGTGTTACTCTGTTAGTTTTCTATTCACTGATTAACGTAAGGTCCATAAATCACTACTAAATTATATTTTATCTCACTGAGGAAAATACACTTTGTATTGCTTCTCTTGTGTAAGTATTGTAACCTTCATCTGCCCCTCACATTTCTACATTTAAAACAATGTAAACAATATTTTCTTGGCTTTTCTTTCCACTAAATTGGGTTAGATGACAAAGGCTAGCAAAGTATAAGGTTTTTTTTGGGGAGGGGGAGAATGGATGAGGCAACATTTTCTATATACAACATCCAGTCTGTGTTCAAGATATATGTTCTTAAAACAACCTAATTAGATTTCAAGCTTCTCCACGAGCTCAAGTAGTTCACATATTTAAGTATGGTGTGATCCTGTTAGCAGTCAATCCATATCAGATCTGATGTGTGTGAATTAATGGAAAACGAAAACTGAGAAACCACATTTGAGGGAAGCAAATCATGAAAAACCAATTTGAAGAAAAGACATTTTAAGAAAATGCAAAAAAATAAAGGAAACTTTAAAGGAAAGATAATTTTAAGGAAAAATCGAAAATTACATTAAACTTAGTTGGAGTTTAGGACTACTGTGAGGTTTTTGGGTCCAGAGATTGGTAATGTTTTGCGTGATGAGAGGCTTTTAGGGATCAGGAATAATTGGAGTTCGGGCATAGAAAAGGGGTTTTCTATGGGCTGGAGTCTAGGGGTGTCGAGGAGTTTTTGGGGAACACGGATGAGTGGTGTTAAGGTGAGTGAGGTGTTTTTAGGTTTCGGGAATGGGCGGTGTGCAAGGTTGAGGGGTTTCAGAGTGCCCTGAGGGCGGAGTTTAGAGTTGGTGAAGGTTTTTAAGGGTTTTAAGGTTCAATTATGGGTAGCGGCTGTCGTGGTGAAAAGTTTTTAGGCTTCAGGATGGAGTGGAGTATAGGTTTGTGAGGGGGTTTTAGGATTCGGTGATCAACGAAGTTTAGATGTAGAAAATTGTTTTTAGGGTTTAGGGTGATGAGTTCTTATGGGTCATGGATGGCAGGTGTTTAAAGGTGTTGAGGATTTTTTAGGATTCGGGGATGGGTGGAGTTTGGGTGTGCTGAGGTGTTTTAAGGAGTATGAGATTTGTGTGGTTTAGGCGTGGAATGGGGCTTTAGGGTTGAGAGATGGGTGGAGTTAGGGGTAGTGAGTGGTTTTATGGTTCAGGGTTGGTGGAGATTTAGAATAGAGAGGGCTTTTAGGCTTCAGGGACAAGTGTAGTTTAGGTTTAGTTAGGGATTTGAGGGGGCTGGTGTTGATGGTGGATGCTGTTTACAGATGGTGATGAGTCAGCGAATTAAAAGCATCCAAAGTAATTGTTTGACTGTGTACACAATATAAATATGAAATAAGGTCCCCTGGAGATAAGCACTGAAATACATATCTCTGACTAAACAGTTTCTGTAAGTAAGACCTGCAGCATTACATTTACACTTAAAAATAAATAGACATTCAAAAGCCAATTTCAACCAAAAAGACATTCTATGAATTGGTTTCTATAAAAAGGTAAATCCCTTGCATTCGGAAAATTTCCATTAAATACTTTAGACGAAATGGTTTCTCAGTACTTGTATTCCATGAAATCATTTTTCTATGAAATCACATACATCCATCAGGTAATTTTCTGCGTTTTGCACAACTAAACTTTCTTCTCTAATTAATGCTCTGATTCCAGGATACCTCTGCCAAGTTCTATTCCAAGGTTATTAATTTTTGACATTGTGAATGTTCTAGTCTTAGACTAGAAGAAGGGGTCAGCATGTATTGCAACCGTCCAAATGCATTTCTCCAGACCTGCTATAATTACCTTTGTCTGCATGTGTGCAGTGAGTAGTTAGTATAATTACAGCAAACGGGTGGTACATCATTCAGATATTCAATTGGTGTTCCAGTAGAATATTTGCTTACCCAACTGGACTACCACACCTCTTTACTGATAACAATAAGTAATACAATCAAGAAAACACTGTCCTTTTTAGGTCAAGCTTCATGACCTGTTGTATATACTTTTGGGGCTTCAAGTCCGCCCATTGCTTTTCATTTGTTTGTTTCAGTGTTCTTTAAAAATCCTTGCTTCAAAGTGGTTAATCTTTCCTATTTGTCCCTTCTTTTGATGAGTTGTTCACTCCCACAAAGCAATGCTGCATTGCTTATAGCCTTCCACTTGTCCCAGTACTAGCATCTGTTTAGGGACTACTATTCCCTTTCTCTAAGAGCATTTCACAAGGGCGCTCAACGTATTCAGTGGCTGCTAGTTCCTTAAATAGGGCTGTAATATCCCACAACCCCCTAACGCTTCTCTGCTCCGTCAACCGTCCCCCGTCCCCCGACCCCCTTTCCTCTCCGTATGAGGTTAATGAGCACTTGGACAGTGGTTTGAATAGGCTTGTAAATATTGTTCTTTTGTTGTCACATTTGCACGCTGTTTTCCAAGGGTGCCTAGTGCATAGTGTCAGTCCAGACTTGCCTCTGCAATGCTGGGGGCCGCTCAAGGGCACAAATCATGTCCTTGTCTTGGATCTTTTCTCATACCCCGATCACACTTCTCCTGCTGTCACCCATTTTAAAAAGTACTGTGTATGGTATGTTGTTGACTCTGCTCTGTACTGGCTACTTAAACTAGTGCATTTTGTATCTGTGCATTCGTTTCTGCCAGATGTATTTATTAGAAGTACAGGGCTCGCCTTTGATGTTCGTGTTGCTGCAATGCAAGTTACCCATGCATCACTTGTTGCCTCAGTCATTTTCTGTTCAGTGCCCGTCCTAGCTGATGAAAGCTTACAGCTTCGGCTGCAAATGTTTACTGTCACTGCAGGCTGTTGTGCCTTCCTGGATGCTTTTGACCCGCGGGTAGATTCTGTGATTAGGAAGGTGCGTTGGTTGCTGCTGCCGGTGTTAACTGCTTTTGTCATGGTATAGCTAAAGTTCCTCTCCCTTGGCATCTTTCCCCTGGGAGCCTTGCCCAGACCCCCTGACAGGATGGGTAGTCCACAGCTGGACCTCTGGGTGAGAGTGCAGCCCCTATCCATCCCCTTCGAGCTCCCTTGTTTCAGAGCAGCCTGACAGAGAGCAGGACTGGAGCCATGCACAATTATCTCCCTCACGAACTGCTTCCACCAATATCACAAAGAGCAACTTGAAACCTGCAGAGAGCTGGTGCAGCAGCTGAGTAAGCTTCTGTGCCAGAGCCAGTGAAAAGAGTGCATCATTGACACCAGGACATTCGGCAGCAGGTGAACGGGATAGAGGCTCCTTGTCTGGGGTAGTATGCGGTGAATATATGCATTTACAGTCTGGGCAAAACAACACAAGCTTTCTCTCACTCACACTGTGGTTTTCAGACACAGACCATGGGGATTGTTCATTCCATGGACACCCTTAGTACCTAGTGTACCCCAGGCTGATTGTGACGCCTAGAACACCCAGGACACAGCTGTTAACTTCCTCAAATGCAGCCAGGAGAAGGAGCCCAATAATTGCACAATCCCATACACACAGCACCTAAAACTCCCACACGCCCACTATACCTGAACTCCAAGTGCAGCGTGAGGGACAGTCACTAATGCAACAACA
Source organism: Lissotriton vulgaris (assembly GCF_964263255.1). NCBI lineage: Eukaryota > Metazoa > Chordata > Amphibia > Caudata > Salamandridae > Lissotriton > Lissotriton vulgaris. The sequence goes on along the minus strand of NC_141693.1, from coordinate 1,057,209,031 downwards.
CAACAATGTATCATTTAAGGCGTTTAGAAAGCCGCAGCACAGCATGGCTACTTTCACCACTACGGATATTTCCGTTGATTAAACAAACAGGATTGTAGGATACATTGATGCAATGAACACTTTTGAATGTGCAATTTTAAGCTTTTTAGACTAGATCACATACAGCATGTTTGCTTCTCTAAATGATGTGCTTTGGGTTTTTTAACAGCAACTTAATTTGTGTGCCCTCCACCTTTTTATATTTCCATTCTATATTTTTTGAGGAGGCACATCTTCCCCAAAGAAAGTTATAGAGACTTGTATTATGTTGATGGCATTTGTATAACCCACTTTCTGCAACGCTGTACTGGTACATCTCTAGTTAGAGGGCAGCGGCCAGTTCAGCGAGCCAAGACTGTGTGATTTTCGGTGTCTAAGATTAATGCCAGTGGACATCTACCAAATGCTTATGTACCTCTTAAGCAGGTAACATGCCCTTTGTCACATGATTAAACATAGCGTAAGACTAGAGTTGCTGGCTTTGTGAATATTCTGCTTAGTTTATTTTGGTAGCAAGTATTATTGGGAGCACTGTGATAGCCCACTGAAGGTCACATTAGCTACATGCATGTTGGATATAGGTGAAATGTTTTGTCAAAGGTGTACTATTGATTGTGTTGTGTGTGATTTCGGGGTGGCAAGGATTTTATCTCAAACGAAACCAGAAATGCTGCCTAGTGCTGTACATGCTCGGAAGAAGTGTAATCACAGGAGATCAGGACTAGATGGTGACATGAGAAGTGATATATGTAACCTTTTCAAAACAGGAACACTTTCTACTGATATTCGTTTACTTTTACATAAGTGTGATTACAAGTAGAGCAGCAAAAACAATTATTGACCTAAGCAGAACTCATGCAACCTTAGTACAGAGGCCTCCCACTCGCCCTGTGATTATTGTGGCCAGTTTTGAGCAGGGATTCTGGCCCATGCTCTTCTTATGCTCAAATAGCTTCTCAGATCTGATCAACTCCAGCCAATGCAAGCCCTACTTACGTTATGCCTAAAACTCAAGCCAGACTCCCACCTTGCACATGCCAGGATGAGTGAGATAAGACTCAATTGGAAGGTTACTGCAGTGTGAAAACAAGTCTGATCACTTCTGTCTCCTAAAAACCCACTGCGGTCCCCTTTCCATGCCAATTTCTATACTTTTTATTCCCTGGCAGTGTCTTGTGTAAATGTTGTGGAGTCCTCTTTCTTTCCTTAAGTTTCCACCCAGACATTTTAACTTTAATTTATTTTAAGTTAGAAATAACCCTTTGGGGCAACAAAAATATATACATCTACACCTGTAGACGTACTACTGTGTGTGGGAATCCATGAACATTCCCAATAGTAAATCTGGCAACCTGACATTCATGTGACGTTTTAGCTGCAATATGAAATGCTGTTCGTATTGTTGTCATACTTATTTATATTGCAGACAGAATGTCACATCCTGTTCGCTTCCCAATCATTACTCAGCTGTCTTCAACATCCCGTCTGGCTGGATCTTGGCTCACATCCCGGCGGTGCATGCGCTGTTAGTAAAGTGCACTATTCTTCAGAGCGCTCCTACGCTCAAGGCATTGTTGTCCATATTAATATGTTTTTACAATCAGGAGATTTATTTTCCAATGTTCCTCCGGTCTCTATTGGTTACATTCTACTCTGCCTTTATTTTTCACATTTATAGAACGTTGAACGAAGTCAGAAAACATTCTTGGATTCCAAGATGTTCCAACAAGTGCTTGAATTGGAAATATGAAAGTGCATGTACCCTAAACGAGAGAACCCTCCAATTAAAAGTATTGCAACTCTGCTTAGCAGTGCAGGTACTCTCTCTCAAATTAAAGAAGTGCAGGTACTCCGCACCCGAGAGTACCAGCCCATCTAAAGCACTGGTTACAGCAACAGTCGGAGCCTCATGCTTCCCCTAGACCATTTGCCTGCATGTGGACATTTTCTTTTCTTTTTCACCTTAGTTTCCTACTAATATTCGTACTACAGCCCAAACACGGGCTCTTACGCCATTAGAAGGAATCTTTGGCGAACGTGGAATGACCGATGATGAAGCCTGACACCTGGGAGGTGTGTGAGGCCATCCTGTATATTTTTAGGTCTCATCTGGCGAAAGCAGTGCGCATGCGCTGCTCTCGTCATACGAGGGCTTCTTGGAATCAATACAGATTCCAAAGCTCTCGGAGGCAGAGTTGAAGCCCTTCCCATCTTCTTCATTCGCTGGCGTCATCTTCTATGCAAAACGCTGGCATCTGATTGTAAAGGAGGCTTTGTAGTCCCTCCTTGTTGCCGCCTTGCCTCTTTTTAGCCCGCCCACCGGGAATGGATCGTTTACTGGCGAAGTGACACTCTCTCCTTCATTAGTCCATACACACTTTTTTTTCTCAGTGGGCTTTGGAAAAGTCAGCCATGTGTTTACTTTCGCATCGCGCTTTCACTTAAACTGAAAGCGCGATGCGAAAGTAAACACGTACCTGCCTTTGTGGTACCACAAGTGTGAAAAGGGACAAGTCTTGTATACAGAATGCAGCCTCGGTCGTCCAGGGCAGTGCAGTTTCAAGGCTCAGGTCTTTAATTTGTAATGATTCAGGCAGGTACGTGCAGAGCTGGAACAACAAAGAAGGTATTTTGACTTATGACCTCCTGCCAGGAGCACGGAGTCCGGTTCTGGGGGTTTCACCAGTGCTGTGTCCTGTAGGAGGCCCTCCCCCGCCCCCTCGGAGCTTCATTAGTTTCTGTGCTGGTTTTCGTCTCTAGGGCCCTGCCCCGTTGCCTGTGGTGTTATGGCAGCTCTGCCAAGTAGGTGAGAGGTGAAGGGGAGGCGTAGCGCTGCTCTCTCCCCAAGTAGGGAGGGCACTGGTTACCGGGGAAGCGGTGGTGAGCCAGCTGAGAGAGCATGTGTCTGTGAGGGGAGGAGGCACTTTGCTCACTGCACTGAGGGGAGCTGTGGGGCTGTGCTCATCACAGTGAGGGAAGTGGTGGTGAGCCGGCTGAGGGAGCCTGTGTCTGTGCGTGGAGGGGGCCCTGTGCTCACTGCACTGAGCGGAACTGTGGGGCTGTGCTCCGCACAGGGAGACCCCCTCGTATAGCTCTTGCCATGTCCTGTCTGTGTATCGTGCGTAAAGGGGAGAGGTGGGGCAAGATCTCCTGTGTACCTTATTGCCAAATCCTGTCTGTTATCCATGGGTAAAAGATAGCAACAGAGATCCTGCAAGATTTTCTGCATCCCCTTGTCATGCCCTTTCTGTACTCTGCGGGTAAAAGAGAGGAGAGGCCTCACAAGATCACCCGCACCCCCTTGCCATGCATAGAGCAGGTCACAGCTTTTCTTGACACCTCCCTTCCACTCCATCTCTTGCTAGAGGACTACCACCCGCCCCCGTGGCATATCCCACAGATCCCCTCTCCATCATGTCCTTTCTCAGCTGCCAGGACTGCCAGATACCTCCTGTACCCCCCTGCCCTCTCTAAGCTCTATAAGAGCGGGCAGGCTGTTTCTTCCCTACATACCTCTTTTACCATTTTGCCCTGTGTGGCCCTCATGCTAAAAAGAGTGCAGACTACTTCACTCTTAGAGACCTCCTGCCCTGTCCGGGCCCCATGGTAAAAGAGTGCAGCCTGCTGCTCTGCTAGAGACCTCCTCTAACATCCTGCCATATCTATTATGTTATGCTAAGACGATTTATATAGCGCTTTATCATGCACCCTCAGGTGTAACAGAGAGGCGCTGTGTGATGAGGCTCATCCGTGTGGGTTCTCACAAGACACAGACGTAGGCACTCACTACCTCTGGCTGGTTCCTCCTCCCACCTCAGCTCCTTCTTCTGCAGAAGCAGGAACCGGGGGCTGGGCCGGGCTTCACTGCAGGCTGCAGTTCCTCTCCTTCTGTGAGGCTCGGTGGAGCAGAGAGGCGCTTTGTGAGTGGCCAACCCCCGCCCCGGAGCTGTGAGCACTGACTGCCAAGTAGCCCCTAAGAAATTGACCTGCGCATCGGGGCACCCGAGGAGCCCCTGCACCCCGAGAGTTACACCTGTGCATTAGGCACCAAGTAGTCCCTGTGACAGAGAGACAGGCACTCCGTCGCCAAGGAGAACAGGTAAGGCTCGCCTGAGTAAGGATTTGTGCTTATTATAAGTCCCAAGAATGGTTACTTTACTGTGTCTTAAAGTACAACACCTTTGGCAGGAAGCAGCTATGTGCCTTACAGCGAGGTCATGCTTTGTGGCGCTATATAAAGGCACTTATGGCGCTGGATGTGATGGAATGGCAGGGTGGGGTAAGTTTGGAAGGAGGTGCATTGGAAAAGCAGCTTGTTGTCTCAGAGCTGCAGGTACACTGGGGGAGCTGTATGTGATGAAGTGGCAGTGGTGGTGAAGTTAGGAAGGAGGTGACTCGAAAGAGCAGCGTGTTATCTTAAAGCTGCACTTTGAGATAACACGCTGGAGGAGCTCTATGTGATGGAATGGCGGGGTGGGGTAAGTGTGGAAGGAGGTGCATTGGAAAAGCAGCTTGTTTTCTCAGAGCTGCAGGTACACTGGGGGAGCTGTATGTGATGAAGTGGCAGTGGTGGTGAAGTTAGGAAGGAGGTGCCTCGAAAGAGCAGCGTGTTATCTCAAAGCTGCACTTTGAGATAACACGCTGGAGGAGCTCTATGTGATGGAATGGCGGGGTGGGGTAAGCTCGGAAAGAGGTGCATTTCATGAGCAGCGTGTAGGGTCCAATTTGCAGGTGGACTGGGGGAGCTTGTGTGATCTGGGTGGAATGGAGGGGGTGGTGTAAGTTAGGAGTAAGGGACACTGGAAAAGCAGTGTGTGGGTTGAGAGCTGCAGGTAGACCAGGGGAGCTGTATGTGATCTGGGTGGAATGGAGAGGGTGGTGTAAGTTAGGAAGGAGGGGCATTTGGGTTGCAGCGTGAGGTCTCAGAGCCGCAGGTACACTAGGAACGCTGTATGTGATGGAATGGCAGGGATGGGGTAAGTTAGGAGTGAGGTGCCTCGAAAGAGCAGTGTGTGGGCTTGTTTTCTTGTTCCAGGGTCTGAGGCGGCTTGTGACAGTGCGATTCATGGTGATAGTTTTCGAAAGGCACCCTGGAAAGATCTCGACTGCACAGTAGAATCAGGTTTTATTGCTTTTATCATAGATCCTCCGTTTCCTTAAGGAAAACTAGAACGCCAGGCAATCATCCATAGTGGGGGACAAATCCATTTGTCACACCAAAAACAGAGACTTAAAGGAATTACCACCCTTGTCTCCAAAATAGTCAATTATCACGTTCTGTAATCTTAAATGACGTACCCTGTGTCCAAATCCATTCTTCCTAGGGCATAAGGCTTAAAAACAAGCATTAAAATGCAATAGGTCTCGCCTTTCATTAAGTTAAAGCCATTTGCTTTGCTATACAATACCATTAGCAAAGCAAATGGCTTTAACTTAATCAAAGGCGAGACCTATTGCATTTTCAATGCTTGTTTAGTACACCAGTGTGCTGGTCCAAACCATTGGAATCTGTTAGTAGCCAGAACTAACCCTAGTAAGGTGGAATGAAGCCACAATAAGTGGACTTGACAATTAAGGGCCTGCTTGTTTCTTGGTGGAAACGTTATTGCAAAGGGCGAGCACAAAGGTTGGGCCCTTGCCCTGTGTGCAAACTTGCTTCCACGCCCTCTGACCAGTCAGTGCTTGGGATATATATATATATATATATATATATATATATATATATACACATGTGGACATGCCTACGCTTCAAAGGCATCCACGTGCCTGCATAAATCTGCGCCAATCTTTATTCTTCAACATGGCACTAACAGCCTGATTCATGAAAGACCCGTTTTGCGAGTCTCTAATAGCGATTCATAAGGAATCGCTATTACAGGCTCGCAAAACGGGATTCATGTAGGAATAGCCAAAAAAATGCGATTCCTACTTATTCCTTATTTGCGATTAGCAAATTGCTAATCGCAAATAAGTAATAACTCCCCATTCATTCCTATGGGCCAAAAGGCCCATAGGAAGGATTGGGGAGTATTCCTTATTTGCGATTAGCAATTAGCTAAACGCAAATAAGATAGCGATTTAAAGGGTGCCAGGGGTGTCCAGAGGACACCCTGTAACATCCCTTAAATGCTAATTTAAACAGGTGTTGCGCACACACATGTCCAAAGGACGTGTGTGTGCAACATGCAACTCAGAAAAATGCTTTTAAAAACATTTTTCTGAGTTTTCGCTATTTACCACGAGGTTTCACCTCGCGGTAAATAGCGGCCCGAAATTGCGATTTCGCAATTTGAAAATGGATGATGAATTGCGTTTAAGGAATCTCAAATAGAGATTCCTTAAATGTAATTCCTCGCAAATTTGCGAATTCGCTATTACCGATTTTTGCATTTGGGATGATGAATCTCAAACGCAAAAATCGCACTCGCAAAGGGCCAGATTCTCAGAATCTGGCCCTTTGCGAGCGCAATTACCTTTGATGAATCAGGCCGTAAGCTCTCAAAAACGAATACATAGTGCATCCTGTTAATTCATTCTGGAAGAGAACAACTACTACGACTTAAACACAACTTCATATTTCATTCTAGGCACTTTACGCGTTTGCTAGTAAGTATATTTTAAGTTGCAAGGAAAGAGGATCAACCCACTGTTCTCTAAATTGTTCAACCCACACAACACTGTTTCCTTAATTTCCATCTCTTTTTGGAAGGTTCCTTCTTTGCAGAGCACTCTGCCAAGTCCCCATCCAGTCTAACTTCCGGTCTGCTTCAGCACCTCGCTAGTGGTGTGAAGCGCTATATTAATGCAATGCACTGTGGTTTGAGTCCTGTCTCTGTCTTATCAATACTTTCTCAGCTAATGTGGTCTTCATACTCTGGAGACAAATGCATTTTTTTCTGTCTTTCCATTTTCTCTTTCCCTCCTTTATTTTTTAGCCTTTCTTCCTTTTCTTTCTTTTCAAAATGTCATGTGCTTTCTTTCATTGCTCATAGTTCTAATAGATACACCCCCTTCTCCAACCTTTTACTCCCTCTCTCCCCCCTCTTATTTACAGTTTTACCACCATTGCAGTTGCACAATATTTGTAGTGCATGTATGTGCCTCTGTTGGGTGTGTCCATTTTTGTGTTGTCCTTGTGTGTATATATTTATCTGTAGGTCTTAACTTATAGGCCCAGCTAAGTGGTGCTTGTTTTTTCATGTTTCCATAATTAATACGTTTAGCTTTAATTTTGTAGTGCATACTGTCACAAACATTTACAATTCTGTTTCTTTATATTATCACATTAATCCCAGACCTATTGGCTTTGCCATTTATTTTAGTTGTTCACGTTGCTGTTTAGAATCGGCAACAGGAATTGACCAAGCCAAAAGACCAATTAGCAAAGGCGAGGCTTGTTGACTTTGCCAGTGTTGGTTTGTATTGTGCCACTACTAAGTGAGGAGTGGTGCGCAGGGGGCGACATACGGAATTTCCTCTCCAAAATATGTGGGTTATATTAGTTGACCAGACTGTAAAACAGCCTTTGTTAGATTTTAATCATGCAAGTTCTGACGATTTGAGTAGTAGTGATCAGCCTGGGAAACCATTGAAAATTCAGAGCATTGTGCAACCTTTGGTCTGATGTTTAATTTTCAGTATTTGCATGGCACGCACCAAATTATACAGTGAAAAACACAATAAAATAGGAGGGTATTGCTTATTATTAATAACCTTCTTAACACATAATCTAATATACATTGACAGGTATAGTTAAGCTCATAAATATAAAGCCCATAAATATATTAATCTGAGGTATTGTAGAGCAGGATTTACACTTCAAATTCTGGCAGTCGATATTGGTTGCTACAATTAAAACAATACATTTGCCATCATTTAATATCCTGAATATTTTTTCCTCCTATTATATGTAGGCACATGCGTTTGTGTATAATTTTCCTTCCGATGAGTAACTATCCATTGCATTACTACTGGATACCATTCTTCGCTGTCAGATTTCAAAGAAGAAATACCATTGTTCATTCAGTGACTAATGAAACTTTTTTTAATGGAATGTGGACATGAGGGACACACTTCTCTCTGTACGTTTAGTTGCCTTTCCTAATAATCTTTACACTCATTATAAAGTAGAAGGCTTGAGTGTTGGACTGTGTGAGCTCTGGCAAACGCTTGCCAGCTGTTTTTTCATGAGCTGGGACTCCTCCTTACCAACATTTATTTTCCCTGGGAATTCAAGTAATATTTCGGATTATCAGTGTCGAATTGATTCCACTTTTCCACAAGGCAAGGGGTTTGCCTACCAGAATGGAAACTGAGCTCATTGCCAGCTTGGGCTATGAAGACAGGTACAATTTTCAAACTATTATTTCATTAGAATTGTATTAACTGATTCATTATTTAGCATGTTTCTATTACTGTTCACATTATACATTGCTAAAACATGGTATTACCATGGATTGCAGGTATTTTCCTCTCCTCTAAGGAGATGACATTTAGGTGGGAATCATTAATTAACTTTTTTGTTCCCACCTGCTCTGTGTGCCCTCCAAACTGTAATATTACTTTTCCAAGGTGTGGTGAGAACTATATGTTTACTGCATATACTTATTAAACATTTCTTAAATATTATTCTTGCTAAAGGTAATGTTCTGATTAACATACATGCCAGTATTTGACTATCTTTATATTCTTTGACATTTTCTACTTTTCACCCTTGGATTTTCTTTGAAAAACTAAAATCATGAAAACTTTATTTACAATAATCCCATGTATTGTTTTTTCACTTCAGTTTAGGAAATATAGCACGAGTGGCCAGGGAAAATCAAAATAAATCAGAACTTTTAAGGCATATTAACTTTGTGCAGTTCTTCCTTTTTGAATTTCCAACCAGGCTACATTCTTCACAAATACACTTTACCTCGGGAATAGTCTAAAAAGAGGCAAAGGTATTTTACGATTGCCTTACTTTGAGTTTATATCTAAATTCCTATTGTGAGCAAAGTTTATTGTTAAAGTTTATAATACTATTTTGACATCTGTATGACCTTCCCATTCTGCTTCTAATATCCGTATTTTTTTGAGGCAGGTAAATCTGAAAATTAGTGATGCTGGGTTTGGAACTTTGTTGTATGGAACATAAACAAACTGTGTTATTTAAAGTATCCTAATTGTATTTCTTATGTAGTTATTCAATTCCTACAAAGCACAACAAACCGGATATAATTAAAGCTCATGCATGTCTGTTTTTAGCATGTCATATTCTAGATTTCTCCAGTGACTAAAGTAATTCGAAAGCATGGTGAATGAGTCTAATAAAGTAATCTATGTCATTGTGAACTACATGATACATTTACACTATATGACAAAGGGTATGGATTAAATTATTAGTGTTAATTATCAAAAAGGTTGCTAGAGGAATGGATTCAGTAGTGGATCTGCCGGTTTTAAACCGCTTGATGATACGTCTATCCGTGGCACAGATTGTCATTTCATATGCTTCTTCTGTTACAATAATTTTTAATCACACGTTTATTTTTACCTTGAATTTAAGTGTATATTTATTTTTTGTAAAAAAAGGTTAACAATTCTCTTACACTTATTTTGATTCTACACACCACTATTTTGAGTCCAGCACGCTTAGCTGTTGTACTGCTCCTCTAGTATTTTGTAGTCTCAGGCATTCCTTCTGGCAATACTGAGTTTCACATCCATATTAAAACAGTCCCCACACTTTGTGTATGCCTCTGAATAATATTTTAGAATTGTTTGCTTATAGAAAAACGTAGAGGCTTCATTTCCATTTGCCTTCATATAGGATGCTTGCTTATCCACACTGCCTTCTGGCCCTGTGGTTTTGTATCACTCCTTGATTTAAACATCTTCATTGAAAGTTAGAAAACCTGAAGAAAGATTTAGGATTGTGCCCATAAGGTGATGGCTAGTAAGAAGAATCGTAGAAAATTAGGGATTTAAGAGGGAGTGGTGACAAACCATTTCTTTTGTGGGCCCAATAAGCATTTCCTGGCTATTGTAAAGTGTAAAGTTCTATTAAGGGCATGGAAGCAAGAATTACGCCTTCTGTCTTCACTCTATTTCCAAGAGCAGACAATGATGATAACAGCAATAACAAAAGCATAACATTTCCCACAACCCTGGGAAATTAGTAATGCACAAACAAAGCAACCACTTAATTTGCATCAAGTCCTATGTAACCCTCTTATGACATTCCCCTCTGCGCCTGTATCACAGCACAGATATTCTCTTAGTAATCCACTAGAGTGTCCCATGTTTCTGCTGGGGGATAACCCTTGCCTCTGTGTCCGTAGTACAAATGAAACTTTACATTTCGATAACAAGGATTTTTGTTAAATTAGAATAATTGTTTTATTCTGTGTCAGAACTGTAGGCGAGGATTGTGCTGGATTATTCCCTGATTACCACCATCACAGACACTTCACTGCCTTTTTAAAATCAAGCTACTCGAAAGTGGATACGGATGACCAAGCTGCCGCATTCATAGTGTCTTTCAAGCGAACACCAACAGCAAAGGCCTTAAATGTATTCCTCCTTTGTCCCACAAATGGAACACTACCTGCCATTGCTACCTCTAGGTTGTCTAGGCATGACATATTGTCTGAAGATATTGGGGTGCCTGACTCCTTAGCCTTCTTTGCTATGTCAAGGATCTTCAGTGGTGGCCTGAATGCATCAAGTACTTTGTCCTGGCAAGTGCCTGGACTGGTCCATGTCTTTTTTTGGTTCCTTGACAAATTTTACATTGCAAGTGCCCATTTGTCCATCGATTTTCCGTGTAGCAACTACTTTGCCCACTGATAGGGTAGTGGCATTCTCCCCTATTACTTCCTCGTACCGCCTCGTCGAAAAGCTCCTTAGCTAGTTCACCTTATAATTAGCTTTTCCCACTAGGGACCATTCCATTGAGCGAGGGTGGTATATGTCCTTGGAGTCTAGCATCTCTTAAAGGGGGTTGTTTTCCAGCTGACCTTCCAGTTCGTTGGATTTGTGATGCTTATGGTTGAGCCCATTTGCCAGGGCCTTGCCACATCATAATCCATCATCTGAATCCCCTTCAAATTATTGTCATCCGTGTCCCCATACATATTTGGAGTAGGGGCAATTGTCTAACAAGAGCTCCCCAGTGCTAAACCATTCCATCTTGGCCTTTTTTCTATTGTACATTGTTATAAACAACACTACGGAGGATTTCCTCGGTCTGTGGAAGGGCTGGGCCTTGTTGTCTCTTGAGTTTCTGAATTTCCAGGTAGCGCTCCATTGTCTACGGCTCGCTGCCAAAAGAAGCAGTTGCTTCCAATAAAGGCTTTAGGGCACTGACTTTTGCAATTTCCCTTTCCTTTAGAGTTTTGACCTGAAAAGACTTAAACAAATGGAAAATGATAGTCCTCCTAGTATCAACTCCTTGTGCCTAAATCTAGCATAGGTTGTTCGAGATTTGCACTTATTGCTTGACTAATTATTCCACCTCATGGAGTTTCACCAATGTGTTGTGCTTGTTTGTGTTTCTGCCCTGGATATGAAAATAAATAAAAAAAACTCAATTTTAAAAAACACCATTATGGCATCACCAAAGAAAAAAAAAAAGAAAAGGCAATCACAAGTAATTCCCTCTCGGTATTAGAAACCTGCTGTTTGATTACTGCTTCATTGCATGAACTAGAACAACTACTGTGTAGGCGGTATCTGAAGAGTTTGGCCGATACCATGAATCATCACTATTACGTGACCTTAGATGCTGGTATGGCAGCGGTTGCTAATTGTTTCTCACAAATTACATATCCCAGAAATGTGGATGACATTCTGGGTGGCGTATGAAATGTTATTGTTTAGAGGAAGGAGTTGCCGAATGAGCAATTGATGTTTTTGGGTAATTTTGTGTAGATTCACATAATGGTTAATTGGATTATCAGTACACCAACTTGTTGACGCTGAGATAATATAATTGTACATGTTTCCCAAGTGTAGTATAATGTGCTCACGTTTCGGTGACTAAGGTTCAGGAATTCGAGGATTGTTTGCATCATAAAAACTTGTTTGCTTGAAAAATTAGACATACAAAATTGCAAGATACTTTGCAGCATACGAATTCACAGTGTTCTAACTTCACAATCCTTTCCATTCTCTGTAACTGTGTGTTAAACTGATGCAGTGAATTTTGTCTGCCTTCGGTGGCAAACGTCCTTCATGTAGCTAACCGTTTAGGCAAGCAGGTTGCTTGTAAGCGCATTGTATCTGTTGCTTCTGTCGTTGTTTTCCTCCTCTTGCAAGGCTACTGTAAGGTATCTTATTGTTCCCTTTTCCCAATTCACCTCATAATCAAGATTTTAGTTTATCTCTTTTCGTGCTTCCTGGTGGCTAGAGTTTGGTTATGTTATTTAATAATTTGGTCACTTCTCCATCCAGAAAGAGCTTCCATTGTCAGAAATGGGTTGCTGGGGAAGCCAGAACATTTACTGTTCTAGAACTCTTCTCATTGTGAGGACCACCAACGAGACTGCGATTTATTATGCAAAAGCATCAAGACGTATATTTGTTGTTCCTTTCTTCCGGTCACCTTTTTAGGTCTCGCACCTGCGATACAGGGCGAAAGCCCTGTCGCAGCGAGACCTATTGCTGTAGGCTCTGCTTACAAAGAGCCAATAGGGGGACAGGAGATGGGCACATGCACGCTTTAGAACGGACTGGGGCACGCGCTGGCTCCAGGCCGGACTGGGAATTTGGACGCGCGCGCTGTGGGCATCTCCTGTCCCCCTTGAGAGGCAAGGCACTTTCACTTTCCATGCCCAAGACGTGTCTGTGCACTGGCGCGCCCCACTCACCAGGCTGCTGGGCAATGCAACGCCAAAACACCTCGCTCTCCACTTCACCCGGGCCCCCTCCTGGGACCCGGGACTTCTCTGGATTTCCACCGATACCACGGGGCTCTCCTTTCTTCACTGGAGCTCCGCATCAGCGAGCAACACCGGCCTCTTCCCGCCCATGTCACGGGCAAGGATGCCTGACTTCCTGCTTTCGCCCCCGCCCGCAACAGTGATTTTGTGCTTGCCTCTCCCTCCTATGCCTGCTCCACCTTTGCTCCCTCTCCATCGCCCCCCCGACGGTTGTGCTTGCCCCCCCCCCCGCACCATAAGTTGTTCTGTCGGCCCATCGGGACAAGCTCACACCATCTTGGTTTCATCACGTTTGGTGGGTGTGCTTGTATTGTGTTTACTGTCTCTTCATTCAAGTAGAGCCAGCTCGTTTCTTCACTCCCCCCCCACCCTAAAGCAAACTTCTCAAAGTAGCGCTCGCTATTCTGCCTCTCGTAGCGCCCAGACAAAGCGTTCTGCACACCCCTCTGGCTCTCTGCCCCTCCTCACTCTCCCGCTGCCCTCATTGGCTGACCTCATTCTTGCCTCCACGCCCGTACTGTTGAATGTTTACATCCCAAAGGGTGTATTGTTATAAACACCCACAAGCCACTCCGCGAACTGCTAATCTTAGCTCTGCACACGCAGTCTTGGTGCGCGATCGCTGATTAGCGTGCTTGGGCAGCCGGCTCGGGCCTCCCTAGATAATGCCGCTGTAAAGGCAACCAATGCGGCACAGCGGGACCTCCGTTATGGTATCCTCCCCGCTTGGCTTACTGACCTGGGAGTTGGACAGGGTACACGGCAACCCAGTGAGGCAGCAGCAGGTCGCTCACCTCACTCTTTCCCTTATGGTGCTGCCTGCAAGCCGACCACCCGCTGGCAACAGTGCCACTCGATCTGCTTGGGGATGCAGGAGAACTGACTAGCGCCCTCGGACCCCTTGACCTCGGGGTCCTCATGGGCAACGGTAAACTACTAAGCTGCTGGAGGCAGAACGCTCTCCCTCTGGGTTTCTGTGGAGGCCAGGGCCAGGCCCCTTGTTCCTACTTCAACCCTCGGGCCGCTCTGAGGATTCACCAAAGACAGGCCCCCACACGAGGGCTTCAACAGTGCAGTCGGCATTTTCTCCTTCCGGACAGCGCTCCTTGCCAGCCTGGGGCCACTTAGGCAGAGCCCCGCTTTAAATTGCGGTGGAAAATGGTGCGTCCTTGGCATCCTCCTGGGGCGTTCAGCCACGCTACCTTTAGCCCACAGTGTGAAAAGCTTTATTTCTGCTGTGATCTCACCAACCGCACTCGGCTTTGTGTGCATATATAGCTATCCTCTCTACTGCCCAACTGCTCCTACGACCGCGCCTGTTATAAATGGCTTTGCTCCTGACGTTGCTTCTGTCCTTTAACACAAATGCAGCTTCTCCTTTAAACAGAGGCCCGTCGCTGCTTCTGCCACCCCCCCACACACAAATAACAGCGAGTGATAACACTAAGTGTCTCCATGTGGGTAGCCAGATATAGCCAAACAAAAAGCCAAAAAAATAGGCAAAAAAGAATGTGTGTGCCTGCTTTATAAGCCTGTTTATGGCGGTTTACCTTCTTCTGCCTTTGGAAATGGGTAACGTTCCCGTAAAGTGTACAGGTTTCAAATTTAGATCACATGCTGCTGTGTACACAAACTCAGTGCATGGAACATCAGGCAACAGTAACAGGGTTACAGATCGTTTTCCTATGCCTCTGTCTGTTATCTTCGTTTCGATAGTTGTCCAGAAGCGAGTTTTGCTGTGTAACAGGCACTGTAAGTACGTTTCATTACAATCAGGTTCTTGTGTGTTAATGTTAAGAGAGTGGGGGTTGGTTTTGAGTGGGACCCTCGTGTAGCTGTTTTGATTGTGGCTCAAGGATACAAACATGGGTCTCAATGTTAATAAGAGCCCTCCTTTTTGCGCGATGTTCAATTGCCTGTGCCAGAAAATCTTGCCACTGCCGTGACCAGCGCAGGCACCGCTGCTGTCATCAGTAAGTGTGTATCAGTTATGGGTCAGCACTCGAAGATCGCAAGTTGCCAGGCATCATTAGCACATGCAGTCGCTTTTATCTCTAATATAGTTGTTGCCGGAATGTAAACTATCTTTTTTTGCCGGGAAATCCATAACATCTGGTTGTAAACGTGCATTTCGCAACGGTAATAAATACACAACAACACGTTCCAGAATGCTCAGGGGACCAGTCCTGGTGAAACAAACACACACCTGACATGACCACTTGAGATCTGTGATCAGGCGTTGCCTGCATTTTTCACTGTTATTCAGAAAGTGCTCCACTTTGTCACCGTCTTTATTAATACATTCATCTGAACGTTCAAATGGGTAGAAGCACACTTTCAGCGTGCCCCTTCCCCACACACACACTCACAGAAAATGACTTCACTGAATGGGAAATTTTATTGTAAGCGGAATAGGGAATACT
Organism: Lissotriton vulgaris; assembly: GCF_964263255.1. NCBI lineage: Eukaryota > Metazoa > Chordata > Amphibia > Caudata > Salamandridae > Lissotriton > Lissotriton vulgaris. Next base: position 1,057,193,643 of record NC_141693.1, on the reverse strand, counting down.
TGTCCCTAGGGCTTGGTAATCGCGCCAGAAATGCAGCTTTTTGGACATGCACACAGATAAAAATAAACAAATTCGGATCAAATTGTAATGTTGTTGTTGGTGACAGCTTTTTAAAGTGTGTTTGCGTTTCGTGTCCTCGGCGGAGTGCTGATCTATCTCTGTTGGTGATGTGGTATCTCCTGTTTACATCCTAGAGGACGCCCCAATCGGCGATAGTCTTCCCGTTGCTTGTTGTTAAGCACTATTTTCTTTAATGCCTTTCTCCTACTGCAGTCTTGACATACTTTCCTGCAACTTTCAGCGCGTCAGGCGCTCTTTAATTTTCAAAGCAGCCCAGGACAATAGGTCAAGCAAGATGTGTCGCATTAACAAGAGTTTGAGCTATTGGCATTGTAAATAACAATGCCTTTTATTTGCGTTAATTATCAAAAACGATAAATAATAGGCATTGTCGTTTACAATGTAGTAGCTTAAAGTCTCGCAAATGCGAGACCTATTGCATTGCACATGCTTGTTTACTTTTCTAGTATTCCTGCTTCCTGACTTTTCTGTACCTTGCAATCATTTAAAAAAATAATGTATCATGGAGCCAATGGAGTTCCATCAGGATGGGGGTGATGAGATCATATTTCTTCAGACCCTAATGAGACGTGCTGCAGTATGTTGTATGACCTTAAGAGTGCGACTTCAGAGTCTGGAACCCCATGGAGAACGATGTTAGCACCATCCAGATATGAGAATAGCAGCGCTTGAATAGCAGTTATGAAGTCCCTTTCTGAGAAAAAAGCAGTTTCTTTTTAATTAGAAAGGAGAATTTGTACTAGGCAGTCTTTTAAAAACATTTTTTACAGTGTTTTCCTTTAGAGTAAGGTTGATATCTGGGGTGATTCCAAGTATCTTGGCATTCAGTAAAACATGGGCCTCAAATCTATCAGGGTTCATGTCATTGAGACAGGTTAGCACTGCTTCTTGTTTGTTATGATTGGCAAGTAGCAGGAATTCTGTCTTTGTTGGGGGGAGCTTGTTACACTTGATCCTCAGCCAGTGTGAGTGGGGTGTGGATTGTTGGATGAGTGATGATGCTGTGGAATGTTGGCTGAGTGAGGTTGGCAGTTTGTGTAAGGGCTGAGCAGCAGGAAGGCTGCTCCTAGTGGGGCTCTGTACATATTTTATTTATTTATTTAGAAGGTTTTATAGAGCGCGAACAAGATCCTTGCGGATATCAGAGCGCTTTACAATGAACAGAGATGATTATAACAAGTGAATAACAAAACAGAGTATAGAGAAAAGCAAAGGATAAATAAAATAAAATAAAATACACAGAAAGAATCGTAAAAATACCAAAGCAAGGGATCATAGTTGTTCCAAGAACATATACAGCGAGTCTTGGATGAAAAAAAGTTCAGAGGGAAGAGTAGTCAAGTAAATTTTGCCATGAGAATCGCTTTTACTTCCATTTTGAAAGAGACTTTTATCCATAGAGATGCCAGTCACGATTGAATCACAGGGCAATCCCAAATCATATGCATAAATGTGCCCACTGACGCATGAAATCTTATACATTTGGGATTGTGCCTCTCCCGACTTGATAGATCCTATCTGGGGTTTAGTATACCCTGTAAGAGTATTTAAATTGAATTAGGTTCAATTTGGCCGCATTTGCCGATTCCCTGGTGTCCATCTTCTACTCCTGAACTTACCATCATAATAAATACTACCTAAAGATATCCTGAAGTTGGATCCTCGTTTTCTTTACAACATTTTGGTGACGAGGATGGGATTTTAAAAGAATGTGCGTATGAGAACTGGATGGTGGAACCTAAGACAAATGGAATTTACTGGAATTTGAAGCTTCAAGCTACTTCTTGATGAAGGACCTCCTATTGAAACTAAGTGCAGTGTATGTGTAACAGCAATCTGGCAGCCCTGAGCCCCACCAGTGACCACATGACCAGTCAGGCCCAGCCCCGGCATGGCAGATCCTGCTGTGTGTCATCTGGGACTTGTTGGAGTGGTCCTGCTGTGAATTAATCTGATGTGGCGATGTCTTGTCTCACCTACAACCTTTGCTTCGGTCTGCCATAACCCCTGTGTGGGAGGACTTATCGGCACATACCCAGCCAGCTGTTTTTGAGAAATTACCCTTACAAGTGATAACAAGTTTTCAGCAGAGTTTGTGGATTTGGTTTATTGGATTGTGCCCAGCGCAATTGCTGTGTCCGCGGCACAGAAGAAACTGAACCCCCATCCCTGACGCACTGAGTAAACCTGGTACGCAGTTCATGTTGGAAGTGGCTGTATTTAAGGTGGTGTGCTCTTGGACCCGCTGTGAGACCGAAAATGGTGTCGTGTGTGGTGCTATGTAAGAAACTGATCACTTCACAAGCGACCGTTGCGCCAAGTTGAAAAAAAAAAGAGTTCAAGGTTTTGGAGGCTCACCTGTTTCCAACTGTTTGGCTTGTGCGCCGTGTCTCCAGCGCAAGCCTTGACATCAGGAGTTTGTGGTGAGGTGATGCACTGCATGTACGTGCCTTGCACCACCCGGGACGCTCCTGGTGTACGTGCTGCCCGTGTTACACCATTTCTGTCTTTTCATCATTGTCTTCTGCGTTTTTTTTTTGTTTCTCCTGGTTCAACTCTGCAAAACGACTTTTTGCGGCACTGCCTTTTTCTTTACAAGTGGTTAGGACACACATGCAGTAAGGAGGAGTTTATCCTTATAGATTGGTCACTTTCAGGGGGCTCAAATTCTTGGACTTTCCCTGTGGATTGCATCGTGTGGCAGCTGTGTTTTCTTGTATCTGCACCTGTGCTTAATCCTCCTGTATACCCTCATCATAGAAATATTCGAAGGTTTTGTGGTGTGGGTAAGAGGTCGTTCGCCAGGAACTTTCTTTCTGCAGGGAGCTGTATTTTACCAACATTGGGATTATTGGTCCTAAACCATATTTTGCATACCCATGTGTATTGAGTTGAAATTTGTGTATTATTATTTTATGATTCCACCTTGTTTTGGTGTTGATATTGAGAAGTATACAGTCAATAGGTATGGTGTGTTGTGTTTTGAGATGTGTGCTTTTATGTGTGATTTCTCCCTCCTTTGGTGTCGAGTTGGAGTAGTGAATGTGCAGATGAGTTAACTTTGTGTGAAGAGTCGCTCAGTATTACCACTTGGGTGTGGTTGCAGGTGGAAGTAAGTTAATCTCTCATGGTTGGTGGTGTTTGTGTGAGAAGACTTTTAGGTGCTAAGCCTCTTTGGTCTACCACTATTTTTGTGGGTGTGGGTTCCTTTAGGTAAATCCCCCTGGTTGACGTGGTGTTTGAGTTGACTGAGTAAGATTCACTCGCATCTACCACCATTATGTGGTTGGGGTTCAAATAGGTATCAACCCTAGCATTGGGTGTGTGTGTGTCACCCTGTTGATCTGGTGTTTGAGTTGACTTTTAGCTGTTGAGTCACTCAGGGTTATCACTATGCTGTGGTTGTGGGTAGTAGATACATGTGAATCTTTCACGGTCAGTGGTGTGTGTGTGTGAAAAGGCTTTTAGGTGCTAAGCCTCTCTGGTCTACCACTATTTTTGTGGGTGTGGGTTCCTTTAGGTAAATCCCCCTGGTTGACGTGGTGTTTGAGTTGACTGAGTAAGAGTCACTCGCATCTACCACCATTATGTGGTTGGGGTTGAAATAGGTATCAACCCTAGCATTGGGTGTGTGTGTGTCACCCTGTTGATCTGGTGTTTGAGTTTACTTTTAGCTGTTGAGTCACTCAGGGTTATCACTATGCTGTGGTTGTGAGTAGATACATGTGAATCCTTCACGGTCAGTGGTGTGTGTGTGTGAAAAGGCTTTTAGGTGCGAAGCCTCTCGGGTCTACCATTGTTGTGGGTTGATTTATATAAATCACCCTTTTGGCGTGGTGTTTAAGTTGACTGGGAAAGAGTCACTCTTGTCTACCACCTTTAAGTAGTTGGTGGTTCACTTTTGGTAACACCTACTTGTATTGGCGTTCTTTCCACTTTTGTGTGGTTGCGGCATGGTCTTACATTAGTGTGCTTGTTTTGTTGTGGGGTGATTTCTACTGCACCGTCGAGGTTCGGTTCCCTGTGTGTTCATGTCAATTTCAGCCTAACCAGCTGGTATGTTTGTAACATAAGGGGTTTGGTTAGTTATGCGTGGTGTGGCAGAATGCGGGCTTGTTTAGTTTTGTGTGTAATGGTAGAATATGTTTGTTTTGAATGGAAAGCGAGAGTATGTGGGTAAATGTAGTCTTGTTTGCTTTTTTAAAGACTGTTTTTATCTTGCCTAGTTTGTTTTCATTAATGTGAGTACATGGGGGAGCATTGTCATTTTCCATCATTTTTATCTTCTGTGACTACTTTGCATTTTGATGTTAACTTGCATGCCCATTGTACAGGGCTTGATTTGCTTTTGATCTTAACTTATATGCACTTAGTCATCTTCAGGTCTTTGCAATGGTTCCTCATGTTACTTCAATGCATGTATATTTTACCAATGTATACTTTTACTTGGACAATTGCATTGTATTCTTGTTCACCGTAAAGAAGCAAGATGCGTTATACTTGCTGCTCAGCCAGTGTGAGTGGGGTGTGGAATGTTGGATGAGTGAGGTTGGCAGTTGGTGTAAGGGCTGAGCAGCAGGAACGCTGCTCCTGGTGGGGCTCCTGAACTTACTATCATAATAAATACTACCTAAAGATACCCTGAAGTTGGATCCTTGTTTTGTTTGCAACAAAGCTCAAGGTAGGCCCTGGACATCCATGTCTGGAAGATGTACAGGCAGTGTTTGAAGCATTGGATGTCTTAATCACAGGAGACGTTCAAGTAGAGTTGTGTATATTCACATATTCCTGAATTTGGATGCTGTTACCTCTGAGTAGAGCACCAAGCGGCTCCATGTAGAGATTGAGAGGGGAGGGAACAGTATTGAACCCTGGGGAACTCCACATGTGATAGGGGTCTTTTAAAACCTGAAAGCTCCTATGTGAACAAACGGGTGTTGGTTGGAAAGGTAAAAAGAGAACCACTGAAAGGCATTGCTGGTGTGACTGCAAGGTGTATATGAAGGTGGGGTGTTCAACTATGTTGTAGGCAGCTGAGAGGCGCACAATGATCAGAAGGTAAGGGTCATCTTCATCTGTGGCTAGGAGGGCATCTTCTATGATGTGCAACTTAGACGCCTTCATGCTGCAGCGTGATCTGAAGCCAGGCTGGTAGATAGGAGATAATCAACATTGTGATCTTGAAGTTGAACATAGACTACTTTTCAGTGATCTTCTTACAGAATGGTATGTGCGCAATGGATCAGTAGTTGGTGATGTAATTTGGGTCTAGTGTAGGTTTCTTTAGAGATAGATGGATCTGGCCTGTTTTGGAAACTTAAGAAGAAGCCTTAAGGGAGGGAGTTGTTGATAATGGTGAGCTGGGGTTAGGGAGTGTCTCCAGGGGCGAGCTATAAAGAAGGGAGGTTGTAGGACATCATCTTAATAAGAAGTGGCTTTGACAGAGTTGAGTATGTTAGCGATATCTGCAAGAGATAGAACTTTGTAGGATGTCCAATGCAGGATTCTACATGAGGGCTGGGTGCAAGAGATGAAGCACGTAAGCAGGTTTTTGTTTATTTGCTGTTGGATTGCCTTTATCTTTTTCTCGGAAGAAGAGGTTAATGGCATTGCACTTTTCTGTGAAGTGAGGAAAAGATTTGTGTAGGACAGGGTTGATGCAGTGCTAGATTAACTTGAAATATGTTTTGCTTCTGTTGGTGGCTTCATTTATGATGTTGGTATAATACTTTGCTTTACTGATGTGATAAGCTGCCTGCGTATTGCGTGGAGGGGCTTTAGTATTATGAGGACATCAGGAGTCCTGTTTTTCTTCAAACTTTTTTATCCTGTGAGGATGATTTATTAGTAGTGAGGTCTAAGAATGCCCGGGTGACAAAGGCTTTGCATTGTATGTTTTAAGCGGGGTCTGGATGTCTACATAGATTTCCAAAAATGTGTTAAGCAGATTAGAAGGGTGTTGGTGTTCGGATGTTGAGTTGAAAGGATGAAAGATTATTTGGAGAATTAGGTTATCAATAGAGAAGTCGTTTAAAGAAATGAAGGTTTGTCGTTGTCCTTTAACTTAGCTGTAATTCACAAAGCTTCTCAGGTATGACACCAAATCCTTTGCACAAGCAGACAATATGAAAAGTATCCAAGAGACCTGGTGCAAAGGAGATGGTCATTTACATTGGTTCACATTATGAGAAAAATATGCAATATTCACATGAGTGCCAAATATTGAGTGGTCGAACTGCCTTAATCTCAGTTTGTTTCGATTATACAGCAAATCCAATAAATATTGAAACTGACTACATTCAAGCTCTAGATTTTCGAGTACTATCCCATTTAAGTCCACACTTCTGAGGTAGATTAATCATCAGCAAATCAAATCCCTGAACACTAGTCTTCTACTTACCAGTGACTTTAATGATGTTCCTGAACCTAGCTTAACAATATTCAAATCAACCAAGGAATGTAATGGTGACTTTGATTATATATTCACAATAACACACCTTGATCACCCCATATGTTTTCCATCTGCTGCAATGAATCCTCTTTAGCTGGACTGTTAAACTGCACACCGTGTATAATTCACTGGGGAAATGGAAAGAAATAACAGAAGTAAACTGATTTAGCTGGATACAATGGACAGTGCCAAAGGGAAATCCAGTTAAGGCTCCATACTGATTACTAAATTACCGTAATCCACTTCTTCAGAGAGATAATTTCTGCTACTCTCAAATAAATTGTTCACTGGATATTTGGGCTTTTCCTATCATGGTTGACTATCAACCATCAAGACAGCGGACCTTGCAGCTATGTCTGTCAGAACCAACAAACAAAATCTGTCTGGTACAGCAATGATCTGATGGTCTTAAAATGGAAAATCAACTAACAGTGTAGAACACTCAACAAATGTAATGCTCAGGAGGACCTGCGAACTGTTCTAACTATAAAAACGAAGATTGTATGAGAAAGAAAATGTTGGGAAGCTAAAGCACAGTTTGGGGCTAGATGGCTGGAAAACATAATTAGGTAGTTGAAGGTACATGAGGGAAATGCGTTTTGGTCTTTAATTATAACGTTACAAACGAAATAATCTAAACTTGAGTCCAATGTATTTTTTGTTCATAACTGGGTCATGTTAGTATCTGAGCTGTACCAAGACAATAATAGTAATCAATGGGAAATTGTTGAAACAATCACACTGGGCGCTGAAAAAACTGCTAATGGAAAATTGAAAGCAGGTCATCCCTTTGGATCCCCGGGTCCAGGCAACATTTTAAAATCAGATTTGGTATTTTGGTCTTGCCCATTAACGCTACTTTATTCAACTTGCCTGTACTTTCAAATAATCCCAGGCTCCTGGACAGGATCAAGCCATCATTCGATTTTTACCAAAAGTGGTTGGGCAAAACCTAAAAATTACTGCACAATAGCCATCCTTGATGCAGAAGCAAACCAATATGCTACATTTTTGCTTAATGAACTGTATTGTTGAGTTGAGGGGCCAACATACTGCCTACATTCCATTCAGATTTCGGGAAAGGATGTGAGACTTGATAACATAATGACACTAAATATGGTTGCACAAAAGGCAAATCACATTAGAGATTCCCCTTATGCTTATCTTGACTAAAGTTCGGCCTTTGATAGTCGAAACAGAGGTTTACTGTGTGAGAAATTGATTAACTGGGGTATCCACGTTACTTTTTAAGGTCTGTTCAGTAGCTACATTGAAGTATATGGGCGAGGATTAAAATAGGTGATGGGTTTAGGGTCTCCAAAATATCTAGCACCAGTTCTGGACAAAAGTGTGGGTGTGTCCCAACCACCCTTACATTCAATTAAATTACCTCTGGTTTAGGCGTTCACTTCCACCCAAGCTGAGCCTTCCGCTTATACCTCCATTGTAGTATGTGGATGATACTGTCATTTAGATGAGATACAAATTGGCTACAGTGATTGCTGGATGCTTTAAACAAATATAATCAAAAGAACAACCTGAACATCATAATTATTCAGTAAATAAGCATTCCTGCTCCTGGAAAATGCAATCAAAAACCATAGATCAGGCAGATTTCTTCTGTAAGTCAGTGGGTGTGTGGTAAGAATGATGGGCAGTTCTTAAAACTCAGCTAAATGCCCGGGAACTCAAAGCCACCTACCTACAATATGAATTAAGGAGGCTGTAACAAAACATGCAAAGGCCAGCAGCCTCTTTAGTTTTAACCATGTTCTGTGCTGAATGTATCCTTGTGTTGAATCATGATGCAATCGCCTTTGAGAATAAATTGAATGATTGCTTTGAGAAAGTAATGGGCAAAGCTGCTGGGTATTATTTTTCTCTTATGGCCACCTGTCCTGCACAACTATGTCTAGAGTTTGGTTTAGTGAACATGGCCCACCATAAAGAGATACAATTTGCTAAGTACTGCCAACGGCTGAAGGGGTGCCAGTGAAGGTTCACCGAAGTCCATTATCTCAGTCCAGACGGTTTATTGCTTTTATTATTATACATTTTCATAAGCAAGACATGTCATATCTGTTAGTGCGGTTTCTAGTACAGGATATCAGCTGCCTTATTAATTATCGCACTTGTCATGGATGTTGTCAACATTGCATATTTCAGCACATCACAGGATTGAGAGTTCCCACAGATCATAGTATGCTTTGTAACAATAGCAATTTAAGAGTTCACCAAAACGAAACACCTCACACACAAGCACAATTATACCAAGGATTGACCCAATGTGCAGGTCACTGTCAATGGGGGCATCACGCTACTAATGCCTCCACTGAGTTTACGTCAGGTCCTGGTGTCTCCAGGAGCTCCCTCCAGGTATCTGCAATAAGGCATTTCCTGCATCCCCTGTTGTCTTCCATTTTCAGTGCCACCTGTTCGCTCTGCGCATATTAGGCCACATTTCTCCTCTATTGTGCAGTGAATGGGGTCATGTCAGTTTTCCAGTTCATAGCAACGCACTATTGATGGCTAGAAAATTTAGATGGAATAATAATACAATTTAAAATGTTTGAAGGTTTGTCAAAAAACCTTGTTATTGTAATTTAAAAAAAGGAAAGACTTGGCAAACCAGCCACGTTAATATCTTTTGGAGATAACATTTAACAAATGCTGAAGTATAAACTAATAACGTTTCTTGGAGCCTCCTGCTAAACTCTCGAGCCGCAGCACTATCTACAGACTTGCCTCAAGACAAATTTGTGGCCAGGATGGGGCACTGAAGCGAGATTCTCTTGCAGGACGGCAAATACTTCTAGGGGCGATACTTTGACGCATAAACATCCAGAAAACAAGTCAGGATAGGGAGACGTTTGAATGTTTTTAAATTAATATTTAAACACATTGCATATTTTCGGAATTTGCCTTGGACATTAATGTGCCTTTAAGCACCACACTGTCAGTTGCTGAAATAGATAAATAATTACTTATGAATTATTTTTTAAGATGAAGTATCTTTAGTTTGCCTCCTCCTTCTCCTTACTGATCTTTCTTCTGAAAACAGAAGAAAAACCTTGTAGCTCCATGAAATGTTGATGAATGATGCAGAGTCTTAAAGGTTTTCTTGAGTTGCCAAAGGCAAATTAAATGTTCCTTTGTAGTACATAAGATGTAGCCCTGTATGTTTTTATATTATAATGTTCTTTAGGCTGATTATATGTTCTTTCCTTCTGTAGGGTGTTCGTCAACCGAAGTTTAGCCATGGAAAAAATCAAATGTTTTGGTTTTGATATGGATTACACACTTGCTGGTGAGTCTTTAAGCTGATCAAAATGCCCTTGCTAAATGTGCTAAGCCTTCTACTTTTTCTCTCGAGACTAAAATTGTTTACCCACCTTATCTCTACCATTGGATGCTGTGTCGCTCTTTAACTATTTCTAATGTTCTTGCTCAATAATTCAACTACTTTATCTTGTATTCATTCTTGCTTCTGTGTATCTTCCATAATTACATACATTTAACTAGTGAAATGTCCTCTTGTATATTTAAATATGCTGTCTACACCAGCAAATACAGTGTATTTCTGCTGTTTACAATTCTTCAAAGACGCCCTGTCCTCCTACCCAACTCCAGTGCTTTCTTGTGGTTTGCGAATTGTTTCTTTGTTGCTCTAATACGTCCTCTATTATTATGCTTTGTACTTCATCCATATTGATTTCACCTTGACTTTTACATTTAAAAATAATAAAATTGACTTTTTTTCTTGAGTGGAAAGGATAAATTTGACTATATACTTTCCAGTAACTTACTTTAACCCGAGGTCCAATCACTAATACACCTTTTCACATTATTCTTTAGGAGAAGGGATTTCAGTCACTGTAGTTTTGATCTGACTGCTTTCAATGACATTTATTTTACCAATGTTGTTTCTTTGCCTCATACAGAATTCGTTTTGACATTTTGTGTACAACCTTTTCCGCCTAGCATTTTTAACAGTGAGATTTATACTGTGATATCTAAGAAAAAAAGTCCTTTCCAGCATTGTATCATTTATTCCAAACCAATCGTACTTTCAATCTGACTGGTCAAAGGGAAGTGGGACATAAGTAGCCAAATTCGTAGTCTCAGCCCTTTTTTAGGTTTGTCAAATTTGTAAACTTTACAAAGATGGCAAAATGTTTTTTTTAAAAAAGTGGGTATAAATACCAAACTGAAGTATGTTTTTGTTGGAGAAAAACTCTGAAAAAGCCACTTTTAGTTGGAGAGATCTCCCCAATAATTTTTTTTAAGGCACGTCCGCATACATTATTTTGTAGGAAACTTCGCCTGCTGATGAAGTGTTGCAAAATTTACAAACTGCACATCTTTGCCAGCAGAAATTACATTTTGCATATCACCTTGTAAGACATTTACATCAGTGTGGGAAATCACTACTAAGTCACCAAATGGTGTAGGCAAAGTCTTCCGTAGTTCTGTTTAAACAACCTGGGTTGTGGACGTTTTCATTGATTGCCAATGATTGCCTTCGGCCTTAGAATTTACTGGGTTCTCACATATGTTCCAAACACAAGTAGATGTTGCTTTTTTAGAAAATGCCAATATGGTTTGTTACATATGAACTAAGGGAAAGTGAAATACTAGCCCTGCTGCTAAAATCTCATGACTTATGTTCTTCACAATGAGGCTACCTTTCCCTTCTAGGTCTCGCCTAGGCAGCGCATGCACGTTTTCTCTTTGAGGCATGCTGTATCTAAAGTATGGGCTTCAAGCACCTCCCTTCTTTTTCCTTGGTTACGCTTACTGTCCTTTGTAAATGCAGGCTTTTGTTTGGTGAATACACTTAGTAGTCCCTCCATTTGGTCTTTTGTATCCTCCCATGGGGACTCCACCTGTTACATGTGCCCTTACCCTTCAGGTTATTTAGGATACTTTGAGAGCATTCTTTTTTTGTTGGCCTGCGGTCGCTCAGCTCCTCCCCATGCCTTTCGATTTCCAGCGTGACTGAAAACCGGCCTGTAAATCTTGTGACTGCATGGATTTAATGTTTCATTTTATTAGCTTCCTGCTCGTGGAAGCCTAAAGACATAGTTCTTTTTAAAAACGCTTTTATTTAATTAAGAGAAGGAAGCGTGTGTATCGCGTTTATATTGCTCAAACTTTGTTTATATGATTTCAGAAGCTTTTATTTTATCAGCACGGTGCATACTTCCGGGACGCTGCACTTCAGGTCGTCTTTCCTCACTGGCGCTGGGGGGAGGGGCATGGCTGTTTAGTTTCCATTCCTCTTTGCCACTGCGAAGAGCAGCCTCAGGGAACACCACCACATCTGCCTTTCATAGGGGAGAAAGATCGGGCAGCACAGGGAAAGTGACTACAAGAGGGTTTGTCTCTGCTTGTTTCACCGAGCCCCCATTTGTTCTCCATTGCTGCACGGCTCCTTTTCTTACAATGAGTAGCCCGCTTCAGGACAAGTGTCTTTCTTTTATCAGCCTGGCGCCCGCTTCACGTATAATTTTTCATGAAGTGTTAAAAATAGAAAGGCTGGCGGACGATATATTTTTACCTCAACCAAGGACTTCTCCCCCAGCTGATTTCCAGCCCAAATCCTGCTGTTTCTTCAAGTAACATATACTCAGCCGCAGTCAGAATTTATGTCAGCTTAGTGATTGGAGCAAATTCTGTATGATCAGACCTTTATTTAGCAAGTTGTTCATAAAAAACGTACACAATGGAAATAGTTGTTAGCTAGTGTGTTTGAGGTGTACAGGATAAAAGGCGGAGCTGTGACTTATGCACCACAAATCCTGCCGCTTTTGGGCTGGCGGTCGCTTCATCAGCTCAAGGCAGGCCACACCTACCTAAAATGAAAGAAGTGCTTAGTGCTGTTAAAGAGCAGTGTTGTGCTGCAATTCAATGTTTTATTGCAGGGCACTTGTTTGTGTGTGACTGGGGCTACTGGACTGGTGGCAAGAGGTAGAGGAGTCCACTAAATTCTTTCTAGAGAACTATCCAGTGGATGGAGCGTTTTACATTTTCTCATGTTTTAAGTACTCCTGATTTTTTAAAGGGGGTGTTAACCTCATGTGTTTTATGGTATAACTATGTTTGCTTTTGTATTATAACAATATCTTTGTTTTTATGCAACCGTTGGTAGTTACAGCGCTCTTGCTTTGTAGTGCTCTATAAAACTTGGAGTACGCTTCCCCGTATCAGTTGTGCCTCTTGTATCGCATCATTCTTCAGGGCGCTGAGCACTTGCCTATATAACTTGCATACTCAAGGGTAAAAGGTGTACTAATTATTCCTATATGTACTGAGTTTCACTCTTGCTCCATCTGTGTGCTGACCACCAAGTGTCTTTTTGGTTTAAATAAAAAAAATGCAATTGCTAAAGCGCTTCAAACCCCACAATGCTACCTGCCAACTGAGTCTGAAGAAAGTTGGCTGTCTGCTCTATATCACAGCAGCTTGTTTTCTTTGTGGCTGTCTTTTGCTGTGTAGCTGTCGCTCTCTGAGTCTCTGCAGGTGGCTGTATCGATGCTTCTGCGTGTGGTCGTCTCCCTCTGTTTCTGTCTCTCTGCTGCTATTCGTCATTTAGCAAAATGGATATTGTCACAAAAATACAAAAACAGGAGAGTTAGGGTGGCTTAGTCACTCCTCTACCCCTCAAAGATACTATATAACAACAAAGTAAGAGTGACTGATTATACAAACAAAATAGAAAATACTACATTTTCCAATTAAAAGGAAGGTGAAAAAGTGGGTGAAAAAAGGAGGAAAAAAAGAAAAAGAAAAAATACTTTTTTCTTTAAAAGAACCCTCGCTCACCACTAGTTGGTGACATGCTTCATCATCGGGTTCCCACTGGGGAGACCGAATGTCCCCCCCAGTGTGCTAAAACACCTGATCTACAGCGGAGCTGTTTTTTTTTGTTTTTTTGATAGTGTAGTGAAGTAGTGCTTAAAGTGCAGTGTCAGTGATTAAAAATATTGCAGTTAAAAGATGACCAACGATGCCCTGTACTGCCTTTAATAAAGGTCTAGCCGGCATCAATAAAAGTAGTGTAACGGGCACTTATAGGTTCATAAATTTGAAACCTACTGCTCTAAAAATAGGTCGACATGTTTCAGCTGTTAAGTGCTAATTCAGCTCAGCATTCCTCAGGACCAAAAACCTATCCTCCGGTGGCGCACCCAATCCGTGGGGATATATGTGTGTAAAGAAGGAAAAATTCACGGTTTTACCTGTGTATGCTCACCCAGACATCACCAGGGCCTGTAATCAATAAAAGTAGGAAAATTTCCTTCTCTCTATTTGTCACTCTTTCAATGTATCTCTCTCGCCTCCTCTTGGTGCCTCTTTCACAGGCGTCTTCCTTTTCTATCTCTATTTGTCTTCTATTGGTTCACTGTTTGTTGCAGCATCACATTCTTAGTCCTCTGAAACTGTTCTCAAGCGCTAATGGAAGAGAGATTTAAATGTGGTTGTGCTGCTGCCCCAAGAGAGGAGCTCAAGAGAAACCAAAACCTTACCAACACGTTATCTAAAGTATGGTTTGCTTTAGCGAAACAGAAAGTGAAACCCAGGCTTACAGTTTCAAAATGTATTTTTTGGTAATTCCACTGGAAAACCTTACCCAGTATTTGAAAGCAATTTGACTTGCGTCATGTTATCAGCTGAAACCAGCACCAAGTTGATCCATTGGGTGCTGTTCCATACACATACTAACATTTGAAACTGCAAGGAGGAACTTTGTGGGTCAGAAACAGGCAGTGTTTTAAATGTGCAGGTACTGTCCGGTACTGAGTACCCTCACTTCTTTAATTTGAAAGGAATAGTACTGTCACTTCTTAGTACTGTTGCAATACATTTAATGGGAGCGTACTGGCACTTCTCAGGATCAAACAGGTACTCTAAATAGTGCATGCACTTCTACATTTCCAGTTCAAGCACTGGGAGCAGAGAGAGGTTTCATATTCAGAATTAAATGTATTGGATTATGGTATTTTACTGGTCCTTTTGTGCTTTTGCTTTTTGAGCTGTGTGTGCGACATGACTGAGCTGTCTGCAATGTGTTTTGTAGTAGTACTGTGTGCTGCCTGGACTGAGGGTTACTGCATGGTTCTAGTGTGCACACACCAATAAAGTGAAGATCAGTGAGCTAGGGTTAAGGTAGTGGAATTTTATCTGTTGCATTTGTGCTTTCGTGTGTGTGTTCTTCAATACTTGCTGTTTGGGGTAGTTCATCTTGCGTGATTGTTGAACGTGGTTGGTTCTGTGGTGTGCTGCTTTTGACCAGTTAGTGTTTATTATCCACACAGTTTCGACACCACACAATTCAACTCCACAAATTTCCAATCCACACAACCTAATTTGATACCAAACCACATAATTCAGCTCAACAACACAACACACCGCATACATCCAATCCACTGATAACCATGCTTCTCTCCACTCCTAACCACTTTTCGTTTACATTGGCACATATGCTCATACCGTACAACCGTACTGCCTCTAGAAATGTTAGTCATTGGCTCACTTGATAGGAATGCCAACCAAAGAGGGCACAAATGCATATTAATCATAGGACACAGATCTTTTACAATCTATTACTAGACGTGGGTTTTTCCACCTTTTGGAAGTGAAGGTCTGTTTTCTTCAATACTTTTATTGATACAACTTACCTTACAGCGCTGCTTTAGAACATCACAACTCATAAGTATTTGTGAAATTAACATTGCCCTGCAAGGGTATCTTGGCGCTGAATACCAAGTGTTGATTGTTACCTAGCTCAATGGTACTTTATTGACCTCAAAAAGATGGCTGAGTGTACCATGCCGACTTTGAACCTCTGACCATGAGGTCAAACATTCCATCGGCTCAATAAAAACTTAGGTAAATAAGCATTACAACAGGCAGAAAAAAGTTGCCACTATTTCAAGGACATAAAATATAGAAAACATTTTTTATGAAAAATCTTTTTTTAATAAGGTTGTTCAGTTGTCCACAATGTCTTCTTGGTGCTATATAAAGTAACACAAATGCTTATAACTTTTGAAGTATAACTTAGCAACATATACTCTACAACATTGCTTAGAAACATTAACAAAAACCACTAGCTCTAGCTAAACACCCTTTAAGGGGCCTAACACGAGACCTATTGGTTATGCCAATGCTTGTTTTATTATCTCAGTTACGTTGTTGGCTGTATCAAAATGTACAACACGTGCATATATTGGCATATAGATAACTGCAAACTGGTATTTTCTGAAACACAAGTGATGTTTATCTAATATTGTAATTGACCATTCAGTGCAAGGTATTTGACAAGCATTATTATCAAACAAAATTTATCATGGCAAGTACTTCAAACAGGAAGATGGGGAGGAAGGATACTCAGCTATAGTAATGCACTAAGGAATAAATTAATGGAAAACTATAAAAACAAACACAATAACCTATTTCCTTTACAAATAATAAATAAATAAATAATCCTGAAAAAATAGATTATATTAAGACTTGGGGAATGATTCAGATTAGCATTTATGAGTACAGGAAGTAGTCCTACCGGAGTACTCTTGTGTATATTTACATACTTTTGTGAACTGACTCAGCAGTGTCCAGCTCCCTATTAGTAAAAGTGCAAAGATGGCATAGGTCTTTCTATATATTCAAACAAAGAGTTTAGCCCTCAGTGGACTCCCAAAACCGGTCTGGCTGTACATGAACAGATGGTGACTGTTCTCCCTGCGTCTCCTGTTGCAGCTGCTCCTTAAAGAAATGGATCCAAATTTTACCATTCTTGTGGCTTCTTCCACTGAGGGCTAAACTCTTTGTCTTTCTATATATATGAATGTTTTCTGTATAATAAAATGTTTTCCTATCGTAAGTGTTTCGGGACCAATTCACAAAGGCATGTTATGGTACATAAAAGAGTACTACATGAACACTAGATTAAATACTCCAAGATGCCTTTCTGAATAGGCCCCTTACTGTTCAAATGTATATCAGTAGTGTACCAGCATAATCATTACTTTAAATTGTTCTGCTAATAAAAGGCTTTTTTTTAAGCCTCTTTTCACAAAGGTAACCCCTTCCCAACATGCATGATATAATAAACCTGAGTACATTTTCAGTCTGGATTATTTGATTTTGTCTGCAATCATATTACATGACCAGAATAACTTGGAATCATTGGAGGAACGGTTTTAGGACAAATCATAGGGTGTACTTATAAATGCGCATATAAAGAACTCTATGATTAGAAAATATCACACATTATCTATACTTCTGCACAGTCATT
The DNA here is from genome assembly GCF_964263255.1 of Lissotriton vulgaris. Lineage (NCBI taxonomy): Eukaryota > Metazoa > Chordata > Amphibia > Caudata > Salamandridae > Lissotriton > Lissotriton vulgaris. The sequence continues at coordinate 1,057,176,811 of NC_141693.1, read as the reverse complement.
ACCCACACAAAATGACATTAAAAAATAATTCATGGTAAATAGACATCACCGATATCGTATCACCAACATTTAGTGATTTGTAATGACTTGGCTTAAAAAATTAAGCTTGGCCCATAACACTTCATGAATAAAAAAGATTTGAGATTGTGACAAAGCGACTGGGTATAACAGCATATAATGTGGTATTTAAATTCTATACCAAAATATATATTATACAATTTATTGGGTATCAGAGGACATCTAAGATGCATATTTACAATGTAAACATATCTTTTGGCTTTAGTAAATGTGTACGTTCCAAAGTCTGCCTGACCACTGGGCAATAATGATCTCATCATGTAATTATTGCAATAAAGATATGTGTCAAATTAGGGAATAATTTATATATTACTTACATCAATTGTGGAAGTGGTAAGTTCATCAGTGGCACTGCTCAATTTATCTTTAAACTCGTGTAGGTTTAGGAAAGTGCCAACATCCAAACTGTCAGCATATTGATGAATATCTTATGCTTATGTTTCTGCTTAGGATTTAGTTCAGGTAGAGAATTTTTATAATATTTAGTCAGTGTCTTTTTATGTAGCAGATCTAGCCTGAAGAGCAGCAGTGTAATGTACAGGCATTAAGGATACAACCGGTGCAGTGTGGTTACTGGGTGGGCATTTACAGGAGCAATGTGCATAGTTACATTAAGAATATTTCCAGGGTAGACTCTTACATTAAATTGGAAGTATACACATTTAACATAATTATATGTACATTATTTATACATGGAGGATTTGCTTTTGTTTATAGTGTTATACAGGAGGCATTGGCCTTGATAAATGGAAGTGTGGACTTTAATGTACAACAAAAAAACGAGAGGAGGGGGTAGATGCATATTAATCTATAGTTAGCGTGGAGTAGCGTCTGCAGGAGGAAGGGAAATGGGAAAGAGGAGATTCTTTCGATTTTTCCTGAAGAGCTTGAGAGAGGCAGCCTCTCTGAGTTGTTTGTTCAGAAAGGTGCAACAGATGAGAAGGTTTTCCTATTATCTTCTCCTATTTTTATTTTGAACATGTCATGAATATTAGTTTCTGCTATGCAGGGGTGGCAAGCACATTGTAACTTGTTCAGACTTTCTTTTTGAGTTTCAAATTTAAAACTCAGTGAAAACTGGATGAAATGGATTTCTTGGATGAAAGGGGAATATGGCACATCTCCCTTATTTCCTGCCTCTGGTAGACATGTCTCAATGTTTTGAGGTGGACTACAAGATATCAGGGACCTTAAAATCCCCAGTTCTAAAGCACTCTCTCCACACAGGTCACACTTCAGTCCGTATCAAAACAATAAAACCATATAAAACATTGAAATACAATTATATAAATTAACTCAGTAAGACATTCAATCAGCTATTAACATAAAGAAGCCTAATCATCCAAGCAGCCTGTAGATAGTGACACAGCAAAAAACACTTTTTTCCTTTTTTGTAGAAGGGGATTTTAGGTCTCTGGGGTATGTATTTCCCATAATGTGGGCTCATCACTTGGCTAACCACTTGGACCTCGGCTAAGCGTACAATGGCCATTGAAAATTAAGTTCTCCTCAACCAAGTTGAGGCAGTGAAATCCTGTCCGGGAGAAGGACCACCAATTGGAATGGAACGGTGGTTACCATTTATTTTTGTTATTATTGCTTAATTTGTGTTTTGCCCAGCACCCTCAGCCTTTGGCTCTCATTTCCTGCCCCTAATAAAAAATATTGATGCATAAATATTTATTTACATTTCTTGTTGGTTTACGTTTGCTTACAAGGTGTTATTATCATTTTTTTCTGAAAACTTTTTTTTCGTTAAGTCCAAGAATAATCCCATACTTGTAGAGCAAATCAATGTACCCTGTGATAAGCGCTGGTCGCGCCACTCACTTGAACAATTCTAATCCTTGAGAAGAAAACAGTTAAAGTAAATGTGAAATTTTACATTTACCTGAAACCTGCATCTGAGGAATGAACAGGCATACTCTTGAAAATTATTCAAATTCATTACTTTCTGTAGTGTACAGCTAATGCTTTTAAAAATGACGAAACAATCTTAAATGTGCAATTTGCTAAGGTGTAAATCAATGCACTGGAAAGTAACAACTTTTTATGGCTTAGTCTCTTGAATAAAGTGGGCAAACAGCCAAGTTTTTTAAGTCAAATAAAATATGCTGCCTTTCAAATGTTAGGTTTAGAAAAAAAAAGTGCTGATGTTTCTATCGATGCCCAGAAGAACTATTTTCATAGGGATCTTCGGCAAACATTTGATTCTTTGGAAACATTCCAGTACCCATGAATATTAATTTTGCAGGTAAGGCGAACCCCTATATCTTGCCTACAAACTATAACCGGAATAATTACCACTTTTAAAGCCCTGGAGAGGGCCCGCAATCAATCTTTCTTACATCTTGTAGGCCCTGCAGTTTGCCATATGTTTTTATCTTTTTTTAAGCTTTACGGGAGGAGCTGAATAGTGAACAGTCGTATAGCTTTTATGAGTGCATATAGTTTTACTTACTTTTCTTTCGAGGGTGGGACACATGTTGCTATTTCTTATTTAATTTAATATAAAACAGTGACTGACTATGGTACGAGTTGAATTTTCAGACCTTTACTACTATTAGTGCCTCAGAAATTAGTAGATCTGAATGTGGAGGCTGAGGGCCTGGTGTGGATGTAGATTTACTCTTTTGAGGAATCCACAAATCTGTTCTTGGTAACAGGTGGAAACCTGCTCAAGTTGGAGCTTTACCAAGCACTCCTGCAAAAAATCTGTGAATTCATTTTTGGCATCTAAGAATATACATGCTTATTTTCTCTTATGCACAATAAAAATGTAATGAACTTGCTCATTTTATCTTTTTTTTCCCCAGCTTAGGGAAACTATTTTTCTATCTGGGGAAATCTTCCAGGCTCACCCACCAGTGTTTGAGGGGTGGGCTGTGTTCCCTTTCCTTCAAACAGTGTAAAGTGATATTTACTCATGCCCTAGACCGGAATGCATCCCCAGCCAATTCCAGGATGGGAAGAATCTGAAAGATGGTCTGTGAATTCCCACCATCGTAATTAGTTTGTGTTCACAGACTTTCAGGTTACAAAACCCGCTGTGCAAGTAAATCCATACATGATTTTGAAGCCCTACTTTTTAGAATTAAAAAGTATGTCTGGCTGTTCTATAGATCAATCATCAACTTAATCAATCAATCCGCATTTGTAGAGCACAACACTGTCAACCCTAGGGGCATTTGGGCACTACTTGTGGGCATATGTCTTATTTACACGTGTATGTAGCTTTAAGAATGAGGCCCTTAAAGTTGAACTGTTCCCTTCCCTATTATGAAAGAGCAACAAGGGCCTTTCATGGAAGACAAATACAAATGAAGTTTATACGGATTACATTTTAATTTGAACATTTCAACAATTTTATTATGGAAAGTTTATCAAAAGTAAGATGCTCTGAGATATGCATTGTTTTACTTTGAAATCATTCGTTGTTATTTTAATTTAGTTAACATATTGCTGTTTTAAATAGCAATATCTGCGGGATCTGCGGGCACTTTCAGGTTAGACTATGGTTGAACCGTCTGGCTCTTATCTGAGGATTTTTAAATGCGATTTTCATAGCAGCCACATAGGTCTGGCAGCAGATATCAAGGGGCCCATTTCAAATACATGTTTGAGGGCATCGCCTCATATTCTGAATCATATGCTGCCTTCAAGTGTGACTGGATCAAAACTAAACTGCATTGATTTGGAGCACCTGAGATGTTTCTGGACCGATCAGTGCCTGCACAGTTCTGCTAGTCAATTTTCCCTGTCAAAGTTGCACAAACTTTGCACTCATGATTCAGCAGAAGCGATGCTAGTATCTTCACTTCCTGAATGCACTGATGACCATGCAAACTACTTGTATGCTGGTCAGTAGATCGGAAGAAAAGCAAATGGCACCAGAGAGCGAGAGAAAAGGAGACATCAGATATTTTAACCTAGCCTGATCCTCCTGCTGTCTCAACTTCCGCTGTAGAGGCATGAATATCTACAAGAATAGAATATTATTTTAGGTTTGGTCAACTAGGATATAATTCACTGGCTTTACGATGTCAAATGATATACCGTAGGATAATCTCTGCATTAATCACTCTGAGGTTGCTGACAACGCTTACATTTTCTTAAGATGAAGGAGTAATATCACACTTTCATCTCTGTCAGTATGCATTCTCTTTCCCACTACTGATAATGTATAGTTTGGAACAGAACGAATAAATTGACCGGAATATAGTCACCGAATGGTAGGGAAATAATAAAATGAAGAAAATTCGGTGACTTGGGGGCAAAGTCATGATCTGTCGCCCCTGCTAATCGGTTTATGCCCGGTGAGCACAGAGACGTATTCTCACCTTCAAGGGCATTTGAATCTTTTCCTGCGCTTGAGATCAAATGGGTTTGCAGAACATGTGCAGCTTTTTGAGTGAGGCTTCTCGATAGCGACACCTACACTATGTAAAGTACACAATTAACTAGCGGAACAACATTTCCCAGAGTGCCTTGGGATTCTGGCGGGATTTGCAAGGGAAGTGGCCATCTTGATCTATTGCATACGAGTTCCTTGTGTTTTGTAGCGTTACTTGATAGGTAATCAACACACTAGTTGCATCCAGAAAGAACCCTTGCTGCCAGGTGTCTGATTTCATTGTGTCTTCATGCCAGAATGATTCAGGAATTCATATTCAGAGATGTGTTCTGGATAACATTAAAGACTAAGGATTTAAACCATGGTACAAACTCTATGCTGGAGTCATCTTGTTTAGTATTATCAACTTTTTACTAGAGCAATCCTATTTGTAATATGAACTCTATACTGGAGTACCCTTGTTTGTGATTATGAACTATATGCTGGAGTTCTGTTGTTTAGAATTACAAACTATAATGGAGTGATCCTCCTAGGGCTACGAACTCTGTTGTTTGTACTTCACTTGATTCCATATAGTTTTGAGGTATTACCCTCTATTCTTCCATGGTATTCTTCTTTGCCTATTATTATCTCTCTACTCCATCATTACCCCCTGCAGCTGTCTATTCCTCTCTCAAATTGTTGCTTTTAGTATTTTCCTGTCACTCTTTTTCCACCTTTGTGACTTAATAAGATGATCTCAGTTGCTCTATTTTATCTCACATACTCCTGTCACAGTTGTTATTCCTATCACTGTTTACCAATCACTATCATCGATTGATCAATTAATCAATCAATACTGTGTTTTTTCTGTTAAAATAAAAGTAACAACAATCACAATGCCAATTTTTTAACATTTCATATTAGTAATTAAGATTAGAATACATATGAATATGATAAGTGTTAGACCCGTCATCCTTTGGGTGGTCTTCCCCCAACATTCAGCCGGTTCCTCCCACTTTTTGCTGTATCTTTTCGCTGGCCTTGGGACTCTGAGCACTTTACCACTGCTGACCAGTGCTAAAGTGCTTGTGCTTTTCCACTAAACATGGTGACATTGGTGTATACCTGATGGCATATTTAGTCTACCTGTAGGTCTCTTGTAATATGATACCCCATGTACCCAGGGCCTGTACACTAAATGCTACTAGTGGGCCTGCAGCACTAGTTGTGCCACCCATTCAAATAGCCTTTCAAACCTGCCTCATGCCTTTGCCATTGCAGGGACTGTGTGCGCAGTTTACTGCCATTTAGACTTGCCATTTAAAACCTCGCCAAGCCCACTCACTCCCCTTTTATTACACATAAGTCACCCCTCAGGCAGACCCTAAGTAACTCAAAGGGAAGGGTCCTTAAAATACCTTTTAAGCTGTACTTCCTGATTGCAAAGGAGTAGCTACTTCATGTTTAATATCTTTGGAATGGTGATGATACATCCTCTTTAGTGGTAAAGATGAATTTGACATTACCATTCTAGAAATGACACTTTTAGGTAGTGGACATTTCTGTTTGGGGAAGACTGCAGGGGTTTCTTGCCCGTTAGCGGGGTATCACCTCAGTGAAATCTTTCCATCCTCAATCAGGGATACTGCTTAGAACTTACCTCCGCACCACCAAACATCCCTCCTTTTCAGAAACACCCTCTTCCAGGAACATCAGCACCTCCTTCATGAGAAAGTAGAGGCATTCACTCTCAAAGGGACCATAGAACCAGGGCTGCACCACCAATGTGTCAAGGGAATGTACTCCTTGTTCTTTCTCAAACCCAGAAAAGATGTGTCCCTCAGACCCATACTCTACCTCAAGCCCCTCAAAGATTACATCCTGTCAGAAAACTTCCACAGGGTGACATTCCAGGATGTCATCCCTCTACTGCAGCAAGGCGACTTCATCATGGCCCTTGACCTGTAGGAGGCCTACTACCAAATCCCAATCCACCTCGCCAGGACCTCTGGTTTGTGGAAAGTGGTCAGCATTACCAGTTCAAAGTGCTGCCCTTTAGGATAAACACCGCACCTTGGGTGTTCACAAAGTGTCTTGCCTGGTCGCTGCTCACCTCTTGAGAAACAGCATCCATGGCTGGAAGATCAAGAGAGCAATCCAACAGCAGTGCCTGGCACGCACCCAATTCACCATCAGTCTGTTAAACAATCTGGGCTTTGCAATCAACATAGGCAAGTTCCACCTCCAGCCCTTCCAGATCCAGCCCTTCTTGGGAGACAGTAATCAGTTCAGTTACCGGTAAAGCCAATCCCAAGCCAAGCACAGGTCCAAGCTTTCCAACTGTTGCTTCCTCTTTTTCAGCCACATCGACAACTAGCGGTAAGGATTGTCATGAGCCTCTTTGTGTTGATGGCCTACTGCATTGCTATAGGTCACCAAGCTAGATTACTCATGCACCCATTGAAAGAATGGCTAAATGCACACTGGTCATATGTGAAGGGTCGCTGGGAGGATCTAGTTTTGGTCTGGGGCTGCACTCATTGCTCGGTGCGGTGGTGGAACAGCACCAATCTGTTACAACGCAAGCCCTTTCTGACCTCAGTCCTGCAGGTGACCATCACAACAGACTCTTCCTTTGCCAGGCGGAGCGCAAACTTCAAAAGCTTGACTGTTTAAGGTACATGGGCACCCCATCAACAGGGTCTCCACATCAGCTGCATGGAACTGCTGGCCATCCATTTAGTGCTCAAGTCAATCCTCACACATGTTCAGCACAAGGTAGTACTCATTCCCACAGACAGAATGACTGCCATGTGCTCACCGCAGAAGCAGGGAAGCACGCACTCCCCACAGTTGTCTACGTTGGGTCATGCATTTGGCAAAGGGCATCCTACCACAAAGTCCATCTACTAGCAGAATGTGGTTCTGATACTTCGGCAAAACCTCTCTCACTCTCATCCTAGTGACACCCACCTGGGCCAGACAGCCATAGTTTGCAATTCTTTGACTTCTCCCTAGTGCCTCACGAAAAGCTGTCCAACGGAGCAGACATTCTTATGCACAGCCAGGGCACGTTCAGGCACCCGAATCCCAAGCAGCTAAATCTTGCAATTTGGCTCCTGAGGTCTTCGAATTTGCTTACCTCAACTTACCTGCAGAGTGTATGATCATCCTCAATGAAGTGCTTAGGCTTGCAACAAGAGCCTGCTATGCAGTTAAAGGGAAAATGTTTACTCATTACTGCAGTTCCAGGCACATTCACCCTCTTAAAGCAAAAGTTCAAGATATTGTTTGTTATCTGCTTCATCTTTTTAAGTCAGGCCTTGCTTATACTTCCATTAGACTTCACTTGGCTGCTAATGCTGCCTACCTTCAGTGCAGGACACGTAGTACATTTTTCAGAGTCCCAGTCATCAACACCTTCATAGAGGACTCAAAAGAGTATTTCTATCCAGGGTGCCTCCTGCTTCTGTGTTAAATCGAAACATCGGTATCACTAGACTAATGGGCCGTCCTTTTGAACCATTTCACTCTTGCCCATTGCAGTACCTTTCTTGGAAGGTAGCCTTCCTAGTTTGTGTAAGTGAACTTCTGGCTGTAACCCTTCACATACCTTTCTCGCTAGTTCATGCAGATAGGGCACTTCTTAGTATAAACCCCAAATTTCTCCCCAAGGCGTTCTTTCTTCTTTCCACCTAAATCAAAATATCCAACTCCCAGTGTTCTTTGCCACATCCAGCATCAGTAGCTGAGAGGGCTCTTCACACTAGATGTCAATAGGTCCCTAATGTATTACATTGACCGAACAAAATCTTTCCATAAGACCCAACAACTCTTTGTCTCTTTTTCCAAGCAACACAAAGTCTGTGCTCTCTCTAAAGTGCAAATCGCACGTTGGTTGATCAAATGTACCAGACCCGTTACGCTAATGCCAAACGGTCTTTGCCTGTCCCTCCCAGACCCTAATCTATTTACAAAAAGGGAGCTTCTATGTCTTTCTTAGGTAACATTCATATAGCTGACATCTGCAAAGTAGCTACCTAGTCCACTCCACACACTTTCTCCAAGCAATACTGTGTGGATGTCTTAGCATGCCATCAAGCGAACGTTGGCCAACCTGTACTCTGTACACTCTTTCGGCAACATCCTCTGGCTCGCCACCTCTTAGAGGAGAACTGCTTTCCCATCTATGCACAGCATTTGTATCTGCAGCTACACATGCAACAAACAGTTAATGTTACTTAACCTGTAAGCATCAGTTCATGACATGTGGTACTGTAGATAAACATGTGCCCACACTCTTCACTGGAAGCCTTTGCTTGTTGCAGAGGCCCTTCTTTCTACACTTGTTGCGTGGTCATCTTATTTTGTATCTCTGTGCTCCATTCCTATCCTCCCCCTCCAATGGAACACCTATCCATGCGCATTACCAGTAATAGGTGGAGTCACCGTATCTCATGACTTCAAGACGTCTTTGAACAAAAACACATTGCACACGTCTGAGCCCAACACTTGACTCAAGAGTATGCACAGCATGGTATCTTAGGTTACATGTCTTAACACCAGCACATAAGAGGTTGCCTGAGAGAGGAGTTATAGTATGTCAGGATTTGCTTCTTTAAAGTATTATTATTGCCACTTATATAGGTGTCACTAGAACAAGGAGCAAGCACACCATTAACAGATTCAACTTTCTGATTCAAAGGACTCAGTGCAAACGTCCTGATATGATTTCTGTTGAAAGAATTGAAAAGGCTAAGAGTTAGAGAGTCAAGCACCAAAGAAATCAGAGTTTGTCCCAAGAGATCTTCAGTTTGCATTGCTTGATCATGTGTCTGAATAAACTGTCTGTGAGGAAATATTTGAGACAATCACTGTTCAGTAGCCGTAAATCTCTGGGCAGACTTAACCAAAGCAGGTTGAATCACTGACATCTAGTTTGCCCACAGACATGTTTCAGAACAGACTTACTACAGCCCTTAATCAAGTGCAATTTGCCAGCCTTTGTTGTGGTCGATCTCCATGTGGCAAGAAGCAGAGATAAATCCTCACCTGGATTATTACTGTGCTCAATCCTGATATGTGTAATTCTGCTTAGTGTTGCCTTGTTCTCTCACACACCTCAGCGTATGTAGGAAAAGATGACTCACCGCAACATCTATGCACAGCCTGAAGATCAACACGAAGAAATCAGAAGTCATGCCAGTCAACATCCTAAACCCTTCACCAATCAAGATGGATGGAGAGGATCTAGCCAGGACTGAAGATTTCATCTACCTAAGCAGTACTATCAAGGACGATGGGGGCAGTCAGTGACATTAAAAGCAGAATGAAGAAGGCCAGGAAAGCCTTCAAAATGCTGAACAGTTTGTTGAAGTCATCTCAGGACATCACCAACGCCAATGTGAGGCTTTACTAGAGCTATGTACTGTCCACACTCTTGTATGGATCAGAATGCTGGCAGATGACATCCCCAAACTGTCAGCCTTCCACACCAGTAATCTGAGAAGATTCTTGTTCATTTTGTGGGGGTTCAAGCTGGTATGTTAATCATTATCACCCAAATGTCTAATTCCTTGTGTCCGTTCAGACCTCCTCATTATTCCACTCCTCAGCCCAAGTCCATTGTACCATGCACCACTCACATGCAGATGCTTTTGGGCTCTGGGAGAGAGTCAATGCATTGCTGTTCAACCCTTTCCTTGTAATAAAGTTAGGGCAGCAAATTTGTGTGGAATTAATTTTTTCTTTCGATTGGGTATAATGCTGAGCAGATATTATTTTAGTTAGCATTCTATTTATTTTAATACACCAAATGTAATTGTTTTTATTATATAAATAAACAACAATATAGCATACGCAGCACCCATATTCAAATATCACAAGTAACTGTGAGTCGTACTTAACCCAACAGTTCAGGCCAGCCCTTAGAAGTCCCACCATTTACACCAGATTTTGTGATGTTTGTGTGGGCATCCTCGAACCATGTAGATGGGTTCCTCCATTTTGGCACACCAGCCCATTCCTGTGTGCCATGCTGCTGTTGTAGTGGGGTAGAAGAGTTCCATAGGCGAGCAATGTCTCTTTTTGAGACTAAAGTCCCCACACCCACCAACCGCCTTCCTCGATGAACCCCTACATCTTCCATCAGTCCTAGAAGGGCTGTACGAGCCATTAGGTCCACTGGATGTTCCAATATCTGTGTCAGTATACGAAATATGGACATCCAGTAACTGGATATAATTGGGCAGGTCCAGACCACATGAAAGGTCCTTCCACAATATCAGTGGGGTTAGATGTAAGTGATTTAGCTGTAGCAGGTGCCTCTTAGAGGATATCTCCAGTTCCCTGACGTCATGAGGGCTTCGTTCCAATCTCTGTCCTCTAGAGGGCCAACCCACGCTTCCCACTTGGCCCTTGTTGGGGCAAACAAATCTGGTAAATTATAACCTGCTATCTGTTTATTCGGGCGATACCTCCATTGCCAATCAGTCCCTGCAACAAATGGGCCTGAAATGGACTGAATTTGGTGGTTTGCCTATGGATTTGCATGGGCCATTAATAAGACGTGGCGAAGTTGGAGATATTGGTAGAATTGAGATCAAGTATGGTTATATTCATTGTCAAGTCTTGAAACTATTTCATGTGGACTCCCTGCCAGACGTGATGTCAACAATGTCCCACTTTGTAAAGCCCTGATGTTGTGTCACCTGGCACAGCCATCTCCCTATCCATAGTGTTTTGTAGTATAACTTATTGTCCCACCCCGTCCATCGCAGAGCATCCTTCCACACCTGAAATATCCCTCTCATCAGTTTTGGAAGGGAGGCGAGGACCATTGTACCATAGAGCATGTCCAATATACTGTCTACCCCTGAATCATTACCTCAGACTGAAAGGCTGGGTCTTCCCACCCTCCCTTAAGCCAGTCATTACTTTGTGCGCTGTTTCAATGGCAGTCCTCTATCTCAGTGTTGCGCCTACCTCCCTCTAGAAGTCAGATATGAATCCACCTGCCAGGACACATGCAGGTGTGAGGCATTTTAACCTCCTCGTTTTGGGCATCTGTGGGATCTATATGCATATATGCTGTGTCATCTCACAAGGGTGAGTTCTGTATGATGCTGTGAATTGAAATGTATCAGTTTAAATCTGGCATTACTTGCTATCTCTTGCACCTGAACACATCACGATTCCCACTCACTATCCGTCTCTTCAATACTCTTGCATGTGATACCTGTTGTACTAATTGATGGATTTCCCTAGTGAGTTGGCCTGCCTTCATGAGACTCTCTGGTAGTGTTATATCTCCCAGTACTCTCCTACGCAGTGTCTTCTGCCTGCTGTATTGCTCAGTACACCAGTGTGCCATGTGCTGCAAATGTGTCACCAAATAATATAATTCCAGCTCTGGCAGTCCGAGGCCTCCTTCCTCTCTCTTTTTTTAAGGTTTCTTGACTTACTTCTCTCCCCTTGTCCACCCAAACCAATGAGACCAGCATTTATGCTACCTAGCTTTTTAAAAGTTGATTATTAATTGGGCACACTGATTTTAGTAGTGTGTACTCATAAGGCGTACCATATTTGCAGTTGAGACTCTGCCTGTGGTACACAGATGAGTGTTCCAGGATTGAACTGACTCTTAAAGGCCCTGAAAGACTCTCCCCATATTTTAGGAGTACTGTGTTTCTGTTGTATAGGTGACCTGGGTTCTTCGATATAGGAACTTAGCCATCTCAGTTCTAGATCTGGAAAGTCCTGCTGGGAAGTACCCTCTAAGGCAGCGTGGGGAAACGGTTTTGTTAAAAATGTCAATGCTTGATTAGGAGAAATGCTTTTTGCCCTCACCAACATTTAGAGGAAGCTCAGATCAGTTGAGCCTACCCATAAGTACTGTAGTAAACTGTAAAAAAATAAAAAAGCCTTGGTCCAAGAGACGGGCTCTGCCCAGCTGCTTCCGCCCTCTGATGGGCCTGCCTTCCCCTGTCACGTCCTGTGTGTATCCCTTTAAATGCCTGTTGTATTCCGAGTTGACAGGGCCTGTCGTGCTGGGGACTATGGGTGCTGTAGTCTCCCAGCGAGTAAGTCCTGTTCTCTTCCTCCAACAGGGTCAACAGTAGGTAATGTCCACCTTCTCCATCAGGACCAACAAGTATCGGGTATCGGGCATCCTGCACCACAGGGAGAAGATACCGCTTCATCAGATCATTTCATAACGAAATCCCTCTCACCCTATCGCTTCCCCTGTACCTGCGTCTCTGAACCCTCCTCAGCTCTCTTCCCTGGAACAGACCATGTGTCACTGGACGCATTGAGTCACCTCTTTGAATGGCAAGTCTGCATTTTGTAAGACGAATTCTCATTACCTTTCTCTCACACAATACGAATCAGCATGTAAACACCTAGGGGAAAAACTAAAGTTGCCAAACCATTGCTAAGTATCCGCACTAAACGCATTGCAATATAGCTGGCAGGTCAGTTCAGCAAGTTAATGCTTTCTGCTGATGTCATCTACAAGTCACAAGTTTGGCAAGGCCGACTCCTTCTTGCGGTTCATCAGTTGATACTCTTGAACTGAGCAACAGTAAAACCTGTTCTTACAATACTTAGAAGTGGCTGACGTGAGGTGTGACACACTATGTGTTATTATTATTCATATTCATGTGTGCAGTTTTGAAAATAAATTCCGAAAGTATGCATTGCATTGTTATAACACTACATCCTCGTTCTGAAATTGGCAGCAAAACAGTGAAATACGTCTTTTGCCGAGGGTCTGGGTTTGAACAGAGATCTCACTTGGTTTCTTTTTTTCAGTCTGGTGCATGTAGTTTTGTTTGTGAAAATACAGAACTGCAAGTAAAGGTAAAAATATACTCCTGGCATAAAACAACTTGAAATCTGTGCAGTATTTTAAATACAGGATTAGCAAGCGCAGTGAAAAATGACTGTATGTCAGTAGTCAATCAAGCATTTGCAAAGCGCACTACATACCCGCAAAGGTCTCAAGGCACTAAGGTGTGGGGGAGATGCTGCTACTGTTCGAAGAGCCTGGTCTGGAGGAGTCTTCTGAAGGTCAATAGGTCTTGAAGGTCAGTAGTCTGACAGTCAGGCACATTTACCACTTTTAGTTATGTTTAAAACGTGCATCCAAATACTTGCACTTTTAACCCCTTCCGTGCTCCCGTCGGCCCCTCAACAGTGCTACCGTCGACCGACGAAGCCCCGCCCACCCTTTAGAATGCCCGCAACTCGGCGGAAAAACCACTGCGGTTAAGGCGTTAAAAGTCGTCTGCAATAATGAAATTGGAAAAAAAAAAAGTCAGGCATCTATGAACCTTGCTGGGCGAAATATAAACACAAGTGTGCACCCTGAACAAACTTTGGACATATTTTTGGTAACATATGCAAGGAAGTACACAGTTTTAACGACGAGGCAGCTTTGAAGATAAAGGGGTCAGTTTGTGATTTTGTTAGCAGTCGAATTTATTTTCAAGCAATTTACGATGTAAGAGAGGTGATTTCTTTTGAAATGTAGATGTTAATGGGCTATAGTGAGGAGCCCATGACCAAGCACAAATAATTGAGGTTGAACCCTCAGCAGTACCCCGAGGCTCCTTTAGCGTCACACAAAGCCATCACCCGTTGACGAATTTGACTTTGGAGCCTTCTGTGCCAGCCCTGCAGGCCGTCTTCATCTGTTGGTGCAGCTATGATCATTCCTTGTGCTGGGGCCCTTCAGGGCTTCAGGGCCCCCAGCTCCTTTGAAATGGATGAAATTCTCCGACACCTCCACTGTAGCCACATAATCCCTTATGGCAGAGGTTTGCAGCCACAGGCTTCTTAGACACTCAAGGTTGTTTGTCCTTGTAGGAGTGCTTGTGGACATTAGCTGCAGGAAAAGGAGACAGACAAACAAGCTGACCTCTACTTGTAGACTGGATTCCCCTTGCCTGCAAAGAAACCTCCTTACGCCACAGAGTTTTGCAACCTTTGCCTTTATCCAAAAGTGTCCTCTATAGGTTTTCTGTCCTGGTTCAGGTCGAAACTCACATTATAATAAACTTGCCTACTGTATTGACTTGCTTTCAATGCCTTGATGCAGAGGTGCTTATGCAAGTGTTCTTTCAAGAAAGAAGTGAATCCATTCTAAAGGAGTGCTTCCAATGCAGTTCTTGCGCTGCTAGAGGAGGGCTCCCATTGCAGTGCATGAATGGTGAAGCTCCATTCCCCGCAGTGTAGAAACATTGATCCACCGTATTCTAATGGCATTCACTATCTTGCAATGGTAGCCAGAGCTGTGACTGATACAGGAGCTGTGGGCACTGCTCTGGCTGGAAATGGCGCCATAGATATAGTGTACAACATTCTATCAAATTATAACACAGTGCACACAGAATACATGACCAAAGGCAACTTTTTGGTGATGGGTGACTGTGTAGCTCTTCTGGTGTAGAATTTTATCTGATGACTTTTTGTTACATTATCGACCTGCTCTTAAAAAACGTTTGGCTATTACGAGTGCTAGGGATTTACCCTGGCTAGCTTATGTTCAAACCGCTACGAGGTCATTAGGTTTAGCAGATTTTTGGTGTGGACCAAATCTCATCAGATCAAGAATAACCACCATCGAGAAAATCTACTAGAGTATAATGGATCCGGAAAGATGACAGAATACCAGGATTGGCAGCTTAACTGATCATTTTCTATTGCACTTCTGTTAAAGTGTGAGAGTGTCACATTTAATACAATCACTAACTGCACTAAACGTTGCTAACGGGATTGTCACATTTCATATGTAACTTTTTAGCAAACTTGTCAATTGATAAATTATATTCTTCCAATGGCTGCTGCAGTGAAAATCAATCAAAACTGCTGTACTTTCTTTTGTCTTGTCCTCTATGTAGTAAAAGTAGAAATAAATGGATTATACCATTATTTACAAACCTGGGAAAAGGAAATGACTTGACAGCCTTTAGACTTGTCTGTATTCTGCACCACCAACAATGGCCTTCATTGTTTCCAGGGACCTACTCCAAGCAAGGTCGATAGAAAGAAAATGCCACCAATAAGCCGAAAAACTTTATTTATATACTGAATTTGGTGTCACAATTTACGTATGTGTGTTTTATGAACGTTTCTGTGGTTTCTTTTGACTTGCAGTCTTTTTATTGATCATTGTTTTTAATGGATAGTTATTAATTGATGTATATGCTAGAAATTGACTAGTGTTTTATGTGTAAAGTTACCCTTAATAAAGCTGGTGATGATGATGCTGCGAAAGTAGATAACCCAAATTAACCTGCGTGGCAATGGACCACTGTTCACCTTTATGAGACATGGTACACAGCAAAATCCTGTGAATTATGCACCCAGAAACATAGGGCCCAACATAGATCAAGCTCGGATTCCTTTTATTCATGCCAGCGAACCTACAATAAGTATCAACAAGTAACACATTTAAACACTCTGTTTGTCTGTGTGTAAACACAATAACAATAGACCACCATGATTTTTGTTGTTCAAAATTCCCAGATCCCTGCTTTGCGGTAAGGGCATCAAGATTTCCAAGAGAGGAAAATGCCAGTAACGTAACATCAATGTGGAGAAACGCAGGATCTGGTTGGCTGAAATGTGCTATTAATTGCGAGACAGTTAAATTGTATTTTAGGAACGGTTGTATCGAAGACGTGGACATAACAAGAAAAAATTGGAGGTTAGGTTGTAATTGATTTTGTCCTAATAACATCTCCGATCCATAGCTTTCAAATATTTTACATCATTATCCATTAGTGTCAATGGAGCCTAATTTGTAGTGAAAATAAAACTGCAGTATGTAGGACCTTACAGCCAGATTCATCAATGTCCCGATTTGCGAGTCCTTAATAACGATTCCTACAGCCTCCTTATTTCCGATTTAGCAAGTTGCTAATCGCAGATAAGGAATAACTCCCCATTCATTCCTATGGACCTAAAGGCGATTTCAAGGTGCCAGGGGTGTCCAAAGGACACCCTGTTGCACCCCTGAAATGGAAATGTAGCATGATGTTGCTCACACACCTGTCCAAAGGACATGTGTGTGTGTAACATACCACTTAGAAAAATGCACTAAAGTGCATTTTTCTAAGTTTTCACTATTTACCACGTAGTCAGACTTCGCGGTAAATAGCGGCCAGAAATTGTGAATTCGCAAATTTGAAAAGGTTCATGAATAGCATTTAAGGAATCTCAAATTGAGATTCCTTAAATGCGATCGCTATTTGATAATTCGCAATTATTTGCGAATTGTCAAATTGCGAGTTCATGAACCATTGATGAATCTCAAATGCCATTTTTGCGGGTGCAAACGGCCAAATTTTGCGATTCGCACCGTTTGCGCTCGCAAAAATGCTTGATGAATCTACCTGATAATTCATATTTTCCATTTCTATTCTGTGATTCCTTAAATTACGTATTTCACAACAAGGCACACCTACCACCAGTTTTCAGAAACTGGTTTCTGAAGGTTTCGAGTGGGGTCTGATGCGTACATTTACCCGAAAGGTACTACTAGCGCTTACTACAGCATGCACAGCGCTCTGACTCACTCACACATAATGTGATCCTTTCAGTTTGTGTCCTTAGTAAGTTCACCGCTCTTGCACCTGCTCGCTCTTTGAAGTGAGTCACGAGAACGTTCATTGTGGTCGGGCCACTGAGACGTTAGTGGAAGCTGTGCTATTGTGCTGGCACAGTGTCAGCCACTGAGCGGATTGTATTGTCGCAGGCTTTTCAGACCTTTGGCAGAGGTGTGCTAGACTATTTATTCAGTGATCTGTATTAGATTCACAATTCGTGTCCTCGAGTTTGTTCAGGCACAAACTAACTTTACCTGCTTGCTTTTCTGAGTGTTAATAAACATATTACACAAAGATGCAGTTATTTGGATGAAGAAAAGTCAAAGAAATCTAAATGGAGATTGATTTCCATCCTTCACATGTGGGGGATAATACACATGGCCCTTTACTACACTGGGCAACGGCTCAACATAGCCAGCATCATTTAAATGACTCCGATTTTAGTTTGATTACTTTCCTTTGTGTTGCCTACTATTGTGGAACAAAAGTATGCATGTAGAGGTGGTAATCAGTGGTGCAGCAGCCATGTAAATCCTTCTCCGTGCTTTCTCAGACTGGCTGACCCAGCACATTTTCCTATGCAGGGGCTTTAAGTCATAAGTCCCCTGATAGATGCTGTATATGGTTTTGTCTGTCTGTTGCACACCAACAGAGTGCTTCACTCTGTTCAGTCATTGGAATACTTTTAGGGGGTTGCTCAGATATTATGGGGGACTATCGTGCCCACAACCAGGCCGTTACTCGCCTAATGGGTGGCTGCATTCGATTACTAGTGGTGGGGTACCTGCCTTTTTGCCTGCAATGAGAATACCCACTGGCTGTCCCTCATTAAATCTGGTCAGTCTGTCAGGAATGGGAACTCTAACTCACTCATTTACAAGTGGTGTGTGTTAGTAGCACCGGGGTACATGCGAGGTGGCATACCATCATGCTGCAGTTCCCCAAAGTCTTAGTTCTGTTGTAAGTGCTTTCCCTTCACTACTCCTTAATTCGTCTTTGCAGATGTCATTGTAGAACCAAGTGTATGTGTCTGGTTGTAAATCAGGCACACTTCACTGGAGGCCAAAGGATCATTTGTTTTATTCTTTCCTGGACCAAGTGTGGCAATTCACAGAGAAGCAACACCAAAAAAGACACATGGCCAGGGGCACAGCCAAAGCTGCACCCTCATTTGCCCCTTTCTCCTGTTTTATGTGTTACGCTCTCCAAGAAACCAGACCCGAGCCACAGCCCCATATTGGACAGAGGTAGGCTAGCTCCAGTCTGCAACATCAGAGCGATCGCTCACCTTGATAGTTGGTTAACCTGGAGCTTTATTACACCTTGAGGAAATGCACTTTGGAATCATCAGCTCCCTTTAATGGTTTGGAGCAAATTTTGAATTTGAGTGGTCTATGTTTTAAAATGTCATTCAAAGATTCCCTTGTATTCACAGAGCTATATTGAGAATAAAACAGCTGCTAACTTGAGTGATCATAGAGACGAGCAACTACAGATCTATCCACTAATGGCCTCTCTCTTGACTCCACATTGGAGAACAGCTTTGCGTGCTACCGCTTGATAAGTGATATTTTCCTTTGTTGGTGGCCATGGATCTGAATTACCTATCCTGTGACTTATCCCATTATCAATCCAGCCCCTCACCTGTCTTTGGCAGCCACAGTTCTGTGAGTCAGCATGGCTTGTGTGCTGACTTATCAGAGCTGTCCACTATCCCCTGCCTCAGTGCCCAACCCTCCACAGGCTGCAGACTCCGCTATCTATCCACTATCTCCTACCTCACTGCCCACTCCACCACAGCTTGCTGATTCCACATTGCCTCCGGCGTTCTCGATCTGCATCCAGCTCCCGCAACTATGAAACTGAAGTAGGACCAGGATGTTACCCTGTTTTCCTTCTGCCAAAGCATTGTCGTCACAACGATGAATTGAGTAAGATTGAACTTTGGACATTTCTGCCCTTCTGACAAACCCAATGCTGCACTTTTCCTAATTCACATTTCTTGCAAAGAATTGTACCGATCTCACCCGTGTGTAGAATCTTCCGCATGGCTTTATGACCCACAGTATCAGCAAAGTCTGATTCAGATTTATCACTAATGCCACTGGACCGTCTCAAGTTACGAAGTGAAGGAACAATGCTCGGCATTCTACTTATTGTGAGTGATCCCAATATTGGCTGACTCTAAAAGCTGCAGCCCATATAACGCTCCATGAGTATGCCATGACTGTTCATCCTCGCTACCCCGGAAATTCAAAGTAGGAAAAGGTTGTACTCAACCGTTGCCCATGGAACTTGCAGTTGCCTCTGAGCTCAATAGGCTATGGATAGCTGGTCTACCAATAGAGTTTCCTCTTTTATTATTGACCTCCTTTGGATATATATATATTTTAAATAATTCTTAAAAAATCACTTTCCCAAACAATTTTTTTTAAATTAAAATATCCCAACACAAACTTTTAGTAACACTTTATCATTGCCATATAACTTCTACACAAACACTAGGCATAGTATGAAGATACAGCGCCCCCCTGAAATTTGTAGAGCATAAGGGCTTATAGTACTCTGTGAACCTACTTTAATAAATATTTTTTCTAAAAATGTACTTCTTGAATTGGTGCAATTTGTAAACCTACTCGAAGTGGGCAAATTCCACAGATTTATCAGTTTCATACTCTGTGCTTCTGACTCCACCAAAAGGCAAGCAGACTTTTACTGGGACATTACTGGCAGATCATCTGTGCTTGCTTTAATGACTGGATAGAAACATTTCTCAACAGGACTGCTATGCTTTTAATGGGACACTGCCAGCACTTCTCAGCTGGGCTTTACACTCTTGTTCAGCCTGTTCTAGCACTATGAATCAGTGCTGATACTAGATCCGTAGGACTCCTCAGCAGCCGTTCCATGCTTTTAACAGTATCTTCTTGCACATATTACCTGGTGTAATCTGATTTTAAAGCGGTGTTACCAGCCGTGCTTAGCAGGGCTGCTGTTTATTTTTATTTTATTTATAAATTGTGAAGTAGTGGCATTTCTACACAAAACCCTGTTCACAGTAAACTAACAGTAAATGATGACCCTGTGGGTTTGACTGGTTAGATGAGGATGTGTGGGTGAGGATCATGAGGTAGAGTAAGGAATGGGCGGGCACCATCAGTTGAAGAAGGAACAATTAGGTGTGAGGAAAACCAGTCATGGCTGATTCCGACAGTAAAGAGAGACGCCACATTGTCGCGTAAGATGGCAGCTCTGCTGATCTCAGCTACTCTGAAAACCGCCACAGCACCAGCACAAAAAACAGCTTCTGATGCCGCTTAATAACTAGATGAAGAGATCTTTTTGTAAGTGTCATGAGAAAGGGGGAGTGGGTGCATTGTATTTCCCTCTCCCTCCCACACTCTCCCATATCACTCTAGAAATTTCTGTTTGCTCCCTACCCTTTGCAAATGCCAGAAAGGTGAATAAAGTCTTCTTATGAGTGGTAGTGGTTCAATTGAACGAAAGCAACGGACCCCTTCGATTGATACTTCACATTATTCCTTGTTTGGCATATGTTGTTACCAATTCTTTATAATTTGCCCCTACCCAGAGGAGTATCACTGTCTCACATCACGCTGTTGCCTGTTCCGTGTATCATCCTACCTTCTAGAAAGTGCTTTCTTTGGAATGTGTAAGGAACTGATTGCTTTCTGAAACGTACCCCCAATCACCCCACCGTTTGTCACATTCAGTTCTTTGTCTTCTGTATGCATACTTTAAAGAAAGCAATCCTATTCCCCAGCATTAGCAAAGCCACAATTTAGGCTATAATGTGACCAACATCTTTTGCGAATGTCTGCATTTAAATTCCTCGGTACATTAAAGCCACACCTTTTGGCTTTGCCAATGTTTTTTTTTATTTTACTTTGATAATGATGTTTGTCTTTGCTATAAATGGGATGGACCCATTGATGAAGCATGCCACCAAGGGGTAACCCTGGTGAGAGAGGGTTTTACAACAAACCTTTTGATTTTCCACTAAAGCGGGGTTCTCGTTTTTTGTTTATGTCTTTGCTATAGTCATGTTTTTTACGGTGTTCACGATCGAGAAATTATCTTGTGCAGTAAAGCACAGCCTCTCCGTCCCTGTACTGAAGACTTCCTCAGTGGCCTTTTTTATCTCAGAGTTTCAAATAATAAGACACTTACTCGCTGTGCTATTTTGGAGAATTGCGTGATGGGCAGATAATTATGCGGCACGATGCATGCTGCAAAAGTATCCATTTGTTACTGGTTTCAGTGTGCGGTTCATTTTCTGAGGCAGGGTAAGTAAGGCAAATAGTTTGTTGTCAATCAGGTGGTGTAACAAGAAGCCGAGACTTAAAACAAACCAGCAGCTTCCTGGAATCATCCCAGTCCCTGAACACTGCATCACACCCTCTCCTCAGTTAACCTTGACCCAGATGCCGTCGCGGTGATTAAATGTTCTCGGAAGCAGAGTTATGAAAGCGTTCGTTCGACAGGTCTGTCCTCAAGAAACGGCTTACATTTTGAGTATTTTATTTTTGTTGT